>NC_133776.1:57485571-57537813 GCF_003597395.2 Chelonoidis abingdonii
TTAAATTTTTTTTTTTTTTTTTTTTTTTTTTTTTGCTTAGATCTGATGGCTCTGGTGTCTGGGCTCCTGTGTGCTGCTCCAGAGCAGCGCACAACCCTGGAAAAGCTAGTAGAGGATCCTTGGGTGCTGCAGCCTGTGAATTTGGCTAATTACACGTGGAAAGAGGTGTATGTGTTGGCCAGGCCAGGTAAGACATCAGTCTGAAAATGACTCCCTTCCTCTCCTCCCCCCAAAGTATCTTTTGACTAAGATTTACAAGAGGAGATGGAAATGTGACTAGGAGCTGTGTGGAGTCAGATCATAACTTGGTGGTTACTCTTGTGATTGTCTCAAATATGGCTGCTGTTGATAGATGGACTTCTGCTAAACACTTGCCAGTGAAATCCTAAATGGTGCAGACTAGGTACAGTCATCTTGTTAGTGGAATCTTGGCTGGCGTGGAGAAGATAGTGTAGTGGGGAAGCTCGTATCACTAGAATCATAGCTGGTATTAGTACAGCTCTAATAACTAGGCCATGTCAGTTGTCATTGCTTTAAGCTAGACCAGGCCTGCACAACTCAAAGCGGCAAGGGCCACATTACTCCAAAGAAAACAGCTGAGGGCCGAAACCCCCCGGCCCCGCGGAAACACCCCGCCCCAGCACTGTCCAACCCTGCAGAAACAAACCCTCCTTCCCCAGCCCCGCCCCACCAAAACAGCTGTGGGCCAAAAAGGAAGCTTAGAGGTGAGGAGGTGATACTTGATTTCAAATCAACCAGGGGCTCCCAGCTGAAGAGGTGGCTGGGAGCCCTCAGGGGCAAATTAAAGGGCCCGGGGCTCCAGTGGCTGGGGGAACCCAGAGCTTTCCGGGGCTGGGGCAGGGATTTAAAGTGCCCAGAGCTCCTGCCGCTGAGGGGAGCCCGAGCCCTTTAAATTGCAGCCCCAGCCCATCCGCTGAAGCTGCAGCCAGGATTCAAAGGGCTCTCGGCTGCCAGCAGCTGCGGGGAGCCCAGAGCCCTTTAAATCTCAGCCACGGCTGGGAATCAAAGAGCTCTGGGCAGGGGGCAGCCCAGAGCCCTTTGATGCCCAGCCGCGGCTGAGATTTAAAGGGCTCTGGGCTCCCTGCCACGGCGGGCAGCCCAGAGCCTTTTGAATCCCAGCTGCGGCTGAGATTTAAAGGGCTCTGGGCTCCCCATCACGGTGGGCAGCCCAGATTCCTTTGATTCCCAGCCGCGGCTGAGATTTAAAGGGCTCTGGGCTGTCCGCAGAGCGCCGCGTGCACGAGATTTAGAATCCCCCCCCAGGCTGCACAGTGAGGCTCCGCGGGCCGCATGTTGTGCAGGCCTGAGCTAGATCTTAGTGCTTGCAGAGATTTGGCTCCTACCTGCTTCCTGACTGCAGATTAAGGCTTAGTTTCTGGAATCTGTGCCTGTGTTTGAGGTACATGTTCATAGGTGCTGATTCCATGGGTGCTCTGGGGCTGGAGCATCCAAGGAAAAAAATAGCGGTCCCCCAATCACAGCTGTTGGGCAGCGCCCCCAAGCATGTGTTTGGTGGCTGGGGAAGAGACTTGGGGGGGAAGGCAGTGAGCGGGCAGGGGCCTCAGGGACGGGACAGAGCAGGTGGTGGAAAGAGGTGGAGTGAGACTTTGGCTGAAGGGAGGAGTGGGGGCGGGGAGGGGTGGACTAGGGGTGGGTATTTAGGGCAGAGCAGGGGTAGAACTTCCCCAGGGAAAAGAAAAACTCATCACTTATGTACATGCTGTCTGATTAACAGTGTCTATGACTCATCCCTAAATTCTGTTCCATCCTTTGTTTTTCTTCTTCCTCAGAAAGCAATAATTTCAGAAATCACTGTATTGAGCACAGCCACAGAGCCAGCCAGCAAGCTCCTTGCTTCCAGAGTGAGCAGAGACTGATCCATGATGCCTATGACAGTGAGCTCACAGAACCCCAATTGGAAGGAACAGCCACTGCTTAGGCCAAGAGATCTTGTTCCAATCTTTAGTGTTGGGACTGACATGCGGAGGACGCATACTGCAGATTTCCCCACCTGCTGGAGAACAGCTCCCTGGTCATCATCTGGACAGCACTTACTGTCCTCCCAAGAACTAAAAGAAGCTTCACGTTAAGCACTTCTGTTTTAACAGACAGATTAGCCTTAGGTACTAGAAGACAGCAGTTGCTCACCATTGAGAGAAATCTCTCCACTGGTACACTGTTGGCTTCGTGCACTTACTGTAACAGAAGCCTGTGATATGAAGAGGTTTGAGAGTGATGTGAAAGAGCCAGTCTTTGACTTCAGGCTGATCCATTCTAGACTCTTAAATGCAGAAGCTTTTCACTTTCTCCAGATGAGCTTTTCTGGATATCCCTAGAAGTGATTGGATCCAAATGTGCCTTTTCTTTCTTACTGTCCTTGAGCCATCAGCACTTCATCTGGACAGGCCCCGTGAGCCTGAGATGTCTATAGCGTTAATGAAACAGAATCCAGCAGTACACTTACCAGATTTTTCCATGTGAGTTTAGGATTTGTCCTCCTAGTATAAAATTGAGTCCTATTCAGGAGACCACCACACACTCTCATACAGCTTCCAGTTTGGGCCAAACCTCTGCTTATCTGAAACTGCAACACTCCCCCGGTAGCTGTTTGGAAGTAAAATTAACTCAAACCAGGAGACTTCAGGGCATGTGCTCCTCCCAGGAGCTGGGACTCTGGTTGAAATCCTATTCATGTGCACAAGGCTTGGCACAGTGGTTGCGGATGAGCCTTCCTGTAGCAGTTGTTAGAATGTGGTTTGAGGCAAGCATTCCCTTGCGAATGGGAAGACTGCTTTCGCTACTAACTGTTTCTTAGCTCATTCACATCTAGAATCTGGAGTCCTAATGTTTGCTGGTGGAAGCTGAGGATTGAAAAAACCCCAGCTGATCAACATCCTCCATCCCTGTAATGGCAGTGGGATGCTGAGTGAGCCCATTTTTCAAGGGGCTTGGATTCTGACAGAATTCATATTGGAAGAAACATACAGTGGAAAACCCCAGCGTGGTCAGTTGGTTTTGACTTTGTTTCTCTGTTTAATAGCGCTTGGTTCTGGAGTATGGGGATGCTGGTGGTGGTTGTTGTTGAGCATGCTTTTCTCTAGACAGAAAGACTGAGATGTTGTCAAGCTTGGAAACTGACCTACTTGGTTTGTAGTTCTCTTGTAAACCTTGGTTTAAAGATTTCAGAAATGCAGCTTGGTTTTTCAAGGGATCCTTGCTGCACTACAAAATCAAATCAAGCCTGAAGGCTTGTTTACTGCTCTGTAAACAAGGTGGTGAGTGCACGGCTGAAGAGAGATTACATGCATGGCTTTGTTTAGGGCAAATTGCGCAGGGGTCAGGGCCTCAATAATATAACTCCCATCAGTTGAGTCTTTTACTGAACTAGACTATTCTCCTAATTCTCTTTTAATTTTTCATCTGGGCCAGAACTTCCCCAGACTGACCTCCCAGATTTTGGCTGTGCTGCAAAATCTCACTCATACCTTCTTCTCCCCATCGCCCAGGAGCTGTCATTCTGTATGGTAGATACAGAGAGAGAGAGAGAGAGAGTATTTAAAGGACCTGTTTTTAGTGCACTGTGTGTGGAATTGGATGCAAAAGCCCAGAGCAGTAACAGGATTTATACATCTAAATATGTATTTGTTGATGCTGTATTGCAGTACATAATTCCAGTGTTATGGAACTGGCTTGCTCACTGAACTCTGTATAGCTGCTCTCACTACTAGATGCTTTGTGTGAGATGCTGCAGGTTTGAACAATTCTGGACAGATGCAACTGAGATGTGCACACAAATGAAAGGGTAGCAGAGAGAAACCTCACTGGACCTTGTTCTCCTGTAGCAAAATAACTCTGTTTATACTGACTACAGCTGCACCTAAAAGGTTTCTTCAGGAAGATCCTATAGCCAGTGTGTGTCTCTAATTCTACTGAGTGGATTACATTTTAAAATGTAAGTGACAGATTTTTAACACCCTGTTTAAACTTTTGGCAATACAAAGTATATTTTTATTTGCTATGGTTTTTATCAAAATTGTGCTATATCACCGTTTCCTAAAAGTGAACAGAATAAACATTTTAGTTCTTAAAGTATCTCTTTGGCTGTGTCTTTCACTTGTGTTGCTGTGTGAACTGTTGACTTACAATGAAAGGCTTGTTTCCTAAAAAAATCCTCTTTTTCTCTTTCCTCTTTTTTGCTTGATGACTCCACTGGCTCCTCACTTGGAAGCTTTTAGCCCTTAATTTGTAGGGACGCTAGACGTTAAATTTAAGTTTTGGGGTTTTTTTTCTTCCTTCTAACAGAGAGCCTGGTTTTAACCAAAATACAAATGTTGAAACATGCAGAATAAAAATTACTTCCTCTCTCAATTCAACCATAATTCCACTTGGTATCTGTGTTGTCATAAACTTAATAGTTCTCCAGTCATTCATAGACTCTGCCAGGAAAAACTCAGTAGGATAGATCTGAATGTCTAGATTTATAATCTTTTTTTCAAGACTACCTAAAAGGTTAAAGAAACAAAAAGCTCTCAGTCCCAGCTGTTTTCATCTTTGTCATGTTTGACTTTGTTCTGAGCACTCTGAACTGCTCAGAAATCCACAAATAAGAGAGTTAAACTTGTAGCCTGAGCACAACACTGAGGTTGGACTTCTTTGGTTCAAAATCCCTAATTAGGGAACATTCAAACGTGGCTATGTGTATATGGCTACTATGTTTATAGATATTGGTCACATATTAATATTGCTGCATTGATTTCTGATGACTTTCTTAAAAGATGTTATACTCTGGCTCAGACGTGCCCTCAGTACTGGCCAGGTCAGACGCATGAAGAATTTCTGGCCATGCTAATTGTTTCTTGTAGTTTCCTTTGCAGGTCAAATATAACACAGAGCTGAAAAAACTCTGCAAAGCTCCACGTGATGTTCAGTTGCTGCTTGAAAGAGGAAAGGCCAAAAAGTTTTGGGAAAAGAGTAAGTTGTGCATGAATGAGGCTGGTGGTAGTATATGTGTAGCCATGTACTATGCAAGGTCATCTGTGAGAATAGTAGAAAAGAGGCTGTGTAGGAGCTGAAAAAGGGAAGAGTTAGAACTAAGACCATCTATGGCTGGGGTGGGCAAACTATGGCCCATGGGCTGGATCAGGGCTTTGAATCTGGCCTGCAGGATTGCCCCCCATAGTGCTGCGGGCCCTGTGCCGCTCATAAGCAGCTGGCGTCACGTCCCTGCGGCCACCGGGGGGGGGGGGGGGCCAGAGGGCTCCGAGTGTTGTCTTTGCCTCCAGGCACCGCCCTCCGCAGCTCCCATTGGCCGTGAACGAAGAACCGTGGCCAATGGGAGCTTTGGGGGAGGTACCTGGAGGCGCAGCAAAGGCAGCCACACACGGAGCCCTCCCCTCCTCCAGGGGCCACAGCGCTTCCTGGAGTGGCACAGGGTGAGGACAGGGCAGGCATGCAGGGAGCCTGCCCTGGCTCCGGTGTGCGCTGCTGCCACGCCGGAGCCCAAACCCCTCCTGCACCCTGCCCCCCAACTCCCTGCCCTAAGCCCCCTGCCGGCACCTTGCACCCCTCCTGCAATCCGACTCCCTGCTGAGCCTCCTGTTGCACCTGCACCCCAACCCCCTTCCCTGAGTCCCCTCGTACACGCCGCACCCGTCCTCTGCTCCAATCCCTTGCCCTGAGCCCCTCCCTGCACTCTCTCCCACACCCCAACCCCCTGCCCTGGCCCTGCATACAATTTCCCCACCCAGATGTGGCCCTTGGCCCAAAAGGTTGCCCACCCCTGATTTATGGCTGTTAGGATATAGATATTCAGGCCTGTCTGCAAAGGCCTATACTTTAAGAATTTAGGTGTATTCTTATCACTTAGCTAGTTATAGAGATATAAAAGAAAGAATCAAAATCACTGTTGTGTAGTCGGCCTTCTCATTATTTCCTGACCATGTACTGAGGCCTGGTCTTTTAGAAGCCAAACTGGGAGAGTTGTATGGTCGAGCCGCACTATTCAAAAGAGCTAAAGAGCAATCTGGGGCTTCTAGAGGTTGATTCGATTAATCACCTTCCAGAGAAAGGGAAGAGCCTAGAATTTACGTTTGATGATTTCTGTTGGTAAGAGAACTCACTTATCAATAGACACACTTGGAGACCCTTATGTCTGTAAAGATTGTTGTGAAATCTCACTTCTGTATGTTTTGTTGTTTTATATTTGCTGTTCTGTTGTTCTGTTGATTGTTTTCTGTCTGCTCGTTCCATTAAGTTTTGCTAGTGAACAATAAGGTTGGTGGGAATATATTGTTAGCTAATCATCTTACAATACGCTAGGAGTTGGTTAGGTAAATTTTAGTAGAATGATTGGTTAAGGTATAGGCTGACAATATTACTATACTAAATAGAGGCAACTGGAAGTAAGTTGAGATTTGAAAATAAGGAAAAGGAACTTGAATTTAAGCTTGCTGGAAGTTCACCCCAATAAACATCGAATTGTTTGCACCTTCGGACTTCGGGTATTGTTGCTCTCTGTTCATGCGAGAAGGACCAGGGAAGGGTGAGAGTGAAGGAATAAGCTTTCTAACAATGGCCATACCACACTGAATGTCCCTGATCTTGTTTGGTCTCAGAAGCCAAGCAGAGTTGGGCCTGGTTAGTACTTGGATGGGAGATTGCCTAAGAATACTGGATGGGTAGGCTTTTGCCCTCACTTCCATAAACTGCATGCACTGCTACCTCCAAAGTTGTTTGGATCTTTCCCTCCCCTCTCTGATTTTCAATCAGAAGCATCTGCCAACCTGCATACAGAGCTGGCAGTCACACCTGCTTCCAGATGGCAGTGCCTTGTGGAAGAGAACATGACCATTCCTCTCTTCTGACTCCCCTGTAGATTGGAGCTGCCCAGGAAAGCACTTCATGTTGAACCACTTTTTGCTCCATCTCCCCCAGCTGTGGTCCTGAAGTTCCCTCATTCTCTCCTCTGGGGCGGTGATAGGGGTTTGGGGAACGCAAGTGGGGGTCTGCAGTGTGAATGGTGAGTAGGGAGCAGTGTGTGTGAAGGATGTGTTAATGCTGCTCACTTCATTCCCTCCATAATTAATTGTGTGGTGAACTGTGCACATGAGGGGGCTGCTGCATTGTGTGTGTGTGTGTGTGTGTGTGTGTGTGTAAACTAGGGTGGGGAGCTGCAGTAGTACTAGTTGTATGTGAGAGGGGAAACACTGCAGCAATATACAAACAAGTGTCTGTGAATTGTAGGAGTGGGAGGGGGGTCTCCACTAGAGTGAATTCCCCCAGCAACTACAGGCCATTCCAAACCACCTCATGTTCTGCTCCAAGGGCAAGGTCCATTTCTTTGACCTGCCTCCTGTACCAAACACATTGCAAGGGTATAGTTATGTAACAAAAACAAGAACCCTCTCCTCCCCACCCCCAGCTATCAAAAGAAGACACTCCACTGCACATGCTTCTTCCTCTGGGGAGAAGATCAGAGAACAACCAATGTGTGACATGTGCAGTGACATTGTTTTGTGCACTGCTGGAAGGAGCTCAGATACCATGGTGAAGAGCATGGTATAAGAACCTACATAGACTAAAATAGGGAATGGATCAGGGCTGCATTAATTGTGTGCATTTTGTAATAGGTTTGAAGGATGCAGTGGGTTTGGATTATGTATGAGTTTTTTTTTTTTTTTAAGTGTAGTCATGTCATGTGTTGAAGAGTCTGAGCCTTGTCCAGGATTTGTTCCTGGAGCTAGTTTAGGCAGTGGACTGTAGCCAAGAGCTGCGAAGAAATGTGTTTGAGCTATTGTTGTTGCATTTGTGAAGTCTGGTGTATGTGGGAAGTGTGTAAAGAATGGGGGGTGTGCATGGTAGAGGAGAACAATGGAGATTTTTGTGTGTGTGTCGCAGTGTGTCCTGCAGTGGGTGCTCTGTGAGTGGCAGAGGAGAGGCCGAAATCAGTCTAAAAAGGGGCAAAGTTTAAAGCTGAGGCTGTCTATTGCCAGGTGCACCCACTCTTGGCTGACCTCTAAAGCCAACCAGCGTCAGACCTGGTTAGTACTTGTATAGGAGGCTTTTGCCTACACTTCTAAAACCCACTTTTCTACCTCACAAATTCTCTTGCTTCCCCCTTGCCACTCCCACCCCCCACAATTTCCAGTCAAAAGCAGCTGGAATGCTGCATGCAGATCTGGAAATATCACCTGCTTGCAGAGGAAAGCTCTTGTCAAGGAGAATATAACCACTGCCTCCCTTCAGATTCCCCTCTTTCTTCTCCATCTCCCTCCATTGGAGGTCCTGCTGCTCCCTGCTCTCTCCTCTGGGGCAGGGATAAGTGGGTGCAGAGGGGAGGAGGTTTGCAAAGTGTGTAAGGATGCATCAATTGTGGGAGAGCAGGAAGGCAGTATATGACAGTTGGGGGTGGAACGATGACAGTGTGTAGGATGTATTAATTGTGTGCAGAATGGTATGCGTATGTGGTGCAGAGTATGTGAGGGAGGCCTTCTTTATGGATAAGGCTGCGAGTCTGTCATGGAATTCACGGGTTCCGTGACTTCCGCAGCTTCAGTGGCCAGTACGGCTGGTCCTGAGGCCAACTGCACCGGCCGTTGCTGGAGTGGCCCCAGGGCCAGCCGCACCAGCCACTGCTTGGGTGGCCTCAGGGGCTGTTGGTCCCAGGGCTGGCCTGGGGACTTCCGGAGCGCCAGTGGTCCTGGGGGCAGCCTGAGCCACGACCAGTGGGCAGTCCTGGGGGCAGCCAGAGCAGCGACCCCGGAGACCATTGGAGAGCAGCCCCTGGGGGGCCTCAGAGCAGCGAGTAGCTGGAGGCAGTTGGTCCCTGTCGCCGGAGCAGGAGCCAGCCGTCGGCCCGCAGGGTCCCCCAGAACAGCAAAGATTTAGCCAAGGTATTTTAGAGTAAAAGTCATGGACAGGTCAGGGGCCATTAACTTTTGTTTATTGCCCATGATCTGTCCTTGACTCTTACTAAGAATACCTGTGACTAAATCTTAGCCTTAACTATAGAGGAATGCAGTAAGCAGCACCAAGTGGTGTGTGTGAGAGGCCTGGTCTACACTACGAGTTTATATCGAATTTAGCAACGTTAAATCGCATTAACCCTGCACCCATCCACACAACGAAGCCCTTTATATCGATATAAAGGGCTCTTAATACCGATATCTGTACTCCTCCCTGACAAGGGGAGTAGCACTGAAATCGGTATTGCCATTTCAGATTAGGGTTAGTGTGGCTGCAATTCGACGATATTGGCCTCTGGGCGCTAACCCACAGTGCACCATTGTGACCACTCTGGACAGCAATCTGAACTCGGATGCACTGGCCAGGTAGACAGGAAAAGCCCCATGAACTTTTGAATTTCATTGCCCGTTTGCCCAGCGTGGAGAGCTGATCAGCACAGGTGACCATGCAGTCTGAGAATCAAAAAAGCTCTAGCATGGACCATATGAGAGGTACTGGATCTGATTGCTATATGGGGAGATGATCGTGTGCTAGCAGAACTCCGTTCCAAAAGACAAAATGAAAAAACATTTGAAAAAGTCTCCAAGGCCATGATGGAGAGAGGCCACACTAGGGACTCAGTACAGTGCCATGTGAAAGTTAAGGAGCTCAGACAAGCCTACCAGAAAACCAAAGAAGCAAACGGAAAGTCTGGGGCAGGGCCGCAAACATGCCGCTTCTACACTGAGCTGCATGCAATTCTAGGGGGGTCCACCACTACTACCCCACTCCTGACCGTGGATTCCGAGGAGGAGGTAATCTCGGCCATGGCTGAGGATTCTGCGGACGGGGAAGATGATGAGGAAGAAGAGGATGATGAACTTGTGGAGAGCACACAGCACTCCGTTCTCCCCAACAGCCAGGAGCTTTTTCTCAGCCTGACAGAAGTACCCTTCCAACCCTCCCAGGGCAGTATCCCAAACAATGAAGCCATGGAAGGGACCTCTGGCAAGTGTATCTTTGTAAATATAAAACATGGTTTAAAGGCAAGCATTTTTTAATAATTAATTTGCCCTGAGGACTTGGAATGCATTCACGGCCAGTACAGCTACTGGAAAAGTCTGTTAACATGTCTGAGGATGGAGCAGAATTCCTCCAGGGACATCTCCATGAAGCTCTCCTGAAGGTACTCCAAAAGCCTTTGCAGAAGGTTTCTGGGCAGCGCAGCCTTATTCCATCCTCCATGATAGGACACTTGACCATGCCATGCTAGTACCAAGTAATCTGGTATCATTGCATGACAAAGCCTGGCAGCGTATGGTCCCAGTGTTTGCTGGCATTCAAGCAACATCCGTTCTTTCTCTTGCTGTGTTATCCTCAGGAGAGTGATATCATTCATGGTAACCTGGCTGAAATACGGGAATTTAATTAAGGGGACCGAGGTGGCCATTCCTACTGGGTTGTTTGCCTGTGGCTGAAAAGAAATCCTTCTCTGCAGTTAGCCGGGGGGGGGGGAGGAAGGAGGTGATTGGCGCTGAGCTTTTTCACGTTTGGCTAGCAGGAATCTTCCCTGATACCAGCCACGCTGGGTGGGGTGGTGGCTAGCAGAGATCTTCCATGATACCAGCCACGCGGGGGGGGAGGGGTAAAGCGATCATCCCAGAGACTTGAATGTGGCGGGGGGTAGTTGGGTTTCTGCTACTGCACGTTAACAGGAAAGCTGCAGCACTCAACTGGCTTTGCTTGGTATGTGGGAAAGGAGGACACTGGATATATGAAGACTGCAGAAGCTGAAAGACAATGGCTTACCATGGCCGCATGCAAGTCGAACTCTATTGCCCTGACCTGCGTCTGTGATCTGTAACACCAAAGCCGCAGGCACTCAATATTAAGATGCAAAATGCAACCTTGTACTGAAATCACAGTGCTATGTAATGTGAATAGTGTTGTTCACCGTGAAAGAGTATAACCATTGTTCTGTAAAATGTATCTTCTCTCACTTTTTTCCCTCCCTCCCGCAGCTGCAAATTTTTCAAGCCTCTCTCCTCCATCCCAAAGGCTATTTCAGACAAGGCGGCAAAAAAAAAGTATGCAAGACGAAATGTTCTTGGAAATCATGGAATCGACCTGCAACGAAAGAGCTCATCTGAATGAGTGGAAGGTCACCCTACCCCAGTACAGGAAAGCTGCCACTGAATGTGAGGCCATGAGGGACATGAGGAGAGGAGAGACACTCGAGATGAGAGGTGGCGGGATGCAACGCTGGGGTTGCTGCGTGATCAAACTGACATGCTTCGGCGTCTGGTGGAGCTTCAGGAACGCCAGCAGGATCACAGAGTGCCGCTACAGTCCTGCTAACTGCCCTCCAACTTCCAAGTCCATAGCTCTACCAGCTGACAGTGAATGTGGCGGCCGGGTGGCCCATGCCCGACCCACTCCACCCAGGGACGCCCAGGCAGAAGACTTCTCATTATTTGAACTTTTTGTGGTCTTTCCTTCTCATTTCTCTCCCAACTCTGGGCTACCTTGTCCATTTTCTCCTTTTTTATATCAATAATAAATACTGATTTTACAATAGTGACTTCAACTTAGGCAAGGTGTAGGGTGGGTGCTTAAGGGAATGAGTAAGGGGGGGGTTTTCATCAAGGAGAAACAACAACGTCAGACGTACCTTGGCCAGTTGACTGAATCGGTTTTCAAGTTTT
This sequence comes from Chelonoidis abingdonii, assembly GCF_003597395.2. Taxonomy (NCBI): domain Eukaryota; kingdom Metazoa; phylum Chordata; order Testudines; family Testudinidae; genus Chelonoidis; species Chelonoidis abingdonii. Next base: position 57,497,241 of record NC_133776.1, read on the forward strand.
CTGAATGTGCACACATTCCTGGTTCTTTCTATCGCCTGTGTTGGTGGAGTAGTTTGCTGTGTTACCTTACTCAAGCGATTGTGGATGCACGGGGATACTGGTTTGGATGAGGTTGAGCGTCAGTAATGTGACCATAATGGTCCCTTTTGCTCAGCCTGTAGTTGACATCCTATACTTTCAGCTGCTTTGTGTATGACTTCATGACTAGCATTAAGTGAGGTGGAGTCCGCAAGGATCTATGGGCTTTTCAAATCCACTGTTGTTTTGGTTTGGGAGAGTATTTTTGCAGTATTGGATGGAGCTCATGACTTCGGCATTCCACGTTTGTGTGTGACATGTGCTTGCAGGACATTGAAATTACCTTGTGTTTCGTCTGGGTATCTGGTGCAGATAGGGATTGGGTTTCCAGTCTATTGCACCACAGTTAGGGTCCATTAACAAGCCATTACTATGTGCGTTTCCGTTCATACCTTTTGTAGCAGCGCTGTAGTAAGTGCTTTGGTTTGTCACGCAGCCCCCACAGTAGATTTGCCCACTCCAAATTGATTCCCACTGACCGGTAGCTGTCTGGCATTGCAAGCTTCCAGAGGGGCATCTCCACTCGCTTTTCAACTGTGAGGGCTGCTCTCATCTTGGTATTCTGGTGCTTCAGGGCAGGGGAAAGCAAGTCACAAAGTTCCATGAAAGTGCCCTTACGCATGCAAAAGTTTCGCAGCCACTGGAAATCGTTCCACACCTGCAATACGCCCGCTTGGCTAACTGCAGAGAAGGATTTCTTTTCAGCCACAGGCAAACAACCCAGTCTGTGCTTGTTTCCCGGGCCCAAAATCAGCATTCAGTGGCTAGAACCTGCCACATTACCAGCATGATCTCCAAAGCGCTGGGGCCCGCGGTTTGAGAGAATTCTGTGTCCATGTCCCTGTCCTCATCGCTCTCGTCACCACACTGCTGTAGCCGCTGCCTCCTCGTCTGGCTTTGCAGGTCCTGGTTCAGCATAAACCGCACAAGAATGCACAAGGTGTTTACAACATCCATGACTGCTGTCTTGAGCTGAGCAGGCTCCATGCTTGTCCTGGTATGGTGTCTGCACAGTTCACCCAGGAAAAAAGGCGTGAAACGATTATCTGCCGTTGCTTTCATGGAGGGAGGGGGGGATGTAACCAGAACCACCAGCAACAATGTTTTTTGCCCCATCAGGCACTGGGATCTCAACCCAGAATTCCAATGGGCAGGGGAGACTGGGAACTATGGGATAGCTATGGGATAGCTACCCACAGTGCAACGCTCCGGAAATCGACGCTAGCCTTGGTACATAGATGCACACTGTTGAATTAATGTGCTTAGTGTGGCCGCGTGCACTTGACTTTATACAATCTGTTTCCAAATACCGGTTTCTGTAAATTCAGAATAATCCCATAGCGTAGACATACCTAGAGAGACAGAACTGTGCAGGGTCTGCAGAGAGTGTGTATAAATTGAGTGTAGGGAGCTGCAGGTTGTACAAGTGTGTGTGTATGAACTGTGAGGTTGGGGGGTCTGCACTGTGTGGGTGGGTGTAGTGGGGGAGGGGTATATTTGAGGTATGTTTTAGGAAGGAACTAGATCAAACAACATTTATTGTGCGTGGTTGTTTTTGTGGGGGTGTGGTGTAGCATTGTGTGTGAGTGAAGGGACTGCAATATGTGTGGATCTGTGTGTGCATGAGGGGTGGAAGTGGTGTGTGTGTGTGTGTGTAAGTGTGTTAATTCCGAAGGGCATGGAGCAAGCACTATGAATTGTGTGTTTGGTGGGTGAAATATATGGGAGGGTATGGAACAAGCCACATTAATCACATGTATGTCTTGAATTAGGCTGAGGGTGGGGGGATTGTTCTGAAATACAATGCTGCAGAGTATTGAAAGGTCTTGCCCAGTGTTTGTTCACGGAGTCAGTTTAGGAATAGGGTTGCCAACCCTCCAGGATTGTCCTGGAGTCTGCAGGAATTTAATTAAAGAATAATCTTTAATTAGACTATCATGTGATGAAACCTCCAGGAATATGTCCAACCAAAACAGACAGCCCTATTTAGGAGGTGAATTATAGCCAAGAGCTGCAAATTGTCGTGAAGCATGTTGTGCATGGTGATTAGGGAATGTGGAGTGCAGGTAGGCAAAGGCAGCATGTGTGAGTTGTGCTCTGTGTGTGTGTGTGTGTAGTGACATGCTCTGCAGGATGTGCTGTGAGTGGTAGGAAAGGCAGGGATGAAACTGAGGGCTTGTCTACACTGCTAAGTTTTGTTGCCAAAAACTGGCTTTTGGCGACAAAACAGCAATAGCGTACACACTGCAATGTGACCTTTTTTTGGGGGGGTGGGGGGGAGAATGCCTAGTTTTGGCGACAAAAAACTTCCACCCCGTGAGAGACTTTTGTCTTTTCCCCTCCCTTTATTGTTGACAAACATGCAGTGTAGACACCACAGGTTTTTCTTTCCGATTTTTATTGGCCTCCAGAAAGTTTCTTTCAATTCTCTGGTCAGTGTTTTCAACTCCGCTGTCCTGCAGCCAACTCACCCCTCTCCCTTACAAGCCCCGGGAATTTTAAATCTCATTTCCTGCTTGCTAGCTTCCCAGAGGAGCTTCCCAGGTGAGCATGGCTTGCTGTTGCACCAAACGTGCTCCCACTTGGACCATCGCTGAGTTGTTGGATCTGATCAGTATACAGGGAGAAGAGTCTGTTCAGTCACAGCTGCGAGTGACCCGCAGGAATCAGGATACATATGGGCAAATTTCTCAAGGCTCATGCGAAAAGGGCTATGATCGGGACCTGCAGCAGTGCAGATCAAAGATAAAGGAGCTGAGGCAGGTGTACCATAAGGCATCGAGGGAGGCGAACCATTGTTCTGGTGGTGCACCTAAGACCTGCCGCTTCCATAAGGAGCTGAATGCTATCCTTGGTGGTCATCCCAACTCCATCACCAATAGCCTCATGGATTCTTCACAGGCAGCAGAAAGGGGGTTACCCGCAGGCTGAAATTCTGGATGAAGGAGTGGAGCTAGAAGAGGAAGTGGGGTTCCCAGCAGGGTCGCCAGGTGGGGCAAGCAGCCAGGAACTTTTCTCCACTCCAGAAGTGCTCAGTGGGGAGCAGAAAGCAGATGAGATGCCGGGTAAGTTGCTGTGGCTTGGGTAGGGAATCAAAAAGTGGCAGGCAGGTAGTGTTTTCTGTGTAGCTAATCTGCATGGCCAAGCAGGGTCTCAATGGACATCGAGACCTGTAGGGAATCCTCCAGAGAGAGACTTTGGAAAGTTTCCAGGAGGTACTTGTTAATCCTCTGCCACAGATTCCAAGAACTCCGTGGAGTTCTGCTGCAGCCTTCACCACGACCAGCTCCACTCCACCAGCTGTGCCACTCCTCCAGCCAACCCGTGAGCCGCTCCATTTGTTCCCGCAAACCACTCCACTCCGCTTGCTGTTGTGGGCTGCTCCAACCATCCTGCAAACTGCTCAGCTCGGCTCAGCTCACTGTTCCGGGGCCTGCTCCACTCTGCTAGCTGCTAAGCAATAGATCTTCTGGCTCCCCCACTAGTTAACACAGCACTCAGTGATCTCAGCTCAGTAAGTTTAGCTCTTTTAGTGATTTCAGCTCATAGTAGAGGAGCCCCAGTGCTGGTGCACCATTGGCCCAAAGTGAATTCAGCTCAGCAGTGTCCTAATGGAATCAAAATTAGCTCTGCTCTTCAACAGCATAGAGAGGAGAAGGTACAATTGATGTGCCAGGCCCATACCATCAGGTACAAACACCAGTCCCCAACCTCTCTAAATTCACTGGGTTTTGGCAAACATGTCCCTCATCTAGTGAGTGCTACTTAGTTGATGGTGAGATTCTCTGTCATAAAACAGGTTCATAGTCCCTCATTCACTTAATCAGGGTAACACTTTATTCCTCCTGCCCCAATAACAGAGAAATTGGGGATCCCACAGCTGTCAAAGTGACCATTTTAGGCTGCCGTAGGCTATGCTATGTGGGGTGGGTGTGCCTATGCAAACAAGATCAGCTCCTGAAATTCTTTTCCACACTCGCCATAATTCACTGCCAGATGTCAGAGTAGAGCTCATCCTGACTCTGCTTACACACACAACCGCCTTCCCCCACTCCTGACACTCATCATAATTGGGGTGATCGTGGAGCTCTGTGCTTGCCTAGAGTATCAGAGAGAAAGTGATTTCTACTAGCAAAATGCCCTTTTTACTACAATGTTTCAATCATTTGCTGGAATGTAACAATCCCTCTTCTGTTCAGCACAGACCTTGAAGGACACATCACACCCCTGCGGACCAACTTCGGGAGATAAAAAAAAACCCTAGGTGTAGCAAAGGAGACATGTTTCGCGAGGTGCTGCAGCGCGATGAGAGTCAGACCAGGGAACGGGAATGGAAAGAGTGCTGGAAAGCTGAAAGGCAGGACAGAAAAGAGAATGTCGCTTGCCTAGCCAAAGCAGCAGAGCAGATGATAAGAGTTATGGAGGATCAGACAGAGATGCTGAAGTCTTTGATACAGCTGCAGACTGAGCAGATCCAGGCTCGATTGCCACTGCAGAACATGCACAATTCTTTGCCAACCTCACCCTCCCTCTATGCTCACATATTCCTTTTCACTTCACAGCACTCCTGAGTTTCCCCATCACTCCACCCTCTCTCACAGGTTGCAGAATGATAGCTGGAGCTACACACAGTTGTGAGGTTTTACCCTTTTTTACAATAAATAAAGGCTAAGATATTTAATGGTACAGAATTTTTATTCTGTGTTCTACAAAAGTGTATAGCAATCAATTTACTCTTGGGACAAGGCTTCTAAAGCATTGTGTTACCTGGATCTTAGGCCCCAAAATTGTACATGGATGCAACAGGGAAGCAACTCCAAGCACATGTGTTACTACCCCTAATTTTCAAAGTGGTTCCTCAAAGCCTCTCTGATGTTAATAGCAGCCTTCTGGGCTCTTCTGACAGCCCTAGCATCTGGCTGTTCAAACTATGCAGCCAAGCGCTCTGCCTCAGTGCTCCACACCTGAGCAAACATTTCAGCCTTAGATTCAGACAGATTATGCAAAGTGCAGCACGCAGCTATGACCACAGAAATATTATCCTCGGTAAGGTCTACCCTGCCATTTAAACACCTCCAGCAAGCTTTCAAATGGCCAAAGGCACATTCAACTACCATGCGGCACCTGCTCAGCCTGTTGTTAAAACGCTCTTTGCTGCTGTCCAGATGCCCCATGTAAGGTTTCATGAGCCAGGGCTGTAAGGGGTATGCTGGATTTCCCAGGATTACTATGGCATTTCCACATCTTCCACTCTGATCTTGTGGTCTGGAAAGAAAGTCCCTGCCTGCAGCTTTCTGTACAGGCCACTGTTTCAGAAGATGTGTGTGTCATGCACCTTTCCAGACCAGCCTACACTGATGTCCATGAAATGCCCTTGGTGATCCACAAGTGCCTGCAAAACCATGGGGAAGTATCCCTTCCTATTGACGTATTCAGAGGCAAGGTGGTCTGGTGCTAAAATTGGAATATGTGTGCCATCAATCTCCCCACCACAGTTAGAGACAACCATCTCTGAAAAGCCATCCACTGTTTCATGCACATTTCCAGAGTCACAGTCCTGTGCAGCATGATGCAATTTATTGCCCTGAACACTTGGAGTAATGCAGCCACAACAGTGGACTTTCCTACTCCAAATTGATTTGCAATGCACCAGTAGCAATGTGGATTCGCCAGCTTCCACACATCAATTGCAACACGCTTTTCTACAGAAAAGGCAGCTGTCAATTTGGTGTCCTCGCACTGCAGGTTGGGGGACAGCTCAGCACATAGCTCCATGAAGGTTGCTTTACGCATCCTAAGGTTCTGTACTCCTTGGTCTTCATCCCACACCTGCATGACAATGCGATCCCACCAATCAGTGCTTGTTTCCCTAGCTCAAAAGCAACAGTTTATCGTATGCAGTTGCTCTGTGAATGAACAAAACACTGATAAGTTGCTGCCGTCCATATCACACGTGGGTTCCTGCGATACATCCTCTGCTAACTTTGCAAGTAACTGTGCTGCCATGCGCGATATCCTCATGACAGATGCTGGCGCACACTACAAAGAAATGACAGTTGGAAAAATGGCACAAAAGGAAGCCAGAAAACTTTGGAGGGGTGGGACACAAAGCAATGCATGATGGAACATTTTGCATATCCCAGGATGTGCCACACTCTGTTTTCATATTCCCATAAGACCTAGCAACGGATGGTGTCACCAGGCACTGTGGGATACATACCCCACAGTCCATTGCTCTCACTGTCGACAAAGGTGCCTTGAACATGAACACGCTCTGTCAACAGAGACAGCAAATGAAGACACGCTTTGGCAACTTTGCTTTTGTTGATTTTTTCTTGGTGACATTTGTTTCATTGAAAAAAAACTTGCCAGTGTAGACAAGACCTGAAAAGGAGTGCAGTTAGAGTAAAGGCTGTCTATGGCCATTCCACCTTGAATACAACTGAGTTTGGAAGCTATAGAGTTGGGCCTGGTTAGTACCTTGGTGGAAGTCTGCCTGGGAACACCACATGCTGTAGGTTTTTGCTTTCTCTTGCACAACCACCCATACAGCCTCTCCAACCTCTTTTCCTAAATTATTATTATTTATTTATTGTATTGCTGTAGCACTTAGGAGCCCTATTCATAGACCACCTTTATTTCCCCTCTTTTCCTGCTTCAATGACAGGGCAATGGGCCTGCAACAATTGCACGTACAGCTGGAGATCACACCTGCTTGCAGCATGCACCAGCCACAAATTCTGCTGATTGAAGGAGGGTCTCTCTGCTCAGGTTCTCCTCCCTGTTGGCTGTAGAGCTAAGTGACCCACGGATGCCTTTCACATTGAGCCTCTTGGGGGGCAAGGATAGTTTGGGGGAATGTGGTGGGTTCATATGCTTTGGGGGTTTCTGCCTCTGACGCTGCCAAGACCTAAATTTGCTGACCCATCTGTGATAGGGTGGGGTGAAAGGGGTTTCCTTTCAGGTCTCCAAATTGAAGCCACCTGCTGGTGTGAGGCACCAAGGGCCGTGGCTAGCACCAGCATGTGCAAGGAGGGTCAGCCCCAGCAGGCAGCACAGCTATAGGGAGGGCCCAGCCAGCACTAATTGCATGACTGTCTGGAAATGGTGTGTAACTTGCAGGAGTGTTATCATATGACTGACTTGTGCACTGCAGTTCTCAATGGCAATGTCTTGTGGGTGCAATAAAGATTTCACAGTCTGGAAGAACAACTTGCCTGTGTGCCTTGCAGTTGGTACAAACTCTACTCTCTGATTTCCCATCAAAAGCACCTGCCATGCTCCTCACAGCACTGGAAATCACACCTGCTCCCACATGGCACTGCTAGATGAAAGTCCTAGTGGAGGAAGATATGACCATTTGCTCCCTTCTGATTCTGCTCTAGAGCAGGGCAGCCCAGAAAAACATTTCACATTGAATCTTTCTGCTCTGTCTCCCTCCCACCAAGGCCCTGTGCGTGCTCGCTCTCACACCTGGGATGGTGTGATAAATAAATTGTGTACGGGGGTAGTTCCCTTTCATGAACACCCAGCCAGCCAGTTAGCTATAAAGTCCCTCGTGGTGGCTATTCTCTGCTTGGTTTACCTGTAAAGGATTAACAGCGTTCCCCAGGTAAAGGAAAAGGAGTGGACACCTGACCAAAAGAGCAAATGGGAAGGTTAGAACTTTTTAAAATAGGGGAAAAAAACCTTCCTTTTGGAGAAGGATGCTGGAGCAGCAAGGCTATAAGCAGGAATGCTGTGTAAGACTTGAAGCAAGTATAAAAATTCATCTTCCATACCTAGAAGAAATTATGGAACAGGGCATGGTTCAATACACATGATTAGGTGTATTTTTTTATTTTGGCTTGTGGATCTCCTTTGTGCTAACCCCAGATGCTTTTGTTTGCTTGTAACCTTTAAGCTGAACCTCCAAGAAAGCTATTTTGGGTGCTTAATTTTTGTAATTGTTTCTTGTAAGATCTAGCAAAAAGCCTAAGTTTCAGATGTAATTTTTTTCCTTTTTGTTTTTAATAAAATTTACCTTTTTTAAGAACCGGATTGGATTTTTGGTGTCCTAAGAGGTTTGTGCATATTGTTTGATTAGCTGATAGCCACAGCTAATTTTTTTTTTGTCTTCTTTCTCAGCTCTTTCCCAGAGTGAGGGTGAAAGGGTTTGAGGGTACCCCACAGGGAGGAATTCCCAAGTGCTCCTTCCTGGGCTCAAAGTGGTTTTTTTGCATTTGGGTGGTGGCAGCGTTTACCAAGCCAAGGTCAGAGAAAAGCTGTAAGCTTGGGAGCATAATACAAGCCTGGAGTGCTGAGTATTAATTTTTAGAATCCTTGCGGGCCCCCACCTTTTGCACTCTGAGTGACAGAGTGGTGATTTTGCCTTAACAGATGGTGATTAGCATGTATGAGGTTTTTTTTAAAGTGTAACCATGTAACATGTCAAAGGTTTTGGGACTTGCCCTGTATCTGTTCCTTTAGTTCATTCAGGCAGTGAAATGTAGCCAAGAGCTGTAACAAAAGTGTTGAGCCATTGCCGCAGTTGTGAAGCATATTGTACGTGGCACATATGTGAGTAAAAGGAACAAGTGAGTTTGTCAATGCTGGTTCCCCACTCTGGCACTTCAAGTGCAGAAGGTGGGGGTCCACAAGGATTTTAAAAATTAATACTGGCCACTCCAGGCTTGTATTAAACGCCAAAGCTTACAGCTTTTCTCTGACCTTGGCATAGTAAATGCTGCCACCACTCAAGTGAAAAGCTGCCTCTTGCAAATCCTGGAAAAACTCACTTGAGAAGTTTTCCCTGAGGTCCCTCGGCTTTTCCACCTCTCCCTCAGGAAAGCTGAGAAGAAAACAAACAAAAGGGAAACTCAGCTGTTGCTACCTGCTAATCTGAAAAACATATCCACAGGCCTTTTAAGACACACAAGCCAATCAGGTTCTTAAAGGTAAATTTGATTAAAAACATAAAAATAAAATACATCTGGAACTTAGGCTTTTGCTAGATTTGAAGAGTAATTCCAAAATTAAGCACCCAAAATAGCTTTCTTGGGGGTTCAGTTTAAAGGTTACAAGCAAACAAAAGCATCTGGGGTTAGCACAGAGGAGTCCACAAGCCTTACAGGAAATAAACCTAACCACGTCTATCTAAACATTCCCTGTCCCAATTAATCCTTCTAGGTATGGAGGATGAAGGGAAAACTTTTTTCCCCTTTTTAAAAGTTCTAGCCTTCCTCTTGGCTCTTTTGGTCAGGTGCCCACACCCTTTTCTTTACCTGGGGAACTTTTTAACCCTTTACAGGTAAGGAAAAAGTCACTAAGAGGGACTTTATAGCTAAGTGGCTGGCTGGGTGTCCATAAAAGGGAGCTACCCCTCCCCCCCTTCATTTATCACAGAGTTGTTTTGGGTGTGGGGCTTGTAGCTGTGTGAGTGGTAGGGGAGAGGTGTGATCCAGTGGAACAGGGCAAATATTAAAGCAGAAGGTGGCTCTAGCCCTAGCAGGCCAAATGCACTTGGAAGCAGGGCTGAGCCTGGTTAGTGCTTGGCTAGACTTCCTGGCAATACCAGTGCTGTAGGCTTTTGCCTTCAACAGCTGCTCAGGTGGTTCTCTGTCAGCCACTTTTCTAGCTCACACATTCGTTGTGCCCCCCCCCCCCGCATTGTGTGATGGGACAGAGCACCTGCCGTGTTGCATGTAGAGTAGGAAATTGCACAAGTCCCAGGACAGCCAGCAGATTTTGCTGAATGAAGGGGGTCATTAGGGAGGATCTCTTCCCTCTGGTGCTTGGTGGATGGGGAGGGGCTTAGGAGTTTAGGGGCTGGATGGGCAGGAGCAAATGGAAAGTAATAAACATTTCCCCTTCAGTGATGGTGACCATTAGATGCTAAACTTTCCCATAATCCTCCAAGGGAAAGTGCTGCTGGGTTCAAAACCTCTTCCCCAATTTGTTCTGCTGCTTGTATCTCCAGCTGCACAAGATGAAAGGTGTTCTCCTTCAGGTGAGGGGTGAGAATTATCCCAGCTCTACCATCTTGGTAAATGCCTTCACTTGTGTGCTCCAGGTTTCTCCTTCTTTAATGGTTATAATTTCTTCTCTCCCAGGGCTATTGTGGAGCATTCTTAGGGGCTTTGGTTTGATCAGGTAGAGCCCTATATAGGAATTATTTAAGAATCTGGGTCTATCATGTACAATGTTATATCAAGGTAGAGATGTATTACCACTCAAGAAAGAGATCTTGGGAGTCATCATGGATAGTTCATGTGCAGTGGCAGTCAAAAAAGCAAACAGAATGTTGGGAATCATTAAGAAAGAGATAAGACAGAAAATATCATATTGCCTCTATATAAACCCATGGTATGCCCACATCTTGAATACCATGTGCAGATGTGGTCACCCCATCTCAAAACAGATATATTGGAAAAGGTTCAGAAAAGAGCAACAAAAATGATTAGGGATATGGAACATCTTCTGCATGAGGAGAGATTAATAAGACTGGGACTTTTCAGCTTGGAAAAGAGATGACTAAGGGGGAGATATGATAGAGGTCTATAAAATCATGACTGGTGTGGAGAAAGTAAATAAGGAAGTGTTATTTACTCCTTCTCATAATATAAGAACTATGGGTCACCAAATGAAATTAATAGACAGGAGGTTTGAAACAAACAAACACACAACCTAGTCAACCTGTGGAACTCCTTGTCAGAGGATATTGTGAAGGCCAAGACTATAGCAAGTTTCAAAAAAGAGCTAGTTAAATTTATGGCAGCTCAGTTCATCGCCAGCAATGGCTTTTAGCCAGGATGGGTGGGGATGGTGTCCCTAGCCTCTGTTCAGGGGTAGCTCCAGGCACCAGCACACCAAGCGCGTGCTTGGGGCGGCAGGCAGGTTGCCTTGGGTGGCATGCCTGTGGAGGGTCCGCTGGTCCTGTGGCTTTGGCAGACCTCCCATAGGCTGCCGCTGAATTCATGGGACCGGAGACCTCCTGCAGGCAAGCCCCCAAAGGCAGCCTGCCTGCCATGCTTGGGGCAGCAAAATGCCTAGAGCTGCCTCTGCCTCTGTTTGTCAGAGGCTGGGAATGAATGACAGGGGATGGATCACTTGATGATTACCTGTTCTGTTCATTCCCTCTGGGGCACCTTGCAGTGGCCATTGTCCAAAGACAGGGCACTGGGTTAGATGGACCATTGGTCTGACCTAATATGGCTATTCTTATGTATGTTCTCTAAGCCAATGTTTCTCAGTCTGGGGTCTGCAGGAGGGGAACTTCAGGGGATCACAAGCATGAGGGGGTAGGTAGCAGGGCAATTGCCTGCCCCCCAGAAAGTTAATGTACGTTTCAGCCCCAGGCTAGGCTGAAACCCAGAACCCTGTGGGGCTGCTGAAATCTGGAGCCCTGAGTTGGTGGGGGGGGGGGTGTCATTTTTTTTTTTTTAAGTCCAAAGGGGGTGGCCAGCAGGAAAAGGTAGAGATACACACTGGTGTAAGCGGTGCCTACCCAGGGCCATGGCTTGGTGTTCTCCGGCAAGCCAATACCATGTGGGCCCAGCCTGCTGGGTCCATTGCCAATGCGATCTCAGCGCAGCCCCTCACACCCCGTGTCCCCCGGCCGAGCGCGCTTGGCGGGGCTGTTCACCCTGTCCAGTCCCCGTGGAGCAGGGGCGGTGCGGAGACGTGCCAGCTCCTAAGGAGCCGAGCGAAGGCCTAGGACTATAACACAGGCGCCTCCCACCGAAGGACCCGCAAAGGGGCCTGTGTGGCCCTGCGGGGAGGGCCGCGGCGCCAGGGAGCTGGGCCCGGGGCTGCGGAACGGGCCGCTTCCTGGTTCCAGGCGGGCCGGGGGCGGCATCAGCCCGGCGACATGCACAGCAGCAGCAGCCTGGGCGCGATACGAGAGTTATCGGGGCGCGCGGCCTCGGTGAGCGGCGGGGCCCGGGCGTGCAAGGCGGGGAGCGGGGGCAGGGTGAGCGGCGCGGCCCGGCCGTGCAATGCAGGGGCAGAGTGAGCGTCGGGGCCAGGCCATGCGGGGGCAGGATGGGCAGCGGGGCCAGGCCACGTGGGGGCAGAGCAGGGCTCGTGGGGAGTGAGGCTATGACAAGATGAGCGGCGCGGCACGGCGTAATACGGAGAGAGGGGCAGGTCACTTCCCCCCCCCGCTTGATCTCTGAACGCGTGGGCGTGACAGTCCCGGGGGCTCTTCTTGTCTCACTATCCTGGGCCCAGCCTCTAAGCACCAGCTGCTAACTCAGCGCCCACCTGCCCTTGATCGGTACGTACCGTTCCTGCTGCCAGGGGCGGCTCCAGGTACCAGCACAGCAAGCACATGCGGGGGGAGGGGGGCAAACCATGGGGGGCGGCAGACTTGCAGCCTTCCGTGGTGTTTCTGTGGGAGATCTGCTGGTCTTGTAGTTTTGGTGGTAATTTGGCAGTGAATAGCCAAAGGTGCGGGACCAGCGGACCTGCCGCTGAATCCGCGTGACCGGGGCTGACCTCCCGCAGAAACGCCCCCAAAGGCTGCCTGACTGCCGTGCTTGGGGTGGCAAAAAACATAGAGGCCCCCCTGCCTGCTGGCTGCTGAATCCTTCCTGAGCTCACAATTTTATATGGACAGATGTATCCATCTGCCTGGCCCGCTGACATTCCGTCGCAGGGAGGGACTAGGGTGACCAGAGGGCAAGTATGAAAAACCAGGACAGGAGTGGGGAGTAATAGAAGCCTATATAAGAAAAAGATCCAAAAATTGAGACATCTGGTCACCTAGGAGTGACTGAACCCTTCTGGACATTATTCCCAGGAGGGTTAGACATGATTTGCAATATAGAGGCCTTTCCCTGTCCCAAAGAGCTTCCAGTCTAAACAAGCCCGAGTGAGAGTGCATGGGGCGTGGACGGAATGCCCATGGTTTTTAAAAAATACATTGTTAATGTGATTTGATTCCTTTCTAGTCGCTGTCACAGATGATGGGAGTCTTGAGCAAGGAGCCTGGGCCTGCAGTAGGGAGGGCATGCTGTGTATGGGTGGGTGGCACGGAGACAGCCAAGAGAGGAATAGATGAAGGTGGTACCAAGGTTGGTACCACTGTGGATGAATCAGCATCGTGCACTATTTGAAGTACTGGTACGGGTGGGTGTAGGCCTGCCAAAAACTAAAGGCCCTCTCCTTTCACGAAGTGAAGGAACCACTAAATTCAGGCTCCACTTGACTACAGGGGGCAACAAATGAAAAAACAGAAATGGGAGTGAAGGTCACAGGGCAAAACTCAGGGATCCAGAGGGGGACACAGAGCAAAGAGCCCTGACAACAGCCACTGCTCCTCAGAGAAGTCCAGTGGATGCTGTCCAGAGCAGATCTGTGTGGAGACATGACTTTACCAGGGAAAGGAAATAACCCACCCTCCCCTCCCCCCTCTGCCCCCCACCAAGCTTTCTCCGCCTAGAATGATGGATGGCTGTCTTGGCCAGCACCAGGGGTAGGTTGATGAGGAGGTTTTGCAAATTGTGGGGTCACAGATAGGGTGTGTATGAATTGGGATGTGCGGGGGACAGTGCAGCCAGGAACTCAGTAGGAGGTTCTGGAGGAGTCAGAAGAGGGGCTGCAGCCTGGCCCACCCTATGTAGATGCAGCACAAAAGACGCACAAAGAGGCAGGGGTCAGGAGAGTTTGTGAACCACACCAAGTACGTGCTTGCACTCACAGCATCCCCAGTGGGCCGTGGGATCAGAGTGGAGTACAGGCTAGCGCACTGGGTTCCTTGCCCTCCACTGGTGGCAACAGGCCCCATTGCTCGGTATTGGGGGGACACGAGGTTGAGGAAGTGAATAGGCTGGAGGAGAGGTGTGTACAGATGTTTCCTGGGTACAGTTTGGAGGTGGACTGGCTGGATATTGTGCATGTTGGAGGTGGCTGGCAAGGCTTACGGGATGGCATCAACGGCATGCTTTAGGGGGCCAGGGGTGAGAAGTGGGCAGGGAGGACACTCCTTCAAGGCTTGCTTAAGGGAAAGCAAGAGACGCAGGAGGCAAGGTTGCCCTCACCACCTGAAGCACATGACAGGTCGCGTGGGGTGGATAGCTCCTGGCCACATCACGGTTGTGTAGTGAAGGAGACCTGCAGGCCCTCTGCCTCCTTTGTTGCAGAAGTTGGAGGGTGTGTAGGGAATGAAGTATGGGATTCCAAAAGGAGCAGGAATAGTCACATTGCACTTGAATGCTGCCTTGGGGAACTGGATTCTCTCTCTGCCTCTGCCAGAGAGTTTCTGTGTGATGCTGGGCAAGTCACTTACATGCACATTTTCACAGGTGTTCTTCCTTTTTCGTACGCCAAACTTGAGACCCCTGGGGTCTGATTTGCACCCGTGCAGAGCGCTCACTGTTGCAGCTGGTCAGTGGGAGCTGTGCTTTGAACATAGACTGTTATGTAATGCCAAGAAAATCAGGTCCCAGGTCTCTCCAGTTGGTCACCTGAAATTAGTGGACACTTCTGACCTTAATCTCTTGTGCTTCAGGCCCCTGTCTGTAACATGGGGATACTGATATAAACTGTATCTCACAGGGATGTTGGGAAGTTAAATTCATTGGTGTTTGTGGAGAGCTACAAAAAGTCTCTGAGGGAATAATTCTGTACTCAGTGTAGGGTTTGAATAGTGTGCAGCAATTAAGACATGGGACCACACATTGAATGATGAGGATAAAGCAAAATATTGAATAGCTACTAGGCTGTCGATTAATCACAGTTAACTCACTCAATTAACTGAAAAAAATTAATCGCAATTAATCGCACTGTTAAACAATAGAGTACCAGCTGAAATTTATTAAAGATCTTTTGATGTTTTCCTACATTTTCAAATATATTGATTTCAAGTATAAGACTGAATACGAAGTGTATAATGCTCACTTTATATTATTATTTTTATTACAAATATTTGCACTGTAAAAATGATAAAATTAATAGTATTTTTCAATTAACCTCATACAAGTACAGTAGTGCAATCTCTTAACTATGAATGTGTAACTTACAAATGTAGATTTTTTTTGGTTACATAACTGCACTCAGAAACAAAACAATGTAAAACTTTAGAGCCTACAAGTCCACTCAGTCCTACTTCTTGTTCAGCCAATTGCTAAGACAAACAAGTTTGTTTATATTTATGGGACATAATGCTGCTTGCTTCTTATGTACAATATCACCTAAAGAGAGAACAGGTGTTCACATGGCACTTTTGTAGCCAGCATTGCAAGGTATTTATGTGCCAGATATGCTAAACATTCGTATGTCCCTTCATGCTTCGACCACCATTCCAGAAGACATGCCTCCATGCTGATAGTACTTGTTCAAAAAATAATTTTGTTAATTAAATTTGTGACTGAACTCCTTGGGGGAGAATTGTATATCTCCTGCTCTGTTTTACCCACATTCTGCCATATATTTCATGTTATAGCAGTCTTAGATGATGACCCAGCACATGTTCATTTTAAGAACATTTCTAAACATAGCTACAGCACTCAACCCAAGGTTTAAGAATCTAAAGTGCCGTCCAAAATCTGAGAGGGATGATGTATGGAGCACGCTTTCAGAAGTCTTAAAAGAGCAACACTCAGATGCAGAAATATAGAACCTGAACCATCAAAAAAGAAAATCAACCTTCGGTTGGTGGCATCTGACTCAAATGATGAAAATGAACATGTGTGGGTCCACAGTGCTTTGGATCGTTATCGAGCAGAACCCGTCATCAGCATGGAAGCATGTCCTCTGGAATGGTGGTTGAAGCATGAAGGGACATTTGAATCTTTACCGCATTTGGCATGTAAATGTCTTCTGGTGCCAGCTACAACAGTGCCTTGAGAATGGCTGTTCTCACTTTCAGGTGACACTGTAAACAAGATGTGGGCAGCATTATCTCCTGCAAATCGTAACCAAACTTGTTTGCCTGAGCAATTGGCTGAAGTAGGACTGAATGGACTTGTAGGCTCTAAAGTTTTATATTGTTTTATTTTTGAGTACAGTTATTTTTTGTGCATAATTCTACATTTGTAAGTTCAACTGTCATTAAAAAGAGATTATACTACAGAACTTGTATTAGGTGAATTGAAGTATACTATTTCTTTTTTTTTACAGTGCAAATATATGTAATAAAAAATACATATAAAGTCTGCACTGTACTTTGTATTCTGTGTTGTAACTGAAATCAGTATATTTGAAAATGTAGAAAACATCCAAAAATATTTAAATAAATGGTATTCTATTATTTTTTAAGTGTGCTTAATTGCGATTAATTTTTTAAATTGCGTGATTAATCATGATTAATATTTTTAATCTCTTGACAGCCCTAATAGCTATCTGTTCAGCAAGCACCATCCATCCTGTGCATGGAATGAAGCAGGAGTCCTGTGGAACAAATAGTATGTGATCATGTAATTAAAGACTTTCATAACGTGTATGCACAAGGGGGCCAAACTAAAATTGCAGGGGCATCCTTAATCCTGGCATTTCCTAATTTATGAGTGTTTAATTTTGCAACCTGAACTTTTAACTTTTTTTCCTTTCTTATTTTTGTAATGTAGTAGTCTATATAATCTAGTGTTTACTGGAGCAGTTTCAGTCATCTTAACTATTGGACTTCTGGTCTGATAGGGTTTCCGATTGCATAAACTAGATAATAGATCTCAGAAAGGATATATTTTATTTTGACTTGGATACTTCATGTAAGGCAAAATTGTGAAAAACAAATCACAGGAGGTTCTATTTCCCTTTAGTTTTGTTGTCTTAAACAAAAGCCGCTTTGTATTTTTGAACAGGGGGACTTTGGAAACTCTTGTGTAGGTAATAAGGTTGGAAAAGTGAGTTCTTTCATTGCTGCTTCCTTCAACATCCCAGATTTGTAAAAAATTATTTAACTTTTTTTTTTTTTTTTTTAAACAAAATGAAATCAGTTGCAACAAGATTTTTATCTGGGGCACTTAGCACTAGTGGAATGCAGCCAGTGATGACTAATTAAAATCTGTGCTGTTGCAGTCACCCTTTAAGACGAGCAAGAGAGCCAACGAGTGCTGTATGCTTAGTCCTAAGTAGAGTGTTGGTTTAATGTCAGTTGGGTTACATCTTCCACGCTGCAGGAGGATGGACTCAGTGATCTACAAGCTCTCTCCTGTTTCTGATCCTTTTGTACCGACTTTGCAATCAGCTTGTTTTGTGGTATCTTTCTGCAGGTCCTGCAGGGATGCAGACTGGTTCCCAGCACCCATCTCCCTGTTACAAGACAGTCATGGTTGTGTGTCTTTCCATCTGCTGGATCGCCTGCCTCTTTCTGCCCTCTGTTAAGCAGTGGGCCTAGACTAGCGTCCGTGGCCCCATCAGAATGGAGAGGTGGGGGCTTGTCCTCTTCTGGTTGGGAGCAGGATAGCAATGAGCCAGCACCCAGTGGAAAGCTCCTGGAAGCTGTCCGTCTGTCCCTGGCGGCACAGCAGAGACAAGCTGATATAGGGAACTCGGAGCTGGGGAAGATGTTGAATTCATTCTCTGACATGGGATTCAGTAACGCCCAGATAATGCAGCTGTTTGGGTTGCAGCCCAGGCTGGCTCCTCAGACACGGCTGGCGGTGGTTTCCGAGCTCCTCCTGTTGGGCTTGGATGCTGACTCCACGCTGAAGGTCTTGCAGAAGAGCCCTGAAGTGCTAAGGATGACAGCCCAGCAGCTGAGGCATCGTGCAGACTACCTGCGGAGACTGGACCTCGGAGAAGGTAACATGGTGTTGCGTGCTTACTGCCTTACACAAGATACAATGCTGAAGTGTTGCAAAAAGTACCTTGTGCCCTCAAATGATCCCCTCTCTGCAGTTACGCTCTTCTGGAGTGAGAGCTGTTTAACTCTGGTGTCCTGGCGGCACACCCTCAGATCTCTTGCAGCATGATAGGAAAAAACTCTGGTGTAAGAGATGGGAGATTTGACCCGAGGGATGTTACCTACCAAAATGATGCACCAGAACTCAGACAGCTTCTAGCTCTGCCTTTGGTGGGGTTCATAAAATCACCCAGTTGGAAGGTATTTGGACATTGAGTGCTTCAGCAGTTGTTCCAGCTGCCAGAAATTGCACAGAATCAGGATCATGGGAAGGAAAGTCAGCAGATTAATTAACACTATCACAGCTCTGTGAAACATTTTAGAAAGAATGTTTTAAATCTCTTCCCTCAGTTCTAGCCTGTTGCCACCCCCCCACCTCCCAGAAATGTATGCAGTCTCCCTCCAGCCCTCTGCAAATGCTGATCTGTGCCAGGGAGAAAAGCTTCTGTTATCAGACCATTTCTGCCACCCCAAGCATCTCTGTCCCAACTGAATTGCTGCTGACAGATCAATCTCTGTTACTTGTGTGTTGCAGTGCTTTTCCCCTCTCTCTGCCCGCCCTGACAGGAATGTGTTTCATTTGATGGGGACTAATTTTCTATAGCTGAAAATTTCCCCCTTGTGCTACTACCACTAATTAGACATAGTAGCAAACTGCCTGTTCACCAGCTTAGCCAACCTGTTGCTCTAGAGCAGGGGTCTCAAATGACCACAAGGGCCACATGAGGTCTAGTGCATTGGCCCGAGGGCTGCATCACCTGACACCCCCGCCCTCACTGCCCCTGGCCCCACTCCACCCCTTACATGAGGCCCTGCCCCTGCCCTGCCTCTTCCCACTCCTTCCCATCCCATTTCCACCCCCTTCCCCAGGGGGTGCAGGGTGTGGCAGGGGCTCAGGGCAGGGAGTTGAGATGCAGAAGGTGTGCAGGGTGCGGCAGGGGTTCAGGGCAGGGAGTTGGTGTGTGGGGTGCAACAGGGGTGAGGGGTGCGGCAGGGTATTGGGGTGTGGGGTCAGCAGGTGGCTCAGGTCAGGGAGTGCAGGAGGAGTGTAGGGTGGCAGGGGGCTCAGGGCATGGAGTTGTGGTGCATGAGGAGTGTGGGATGCAGCAGGGAGCTCAGGGCAGGGAGATGGGTGCAGGCGGGGTGTGGGTGCGGCAGGGGGCTCAGAGCAGGGAGTAGGGTGCAGAAGGGGTGTGGGGTGCAGCAGGGGGCTCAGGGCAGAGAGTTGGGGTGCAGGAGGGGTACGCAGTGCGAGCTCCAGACCGGTGCCACTTACCTAGAGCGGCTTTGGAGAGGCAGCAGTGCCATTGGGGCCAGGGCAGGATCCTGGCCCCGTGCCACGCTGCTCCGCTCCAGGAAGCAGCTGGAACCACGGCTCCATGGCGAGCAGGGGTGGTCACAGGGCTCCACTGCTGGTCCTCCAGGTACCGCCCATGAAGCTCCCATTGGCTGTGGTTCTCTGTTCCCAGCCAATGGGAGCTGCGGGGGGCGGTACCTTGAAGCGAGGCAACAGAGGAGCCCTCTGCCTCCTTCCCCCTCCCCTCCGGCCCGAAGGGACGTGCTACCAGCCGCTTCAGGGAGTGGCATGGGGCTCAATCCCATGGGCCGGATTCGCCCGCGGGCTGTAGTTTGCCCACCCCTGGCCTGGAGGTAGGAGTGGGGCATGGGGAACTTGGCAGGCCGCACAGAAGAGTCCTGCGGGCTGCGTGTTTGAGACCCCTGCTCTACTCCACAGAGCACCCTGCTGGGAGAGGCAGGTGGCTCAGGCTGTTTGTCCTACGTGAGACTCCTGATCCCATATTCTGCTTGTGAGAAGGGAGAGGCAGACCAATCCACCTCAGCTTCAAATCTGACTGTGTATATCTGCTGCTCAGCATGCAGGAGAGGATGATTTACTAGGGACAGGGATTCAAGCATGTCTCACTGTCTGCCCTTTCGTCTGATACAGGGAACCTGCAGCATGTGGTGAGCCACTGCCCCAGTATCTTCACCTTGTCCTGGAAGAAAATAGATGCAGTGGTGCGGGTGTTCAAGGAGAAGTGTATTTTCACAGTGGATCAGGTGACAGAGATTCTGCATCACTGCCCCAATGTCCTGTTGGAGGAACCGCATGACCTGGAATACAAATTCCAGGTGAGGCTGGGCCTGTGGGGGGCTGCAGAACTTCTTCCCTAAGGGCCTGCTGTAGCATGAACCCATCTGAAAGTCTGGCTGGTGGTTTGGACTCCAGGGCACATGGAGAAATCAAACCAGAGTCGGAATCACCAGGTTTATCTCCCCACATGTATCTGTCTTGTGCCGCACACCGACATCTGAGTGTCATGGGATTGGCTTCTCTTGTGCCTCTCAATCTGAGAGATCTGAAGTAGAGATGGAGCAGCATGCATGTGAATTTAGTGGATATACACATGCAGTGTGCAAACAGGTTCTGCTTAACTGGGTCTGACTGTACTGTTGATGCTAACACTTCAGAGTGCTGTCATCTTTTACAGAGGCCAGGTTGGAGGGACTGAGCTGCAGTATTTTACTTGCTTGGTGTCTGCTCCACTCTTCTCCCTCCTGGCCTTCCTGAAAAAAGGATGACCTCCAAAATGTAACAGCTGAAGTGCACTTGTGTTTAATACTCTTCCACCCTCTTCAAAAAACCCTCATCACCAGTGATCCTGTCGAGACCTTTGCTCTGCTTTTGAGTTCATCCGTCACCTAGTGCTCTAAGGAGCAGGGACTGTGTCTTGGTAAATGTACTGCCAGTGTGCACAGTAATAACTGTTCGCAGTAGGTGCATTAGAAATCCTCAATTCAGATTTCTCTGTGACTAGTTACCTGGGTACGTCCATAGGAAAAATGAGGCACAGCTTTTATATCCCCTTAGCACAACCCAGTGTATTTCCTGGGATGTGCTGACATCAGCTAAACAGGTGTCTGTTCCTTCCGCTTTGCGGGGTGTATTTTTGTCTCCCTTTGTCTTTCTTGCAGTACGTGTACTTCAGAATGGGAGTAAAGCACAAAGCAGTGGTGAAATCTGGTCTCTTCCGAACTCCAATAGCTGAGGTCAAGAACCGGCACATCTTCTTAGAGCGCCTGGGGCTTTATCAAACCCCTGACAAGAAAGGCCAGACCCAGATCGTCAACCCGAAACTGAAGGAGATCATCCAAGTCTCAGAAGGGGACTTCCTGGCCAAGATAGCCCACTCCTCCCTGGAGGAGTTTGAGGTCTTTAAGAAGCTGCTGGCTCGGGAGGAGGGAGAGGGAGTTCAGGATATAGCATCTGAAGAGAGAGACTCAGCCAGCGAAGGGGAAGGGGAAATGTCTGACAGTGAGGAAGGAAACTGAACTCTTACCCCCAAGCTTCAGTAAGGATTTGACCAAAGAGTCATTGGTGGAACCAGCTGCTGGGGTTACCACACATCTTGGCTGCTCCTAGACCTGTGTGCATCTGACCTGTGTGTTTAATGGTGCTGCCATGACATCACTAGTTCGAAAACATTCACTGGACACAGGTTCCCCTGGGCCACAGCCTGGGGCTTGGGGGAGGCAGTTCTGTCCTTGTTTTCCTCAGTGAGCTGAGGCCTCTATTTCAGGTGGCTGTGTAAAACCAATAAAGCTCAGACCCTTCAGGAAGCGAGTGCCCTTCTCTGTCGCTTGGCCTGATTTTCACACACAAGTGCGGTGGGACACCCCAGCTCAAGAGGGATTTGCTGTTTCATTGCCAGATGGGCTCAGCAAGGGGAAGAGGAAACTCTAGGCTGGGGACTGCTGCCCAAAGTTGGTGTAGCTGGAAGACGAGCCCTGGTTGCCACACACCAGAGGGCAGTTATGGGCATTGGTAGCTCTCGCCTGCTCACCCTTTGCAGCACAGCCTTCTTTGATGGGAGTGGGACTATCTCACCAATGGCACTGCCACATCAGCAATGGTGGCCAGGGCCAGTGCTAGGAAATGCTGCACAAGCACAGGTCTGTCCTGCCCAAACCTTCCCCCACAAAGATAGCTGTCAGGGGAGGAAGGGATGGCTGTGCCTGCTGTGAGAACTGTCTGCTGCCGTAGGGAGTGTAAATGTTTAGCATGGCCCCAAGTAGAGGGGCTGGATTGTGTGGGGTCCTAGAGAGAGGCTGGATTTTGGGGTTGGAGACTGAGACACATGGGCTCTGTAATGAGGGGAGGCGATGGGGGAGCTTGGGATCAGAGTTCAGGAGGACAAGATGATGGATTTTTTCACTGTGGAAGGAAAGAGCCCACTGAGTTTCAGAGGCAGGAGAGGAGACGGATGTGGGGTGAATGATCAAGAGAGGAGGAGAGAGCTTGGGGTTGGGCCCAGGAAAGGAGACAGGTTGTGTGAGCAAGTGAACTGCTGGTTCAAGAGAAGTGATTTGGTTGTGGGCTGAGGAGGCTGGTGAGTAGGTTGGGGGGCAAGAGACTGGTTTGATGTGAGGCATGTGACTGGCTGGTGTTGAGGAGATGTCTCTAGCACACGTGGGCACTGTGGGCTGTGGAAAAGGGATTGACTCTCCCCTTCCCGCTGCCTCTTCCCCACCACCCACTGAACAAAGGACCCAATGGCTAGCAATTGTATTTTTATTTAAAAAACAAAATAACTACCTTTTTTGAACATGATAAAATCTTTTTCTGCTGCATTACATACCGTGCTTAGTCTCTGTGTAGCATATGGTTTGACCTGGACTCTGCTGCGCAAGCTCTCAGGTAGCTACATTACAACACATACCAAGAGTGGAGACTCCTTGTATGGCAGAAGTGGAGCAAGCTGCTGCACCTGCCTTGCTGTTGCCGGGCCATGGATCTGGTCCGGGCAGCAGCTCTCAGGCTGACAGTGCATGTAAACATGCTGGTCTTGCTGGGGGAACATGAGGCGAGTGGGCGCACCAACTCCTGGGATTGCAGGCAGAGATCAACTCTCCTGTCCTGTAGCTCAAAGGGTGCCATAGCTGGACTGAAAGGGAACATGCACGGTCTGCTTGCAGGATTGCTTTAGTGTCCAGTTAAAGGGACAGGTTTGCATGAAAACTCGAGATTTTAACAAGCTGCAGGCTTCTTTTGAACCACACTGTCTGCGGATGCGTTCAGTGACCCGTTTTCCAGGCAGCATGGCAGAAGGGTTGGACGTCCTCCTCGTCCGCCGCCAGCTTGGACTCAGGTGAAAGAACACCTGGGGAAAGGGGCCTGTCATTCTGACTTGGAATGTTGGATGATTTGACCCCTGGTGTTCTGGTCCCACCTCTTCTCTCCCCAGGTAATGACAAGGGCTTTCAAGATCTCGGACAGCTTCCTCCCACGTCCCAGAAGCAGTGCCACCCCTCCCCCATGGCCACGTGAAGGGCGTTTAAGGGCTAGGGATTCTAAGCTTTCCCATGTGAAATGAGCTCAGGATAACTGGGACTTTAGAGTTGTGGGGCAGGCCCTCACAAAACCTTATTACCTGTCAACCCGTCCAATTCCCAGTTTGGTTTCCGGCAGCATCTCTCAAGTGAGTCCTTTTTGTGCCTGATCTCTATGGCAGTGGCCTGATGGAGTTGGAGGCAAAGGGAATATTCCATTGCAGCAGAGATCCGTGAACTGATTTTTCCTCAGTTCCTCATTACCACCACTGCCTGGAAAGGAGCCTGATTTTCCAGTTAGTTGGCTGTTGTGGCTGGCCAGGTTCCTCAGCACCCTGACGTTCTCTTGCTCAGAGAGGTGTTTGGCAAGGTGCTCGGAACAGGGAGGATGCCTGCCAAGGGGAGCTGCTTAATGCCTGTGCTGTGTTCTGCTCAGAACCATTCTTTCCTTTGCTAAAGAAACTGTATTTACACTTCACACCCTCTTGACTATTAGCTCTAGGCAGTCGGGAAAGGCTGCTGTATCCTGCGCCATGAGTCACAGCCTCCTAGAGGTGCACCCATATACTGCTCCTGAAACAACACTCTAGTACCATTGCTAAGCTATATCTCTGGTGTGTATTAATTTATAATATACACTGTGTATAGTAATACACAACTCTATGTGTAACTAGTGTCATACTCATACAAACTCTCAAAAGCTAGGGAATCTTTAAAGCCAGACATGCTTTCCTTGAGCCTGCCCAGCTGGTATTGCTGCCAATAGCTAAGCACCACTGCAGTAATACAGGGAATTAGTGCTTGGATGCCAGTTGGTGTCACAGCTGTATCAGTGTGTGTGTGTCAGTTTCCTGGTACTGCTTGGTTTAAAATACACAGCTGCAGAGAAGTGAATTACAGCTGCAGAGAAGTGAATTACAGCTGACAAATGCTCTGGACACTTACTAAATCTGTTTCAGCTGGAGATAAGGACTTTAAACATATTCTTTGCTGAACACAGCTACAGTGCCCTGGAATGATTTCATAGACCAGTGTGTTGATGTGTTATAAAAATGAGTATGGGAGCAAACGCATTTCTAAGCCTTCACTTTTTTTTTGAGGAAAAAAGTTCATCATTGTTAAGTGCTGTAGACGTTTTTCTAAGCTACACACTGAAACTCAGTTAAAACATTAATAACTTGAGGAAAATAGCCAATATTGCCTGCTATTCAGCACAGTGTTCTTAAGAACCAAACATTTAAGGTACAAAAGAAGGGGAAATGTGTCTACTACTTTCTTTATTTTCCACCCTCATCAGTTGAAATAGGATTTTTTTTACTGGACTGTGCCGGGGAATATTTTACATCTCTGCCGGGGCTCTGTAGGTCAGGTGTCAGTTCATAGCTAAGGAGTATAGTGCTGCATTAAACTTGATTTGTAATTTAACAGATTGGTGCATATGTTGGTAAGAGGGGGCTGGATTTCAGCCCTGTAAATGCCCATGCAGAGGAGGGACTCACATGAACAGGCCTGGGTTACGAAGATAGGCGAACCCCTGTATGAGACAGTCAGCCATTCTAATGTGATGTTGCTTGTCCCTGGATGGTGTCTGGTGATGAGAAGAAGGGCATCCGCAATAAGGAAAGCCCGTGTGAGGGCTCTGGTGCGCCTGCTGCCGAGAGGGGAAATGACTGTGTGGTGTGGCAGTCTGAGTGTGTCCCTAACAGGCTGGAGGAGAGGGAAGGGCAGTGACTCCACATAGGAAAGTCTCCCCCACTATTTGTAGATCCAGTCTTCCTGGTGATTGAAAGGCCTTAGATCTGGTAAGATGGAAGCTCTTAGTGCTTTGAACCCTATGAAAGAGAGAGAGAACATTAGAATCAGCTGAAAGCACTCCAACGTCAATTCCCTTTTGTCTGAGGGAGTGACCCACTCTTGCTCCCATGGGGTTTGGCTGATGGAGAGTACTTGCCCCATAAGAACTTGGAAACAGTATTAATGCTTTCCTATGTGTCCCCTTTTCCATACTGAAGTCAGTGGTAGTTTTGGCCCTTTGGTTCTTAAAGATTTCTGGGCTGCTGCTTTTTATAGGGTTTAGCTCTCTAGTTGCAATTGACAAGTGTGTAAATCTGGCCCCTAGTGTTTGTTAGTGCACACTTATTTGCTCTAGCAGAGAAAGGCAAAGCTATGGGATGCAGGGTCATACGCACACGCAAGGGGTGGAGTGGAGCATTTGATTTTGTGCTTTCCCTGTTCGACAAGTAATATTTAAAATAAAGATAATGGGGCAGATTACATGGGGAGGGCTCTCAGTTACTACAGATAATTCTTTCCCTGTCATCTGGTGTTGGGTCTAACTGATCACCATATTTGGGTTGAAAGAACCATATTCTCTCTGTTGAAGGAAAACGCCCAAGCAGGGACCATCGAATTGTTGAGGTAAATGTATGGTTATGCAGGTGGTGTCGGAGAGAGGGCTTTACATTCTTCGACCATGTTGTTCCAGGAAGAAGGATTGTTAGGAAGAGATGGGATCCACCTAACGAAGAGAGGAAAGAGCATCTTCGCAGACAGGCTGGCTAACATAGTGAAGAGGGCTTTAAACTAGGTTTGCCAGGGGATGGTGACCTAAGCCCAGAGGCAAGTGGGAAAGTGGGACACTGGGGAGGAAACACAAGGAGGAGAGTGCAACAGGGGAGGCCTCCGGATTCATACTGAGAAAGCAGGGCAAAATCGGCTAGTTGTCTTAGGTGCCTGTACACAAACGCAAGAAGCCTGGGAAACAAGCAGGAAGAATTGGAAGTCCTGGCACAGTCAAGGAACTATGATGTGATTGGAATAACAGAGACGTGGTGGGGTAACTCACATGACTGGACATGTCATTGATGAGTATAAACTGTTTAGGAAAGACAGGCAGGGGAGAAAAGTTGGAGGAGTTGCACTCTATGTAAGAGAGCAGTATGATTGCTCAGAGCTCCAGTATGAAACTGGAGAAAAGCCTGTTGAGTCTTTGGGTTAAGTTTAGAGGCGAGAGCAACAAGAATGATGTCATGGTGGACATCTGATAGACCACCAGACCAGGAGGATGAAGTAGATGAAGTTTTTTTTGAGGACAATTAACAAGTTTCCAGATCACAGGCCCTGGTTCTCATGGGACACTTCATTCACCCTGACATCTGCTGGGAGATCAATACAACAGTGCACAGACAATCCAGGAAGTTTTTGGAGCACGTTGTGGACAACTTCTGGTGCAAGTGCTGGAGGAACCAACTAGGCGCCATGCTCCTCTTCACCTGCTGCTCACAAACAGGGAAAATTTGATAGGGAAAGTGGAAGTGGGTGGCAACCTGGGCAGAACTGACCATGAAATGGTCGAGTTCAGGATCCTGACAAAAGAAAGAAAGTAGAGCAGCAGAATATGGACCCTGGACTTCAGAAAAGCAGACTTTGACTCCCTCAGGGAACTGATGGTCAGGATCCCCTGGGAGGCTAATATGAGGGGGAAAGGAGTCCAGGAGAGTGGACGGTATTTCAAAGAAGTCTTATTGAGTGTGCAGGAACAAACCATCCCGATGTGCAGAAACAATAGCAAATATGGCAGGCGACCAGCTTGGCTTAGCAGAGAAATCTTCAGTGAGCTTAAATGCAAAAAGGAAGCTTACAAGAAGTGGAAACTTGGACAGGTGAGTAGGGAGGAGTATAAAAATATTGCTTGAGCATGCAGGGGTGTAATCAGGAAGGCCAAAGTACAGTTGGTGTTGTAGCTAGCAAGGGATGTGAAGGGTAAGAAGAAGGGTTTCTACAGGTGTGTTAGCAACTAGAAGGTGGTCAGGGAAAATGTGGGACCCTTACTTAATGGTGGAGGCAACCTAGTGACATGATATGGAAAAAGCTGAAGTACTCAAAGCTTTTTTTGCCTGGGCAGCACAGTATGGGGAGGATGTGAGCAGCCCTCAGTGGTGAAAGAACAGGTTAAGGATTATTTAGAAAAGCTGGACATGCACAAGTCCATGCAATGCATCCAAGGGTGCTGAGGGAGTTGGCTGATGTGACTGCAGAGCCACTGGCCATTATCTTTGAAAACTCCTGGTGATTGGGGGAGGTCCTGCACATTTGTGAAAAAGGCAAATATAGTGGCCATCTTTTAAAAAGGAAGAAGGAGAATCCAGGGAACTACAGACTGGTGAACCTCATCTCAATCTCTGGAAAAATCATGGAGCAGGTTTTCAAGGAATCCATTTTAAAGCATTTGGAGGAGAGGAAGGTTATCTGGAATAGTCAACATGTATTCACCAAGCGCAAGTCATGCCTGACCAACCTGATTGACTTCTATGATGAGATAACTGTCTCTGTGGATATGGAGAAAGCGGTGGATGTGATATATCTTGACTTTAGCAAAGTTTTTGATACCGTCTCCCACAGTATTCTTGCCAGCGAGTTAAAAAAGTATGCATTGGATGAGTGGACTTATAAGGTGGATAGGAAGCTGGCTAGATCATCAGACTCAGTGGGTAGTGATCAATGGCTCAATGTCTAGCTGGCAGCCAGTATCAAGTGGAGTGCCTCAGGGGTCGGACCTGGGGTCGGTTTTGTTCAACATCTTCATTAATGATCTGAATAATGGCGTGGACTTCACCCTCAGCAAGTTCGTAGATGACACTAAGCTGAGGGGAGAGGTAGATACACTGGAGGGTAGAGATAGGGTCCAGAATGCCCTAGACATATTGGAGGATTGGGCCAACGCAGATTGTGATCTATGGCTCCGTGTCTAGTTGGCAGCCAGTATCAAGCGGAGTGCCCCAAGGGTCAGTCCTGGGGCCGGTTTTGTTCAATATCTTCATTAATGATCTGGAGGATGGTGTGGACTGCACTGTCAGCAAGTTTGCAGATGACACTAAACTGGGAGGAGTGGTAGACACGCTGGAGGGTAGGGATAGGATACAGAGGAATCTAGACAAATTAGAGAATTGGGCCAAAAGAAATCTGATGAGTTTCAACAAGGACAAGTCTAGAGTCCTGCACTTAGGATGGAAGAATCCCATGCACTGCTACAGGCTAGGGACCGAATGGCTAGGCTGCAGTTCTGCAGAAAAGGACCTAGGGGTTACGGTGGACGAGAAGCTGGATATGAGTCGACAGTGTGCCCTTGTTGCCAAGAAGGCTAACAGCATTTTGGGCTGTATAAGTAGAGGCATTGCCAGCAGATTGAGGGATGTGATCATTCCCCTCTATTCAACATTGGTGAGGTCTCAGCTGGAGTACTGTGTCCAGTTTTGGGCCCCACAGGACTAGATGCCTCCTGAGGTCTCTTCCAACCCTAATCTTCTATGAATCTATGATTCTATGGTTGGGAAGGAATTTCTCCCCATGTCAGATTGGCAGAGACCCTGGGGGGTTTTCACCTTCCTCTGCAGCATGGGGCACTGGTCACTTGCAGGTTTAAACTAGTGCAGGAGGTCAGAGATGATCATGATGGTGCCTTCTGGCCTCAAAGTCTATGAGATTCACCCCTGTGTAGCAGCCTGCCACAAGGAGGCATGGGTAGGGAGTGGACAGGCCATAGGGACAGGCCTTGAAGACTGGGATCAAATCCCAGCTGTGCTGCTGACTTGGGGGAGGGCTTGGCAAACAAGTGGAAACTTTTAGATGCCCCTTCAAGATCTGGAATGGAAAACATTGAAATTTTGGGAAGAATTGTGAAGAAACTTATATGAAATATTCTTTCAGAATTAACAGGGAAAGAGGAAGGAAGAAAAGGAAAAACTTGAGCTATGCTAGCATATCCAAGGCTATATTAGTAACTGTTTATGTGATATTATAGTGGTTCACAGAATGACTAGTTTTGTCTATATTTATGAAATTTACTGTGTGTATGTGACGTTGCAACCCATAATGCTTTTTGGGAATATGCTTATGAATATATATATATATGACATAACTGGAATATGTTTTATGCTACGCCTGCCATGTAACATATCTCTGTAAAGGTTATGCTGTACTGAATACATTCCTCCTATTGTATGCATGTATCATATTTGTATTTGAAGTTATGAATATTGACTATGTACTTGTTTAATTTTAAATAGCCTCAGTGAAGCAGTTGGTCAGCTTCCTGAGAAAAGACTGTTCTCAGTAAGTGCTCAATCAAGAACCACCTAAGC
This sequence comes from Chelonoidis abingdonii, assembly GCF_003597395.2. Taxonomy (NCBI): domain Eukaryota; kingdom Metazoa; phylum Chordata; order Testudines; family Testudinidae; genus Chelonoidis; species Chelonoidis abingdonii. Next base: position 57,526,614 of record NC_133776.1, read on the forward strand.
CAACAAGGAACTTGGAGACACCAATCCACATCTGAGCTTTCCCAGGAATGTGGCTTGGCTGGTAAGGAACTCAGTCATGCATGGACATGTGACTTGCCCATGGAGTGCCAAAACTCCATTTTATAGCTGGATTTTACACAGGGGGAGGGAGGGGTGTCCACCCACAAGAGAGAGTCTATTTAATCCCCTGGGAGACCCTCCATTTTGTCTTCAGCTGGCTCAAGAGAGCCTCTCCACCCCCAAGGATATTGGAAAGAAGCTAGAACAAAGGGCAGTAACTACAGGGGGTGTGAGTGAGTGCTGGATCCAGACTAGTCTGTAAAAGGAAGCTTACTGGAACACCTTTGAGGGTGAGGTTTTATCTGTTTCTTACTGTATTAGGCATAGACTTGTGTGTTCTATTTTATTTTCTTTGGTAATTCACTTTGTTCTGTCTGTTACTACTTGGAACCACTTAAATCCTACTTTTTGTATTTAATCACTTTTTACTTATTAATTAACCCAGAGTATGTATTAATACCTGGGGGGAGGGGGGCAAACAGCTGTGCATATCTCTCTATCAGTGTTATAGAGGATGAACAATTTATGAGTATACCCTGTATAAGCTTTAAACAGAATAAAATGGATTTATTTGGGGTTTTGACCCCACTGGGAGTTGGGCATCTGAGCGTTAAAGACAGGAACACTTCTGGTAACTGCTTTCAATTAAGCCTACAGCTGTTAGGGGACCTGGTTCATACCTGGGTCTGGGTTTGCAGCAGGCTAGTGGGTCTGGCGCAAACCAGGCAGGGCACTGAAGTCACAATCTGCCAGGGCAGGAGAGCAGGAACAGAAGAAGTCATGGTACATCAGTTGGCAGCCCTAAGGGGGTTTCTGTGATCCAGCCCATCAAAGTGTACAGGTCTGTTGCATCTTAGGCGGGGGTTCTGTTCTGCGGTTATCGCGTAAAGCGAAAACCGTGTATAGTCAAAACCCCAAGCCCTTTAAATCCCACCCGCAGCTCTGGCGGCGGGGCTGGGGGGAGTGGAGGGCATTTAAAGGGCCAGTGGAGCCCTTTAAATGCCCCCCCCCCGGCCCCGCCACCGGAGCTGCGGACAGGATTTAAAGGGCTCTGCCAGGCTTCCCACTGTGGTGGGGAGCTCGAAGGAGCCCTTTAAATCCTGCCCGCAGCTTTGGCAGTCGGGCTGGGGCTGGCATTTCAAGGGCCTGAAGCTCCACGGTGGCTGGAGCCTCAGGCCTTTAGTTCACCCCAAGGGTTACCAGCCACCTCTGCAGCTGGGAGCCCCCTGGGTGATTTAAAGGCCCTGGGACTCCCAGCCACAGCTGGTACCCCAGGACCTTTAAATCTTGAGGCCACGCCCCCTCCCGGACTCCAGGCCTTTCAGCGTAAAACTGAAATCGTGCATGTTAAATGCGCGTAAGTTGCGAGACCTGTGTGTGTATATATATATATATGACAACACTTCACTACTAAAGAGTCTAATGGTGGTGTTACCATAAAGTTTAGGTATATACCTGAATGTATTGGTGGTCCTTATTATTATGCTCTGTTAATTACATCTTAGAGACATTCATTTCCTGAGCTTTTTCTCTAGAAACATCAGTTTCTTCTGTAGCTGTGTGAGTATGGCAAGTCAGGTCTATTTACATACCTTCCCTTTTGTTTACAACTGTCTTTCACATTTTACTTTTTTCCCCCCTATATGTCACCCACTAGGGAACATAAGAATGGCCATACTGGGTCAGACCAAAGGTCTATCTAGCTCAGTATCTACTGACAGTGGCCAATGCCAGGTGCCCCAGAGGGATCGAACAGAACAGGGAATCAAGTGATCCATCCCCTGTTGTCCATTCCCAGCTTTTGGCATACAGAGGCTAGGGACAACATCTGTGTCCATCCTGGCTCATAGCCATTGATGGACCTATCCTCTATGAACTTATCTAGTTCTTTTTTGAACCCTATTATAGTCTTGGCCTTCACACCATCCTCTGGTAAGAAGTTCCACAGGTTGATTGTACGTTGTGTGAAAAAATACTTCCTTTGTTTGTTTTAAATCTGCTGTCTATTAATTTCATTTAGTGACCCATAGTTCTTGTGTTATGAGAAGGAGTAAATAACACTTCCTTATTTATTTTCTCCACACCAGTCATGATTTTATAGACCTCTCTCATATCCCCCCTTAGTCGTCTCTTTTCCAAGTTGAGACGTCCCAATCTTATTAATCTCTCCTCATACGGAAGCTGTTTGATACTCCTAATCATTTTCCAGTTCCAATATATCTTTTTTTGAGATAGGACGCACGCAGTATTCAAGGTGTGAGCGTACCATGGATTTATATAGAGGCAATATGATATTTTCTGTCTTATCAATCTCTTTCCTAATGATTCCCAACATTCTGTTTGCTTTTTTGACTGCCACTGCACATTGTGTGGATGTTTTCAGAGAACTATCCACAGTGACGCCAAGATCTCTTTTCTGAGTGGTAACACCCACTCAAGAAAGAGATTTTGGAAAAAATACATCTAAGCACCTTAGGGTGCATCTGCAGCTCCCTCCCTCGCACTAGGTAAATTTATTATAATTCATATCAAAGCTAAAGAATGTATACTTCTCCAACCAGCACTTGTTTATGGGCTTACTACGTTTCTCATTCTGCAAGAAGTAAAGGAAGTTTAGTTTTGAGAAGCACATAATGGCTGTCGATATTTCAGACTTCCTTGATTTCTAGCTGGGGCAAGTCACTCCCACCCTTTGTCTGAATTGTTCATTTCACTAATATGCAGCTCTGCAAGGCAGGAACGCTCTCTTATGGTATGTCCAGACTACCTGCCAGATTGGCGGGTAGCGATCGATCTATCGGGGATCGATATATCGCGTCTCATCTAGATGTGATATATCGATCTCCAGACACACTCCCATCGACTCTGGAACTCCACCAGGGTGAGCAGCAGAAGCAGAGTCGATGGGGGAGTTGCGGCCATCGATCCCGTGCCATGAGGACGGGAGGTAAGTCAAAATAAGATACGTTGACTTCAGCTATGCTATTCCCATAGCTGAAGTTGCATATCTTGCATTGACACCTCACCACCACCACCACCCACACAGCATAGACCAGGCCCCTGTCTGGCTAATTCTAACATCAAAAACAACAGGCCATTTAGGGATTTGTATTCCCATAATACAAATACAACAATTTGCCTTGGCCTGGGCATTCTCCTAGGGAGGGTAGATAGACAGATAGGAGCACGGCCTCTATAGGAGTCCTGCCAACAGAAGCTGGATCACTGCATCTCCAGGCTGCCCATTCCCACTGAAAAGGCTCCATCAGTCAACTGCAGAGCTGGAGTTGTGGGTGTTGGCCGCTGCTGCACCCATGGCATGGCAGATTTTGTCAGAAGCCAGGGATGGATCTGTGGGAGTTGGGCCCATTAGAGGATAGTCCCCAACAACTGATGGCAGATTTGTAAAAGGTGTTAGATTGACTTTCAATGGCACAGCAAGCATTCTCGTACAAGGAGGACAAAAGCCCCAGGCTAATAGGAAGCAAAGACCTTGCAGCACTCAACTACAGTAAATAAAGATGAACTGAAGGGTCAAACTTTGAGTCTACTCCAAATAAAGTAAGTGCATGCTCTTCCTTGTACGCACAGCATGCTTATACCATTTGGCTGGTATCTGTGGCAATATTTAACCAGCTTAAGCATAATGGTCAGCATTCCCCTTCTCAGAGCTCTCAAAGCCATCCCTCTAATCTAGGGTGGCTTACCTGACCCCCAGCTATGCCTTTACATTAGCCCTGCACAGACACACACAAGTGAAGTTTAAGGCCTTGAAGCCAAGGGCTTAACTCTTATCTGAAGCTAGCAAGAAAATGTTTGTCTGTGAGAGGCTGATCCTGGTGTTGCAGTGGGGGGAGGAAATCAACACAGAAAATCAGTGGGGCCAGAATTCATAGCAAATACCAGCTTGTTGATGATTCAAGGGCCCCCTCGCTTCCAGGGAGCCAGGGCACTATTTGTTCAGTCCGGGGCTCACCGCATTATTCTAGCAATGGATTTCAGCTTTCTGCCGCCTTTGGTCGAGGTGGTCTTGCCCATGTGCCATTTCTGCATGGGAGTAGTTTGGTGGTCCATCGCAGGTACCAATGAGCAGCATGTCATGGGTTTTGGACGTGCTCACTCTGGTTAAAGACTGGGGAGAGGCCCTAGCAGCTGTGCTTCTTACAGCTCCCCAGGTAGGAGGCTGCCTGACTGCCCTTTTAACCCTGGGGAATGATCGTCTCACACCCCACCCCGTTGTGAAACCATCTGTCCTTGGCAGGTGCTATGCATGATGGCAGACTCCTCAGTGCAGCAACCTTCTACCTTCAAAAAAGCCTCACAGGGAGAAAGATCACTTACTCTATGGCTTCTTCAGTGCGTGACTGTTACTTTGTTTTCTGGAAGAAGGAAAGAGAGAGGTCTCGGTATACAAGACAGCTGATCTTTTTCTTTTTGTTCACACTAACAGGTACGTTTCCATGGAAGTGAGGTGCAGTTCACTCCCTGTATTAATGGGACTCCCAGAGTTCATGACTTTGAAAGTTATCCCATAAACCCAACTCATCATTTCTAAAGGACTAATGTTGCTCACAATGGCAGACACCCGCAAACGTCGTCTCCAAGGTGACTAACATCCAGATAGCCTAGGACTCAGCTTTGTATTTTCATGCTTTGAGGAGGAGCAACAGCACACACATACTGATCCTAACCAGCCCCTCATGCAAACAATTTCAGTGTACCAGCCCTTGCTACAGCTTCAGGCATCTAGGCCTAAGTTTTCAGCTGTGACTGATTTGGGGGGCCCAGGCTTAGCTGCTTTAAAGGAGTTGGTTTCTAGAAGATAGGCATTCAGCTTTTTCTGAAAATCAGCCCCATGTAATGGTGTCTCACACTGGGCACCAATAATGACTAGTCTCTATTGAAAATTTGAGCCCTGGTTTCCCATGTGTCTATACGTTGCAGTGTTGCAAAGCCATTGCAGTAGCTATCAACCAACCCTACCTGCTGCCTGTCTTCTTTGAAGCAGTGCTCTCACAGCTCTCCTTGTAGCAGATGTCCTGGTGGACTTTGTAGACCCTCTTGTATCTGTTAGCACAAAGAGGACACAGCAGAACAATTTGCTGTAGACAGACAGTGAAAAGGGTAGAGACCTGCCTGGCCACAAGCACTGGATCCCTGTGTCTGCTTGTGGAGTGGGGTTTGGTCAATCCTGATCAAAAGACTGGTGTCACGTCCAATGTTGATCAAGCTCACCACCAGCTGCAGAGTCTATTGGCCAGGTTCAGAATGGACTCCTAATCCTTAGTGGAATCCCAGCTACTCTTAGAGCTGGGGAGGGAGCCAGTTTTCTGGCTGGTACTTAGAGCAGAACAGTTTGGGGAGTGAGACGAGACTCTTCCAGAAATGGTGCATGGGTCTGGTGCATAGCTAAGAGGTGGCTGGTATGGAGGGTAATACGGTTAACAAATGTAGCCTGGAGTCTAGCTCACTCTCCCTCCTCCCTACCCCACTCCCAGCACTGGTTGACTTCGCATAAGCACAACACGGGCAGACACCCCAATATCTGGTAAAGGTGAGGGGTGGGTACAGTGTCATGTTTTCTAGATGCTCCAGAAGCGCCAACATTTCTCGTGTCATGCACTAGCCTACCACCTGCCTTCACCACACTGATTAAAAACCCAACCTATTGCAGCACAGCCTGGAGCTGTCCCTCGAGTGCAGAACCACACCTACACCAAACATCAGTGAAGGTGCTAGGACAGCATGTGGAATGTTTTTTGGTTGCTACAGCTGCCCCCATACTGCAGCTCCCCCTACTCCCCATAAGACATGGCCAGACAAGATAACAAAAATGAGATGGGGACAAAATACATCTGGAAGCAGCTGATCCTCATTCCTCCGCCTTGGGGTTCCAAACCCAGCTGAATTGTACCCTCAGCCACCACCCACGAGCTCTCCCTGGGGCCTACTGTAAACAGGAAGGGGGAAGGGCAAGAGGCGCTCTATACTCACAGGTAATGGCAGATGCCGCCTTCCCAGACAGGAAACGACTTGGTTTCTGAGTACAGCCGAGTGCAGGAGTGGGGCTGCTTCTTGCAGGCTAAGCAGAGAGAAGGGGCGAAAGAGTTAATCTGAAGCCCTATTAGCAACAGGACATCCCAGTTATGGAGGAAAATCTGCCATTAAATGAATGACTCTAACTGCTCAAATCCACTTCCCTAGCAGCATGCATTTATCCCAAGCGAGGCATGGTCCCTGCCACCAGAAACTGCTAAGCCAGCCAGCCAACCCCCAGCTTGGGTGGGTGGCAGTTGGGGGCTGGCTTTTAAAGCAGGGCTATAACTGGGGAAGCGAGATGGGGATTTAGCAGCTGAGGACAGGAAAATTGTTTCTTCTTCGAGTAATTGCTCATATCCATTCCAGTTAGGTGTGCGCGCGCCGCGTGCACGTTCGTCGGAGAAACTTTTATCCTAGCAACACTCAGTGGGCCGGCAGGTCGCCCCCTGGAGTGGCGCCGGTATGGCGCCTAATATATACCCCCTGCTGGCCCGCCCGCTCCTCAGTTCCTTCTTACCGCCCGTGTTGGTCGTTGGAACAGTGGTGCGCGGCATAGCTGACCTCCACCTACCCTAGTGATTGCTCGTTCTTTAGCTTTTAGTGTACATAGTTTTTCTCTAGTTCATTGTTAATTACTGTTAGTATAGTTGTAGTTAGTGTATATAGTTTCAAGGATCGGGGGTTCGCCCCTTCTCCTCCCGCAGCACCGGGGTCGATGCCCGGTTCACCGGGCTTCAAACCCTGTGCGACCTGCCGTCGCCTGATGCCCACAGGAGATCTGCACGACTCCTGTTTAAAGTGCCTCGGCGAGAGCCATCTATCGGACAGGTGCCGTATCTGTAAGGCATTCAAGCCCTGGACCAGAAAAGAGAGGGACTCTCGCCTAAAACAACTTTTGATGGAGGCAGCTCTAACTCCTCCGTCCTCGGCACCGTCTACGGCACCGGGAACAAGTGCTTCNAGGGTGAGGCTGTACCCAGACCCACCCGCGACAATGTTTTTTGCCCCATCAGGCACTGGGATCTCAATCCAGAATTCCAATGGGCGGGGGAGACTGTGGGAACTATGGGATAGCTATGGGATAGCTACCCATAGTGCAACGCTCCGGAAATCAACACTAGCCTTGGTACATGGATGCACACCGCCAAATGAATGTGCTTAGCGTGGCCGCGTGCACTCGACTTTATATAATCTGTTCTAAAAAATCAGTTTCTGTAAAATCGGAATAATCCCGTAATGTAGACATACCCTTAGGCCAATTCCAAGTGGAAACCTATAGAGATCTTAAAAAAATACCATTGCAATTAACCCTGACTGGTTCCCTCACTACTAGTCTTAGGAGGTAGGTCAAAAACACAGTGGTTCATAGAAACTGAACGGCCTTCTTGCCCCTAGAGAGAATCGCATAATGTCACAGCTGAAGATCACTTGTAGGACAGAGTGGGAAAACTCACACTGTCTCTGCTCATGATGAGCCACCAGTGAGAACAAATTACCAATCAAGAGATCTCCACCAACACCAAATTCATGTAGAAAAATGCCCAAGTAGAGTGGATTTATTCATCAGGTTCTGGATACAAGGGCCTTCATGGCTATAACTATGGTCTTTCCCAGTCATGGAAATTTAACTTCCCTCCAAGGTACAAGGTCAGATAGACCTGCTGGAAGTTGGAAACTTGCACTTTTAACTCACCTGCATTGATGATGCATTGGCCAGATCCTCAGGCACAACCTTTTCGTGGGTTGGAAACTCCCTGTTGGTGCTCCAAGCTGCCAGCAGGGTCAGTTTCCGGTAGCTATAATCAATCAAGTCCAGAATAGTGTCCTCAGCTGATTCGCAGATCTCCTACACAACAAGAGGGCATCAGAGTGCTGTTTGAGAGGAGAAGGTATTCTCTTCAGAAAGATCATTTTTCAGATGGCCTTCTGATTAGAAAACACCAGTCCAATTGCACCAATACCTGCAGACCTCAGTGTCACAGGGAGTTGATTGAGCTCTACCTTATGGCTTCAAGTTGAATATGGAGATATGGGCTGTTTGAGTTGCCTTAATTCTGTATTTCCATACTCTCAGTTATCTGTGGTTTTATGCTTTACCTTTAAACTGGAAGAACTGGGACTAGAATTCAGGGGGGCCTTGTCACAGGGTCTGGTCTATGCCCCAGCTTGTCACTAGTCTCCTGGGAGTAACAGCTTTATCATGCCAGGCTCAAAGGACCCATACAATCCCATAGGGGAAGGTCTGTGACCTCCAAACCTGGGCCTTTGGCACCAGCGTCTCCTCTCTCTCTCTGTGGCTCCCTGCAGTGAATCTAGCCAAGCCAGAGACCTGCGGGAGGCTGTACTTAGGCCCTTCAGGGTGCAATGCTCTCAGTATTTACAGTGACACAGGCAGTCTTTTAAAAATACGCTAACCATGTATTGGTCACCAGGCATATAGAATCTGAAAGTCCTTAGCTTAGCACAGAGAAATGAAGGTTAAAGTATAGTCCATTCTGGTCAGTCCAGAGCCCCAGTCAAATTGTCATGAATCTCATGCTCAGGTTCTGTCTCTCCCCCACAGTCTGACCTCTTTGGTCAGTTTCCAGATGAGAGTCCTGACTCCTTCCAGAAGCCAACACTTTATCCCTCAACCTCACACCTTCCAGTCCTTTGTTCCGGAGCTGGGGTCTGTGCCCAGCTTCCCTGCGGTGAGGTGGGGGAATCCATCTCCTTCTAGGTTGCTGGCTGCTAGGTGTCAATGTCCTGGTGCCTGGGCTTTCCACTGTCATCTTAGATTTTCTGTTAATATGAGGTCGGCCTCAGTCAGTCCTTTTTTTAATTGACCCATTCAGGCTCAGACAGTGAGATTATACACATCCATCTAGCTCTCTCAACTGGCCCTGATAGCAGACTCAGTTCTTCCCCACTCCCCAGGCAGCCAGGCAAAATATAGGGGAAACTGAGGAACACATAAGATTCACACAAATACTACAGAAAATTCCCACTTCATCACCAGGTCTGGAATCTACTCCCATGATCGGCCACTGCATCACGTTGCCTCTCTAATTACAACTCTTGGGAAATATGTTTCATACACATGACCTGAAATCACATCTGGGATTTCCCCACTCGGGGCCCTTGATTTAACACAACTGAACTCATCTCTTACCTTGTGAAAAAACACTGTCTCCAGGAGGTTGACAATAGAAGCTTCATGGTGAAGCTGAGGGAACGTGGGGAGAGAAAGCAAAGGTCAGAGGAACATCATCTACAGTGCCCATGGTAATATGCATCCACCCTGTAACTGAGGTAGCCCCCAATACAGGTGCAGCCAAAAGCTCAGCTGATGAGGCAAATGCAATCCATGGAGTCCTTAGCCAGGCTCATCTTTAATACAGATATGTGGCCTGGGGAAACTACATGTCCCGACTCCCAGCAATCAATGCTCCATCATCATCTGAGAACAGGCTGGAGCACTGCAAACTGGGAGCCAGAGTCTGAACCCCTGTATCACTGCAGTCTGCAAGTTTATAATGCAAATGATACCCTCTGGTTCCTGGCAGCTGGCCAGTATGGCCCCTCTACTGGAATAGTTTTCCTGGCTTCACTAGAAGAATATTAGTGCACTAAGATACAGATGTATCTTTTGCTACTGAGATCAGTCCCATCACCAAAAGGGCCAGTGAAGACCTCTCACTGAAATTCTTATAGCAGCAAAGGGCCACCACTTTCCAGTCACCTGGGGGTCTTACAGGAAATGTTTTGGTGGCCACAGAGTGCGGACACCAACTCTTGCTGGTGGCCATTCTGACAATTTTTTCTAAAATACTTAATTAACTTTAGGAAAAACAAATAAATATGCACATATACATGACCAAATCATTGTAATTTATTTATGTAATTTTTTATTGCAGACTCAATAATAAAAATAATGTAGTTGTCTCTATTCTTTACTAGACCTAAACAGAATAGAAACAAATAATGTTCCTGTTTCTTTTGCTGGTGTTTCTTTTGCATTTTTGGTTTCTTTTTTAAAGACTTGCTAACTAGTAAGTCTGTCTCTGTGAAAAGTGATATTTATATGTTTGAGGGGCAAAGCAGTGTTAACAATCACTTCCTAGGAGGCTGTGGCTGCACAAAAAGCCCTTGGTGGCTGCATGTGGTCTCAATGGCCACATTTGAGAAACGCTAACCCAAGAGATCCCACCAGATGGCAGGAGATGCTGCTGTTAAGATGCCTGGAATTCCAAGAGCACATTGGTGGCATTACAGGTAGTGACAGGTTTCAGAGTAGCAGCAGTGTTAGTTTGTATCCGTAAAAAGAACAGGAGTACTTGTGGCACCTTAGAGACTAACAAATTTATTTGAGCATAAGCTTTCGTGGGCTACAGCACACTTCATCAGATGCATAGAATGGAACATATAAGAAGAGTATATATACACATACACAGAAGATGCCATAATTAATTCATTAGCTTCTTAGAGCCGGTATAGCATCTTCTCTGTATGTATATATATACTCTTCTTATATGTTCTATTCTATGCATCCGATGAAGTGGACTGTAGTGCACGAAAGCTTATGCTTAAATACATTTGTTAGTCTCTAAGGTGCCACAAGTACTGAGGAAGTTCTATACCTTCCTCTAAAACAGTGGTGGGCAACTTGCACCTCATCAGGGTAATCCACTGGCGGGACCCCAGACAGTTTGTTTACATTTGCACAGCCACCGGCAGCTCCCAGCAACTGCAGTTCGCCGTTCCCAGTCAATGGGAGCTGTGGGAAGCGGTGGCCAGCACATCGCTGCAGCCCGCACGGCTTCCTGCAGCTCCCATTGGCTGGGAACGGTGATCTACAGCCACTGGGAGCTGCGTGCGGCTGTGCAAATGTAAACAAAGTGTCTGGGGGCCCACCAGCGAATTATCCTCTGTGGCCCGCAGGCCACAGGTTGCCTGTCACTGCTCTAAAATATCCATCTTTGGCTGCTATCAGAGCCATAGTACTGGACTAGATAGACTATTAGTGTCTATTGCTATCACAATTCCTAGGAGAGTGCCCCCTGATCCAGCATTAGCTAGTGGCCCTATTTGCAGTGCCCAGGGCAGACAGGACTGTGGAAGA
>NC_133776.1:57537913-57543448 GCF_003597395.2 Chelonoidis abingdonii
CTAGATCATCCGAGCAGGTCCTTCTCCAACATGGATGGTCCCTCCGTCCGGACGTCCTCTTATACTCATTAATCTTTTCCGGAGGTTGGGTTGCATTTCCCCATGAATCGACGCTGTTTGCGCCAAAAGTAAATGGCAGGAAATGCCCAGGGTGTTCTTTTTCCTACAATGGTCGCTCTCCGGGCTCTCCTGTCGGGACGCCGTCATGAGTATCCCGTTGCGTCAGGTCGCCTTTTGTTATGCCTTTTCCACCGTTCCCCTCATCCGACTCAAGTATTGCTCACAGGTCCGCAGGGACAAGCCCGCCTCATCCTGATCGCGCGTCTTGGGCCGAGACAGCTACTGGTTACCCCAGCGGCGTGCTCGACTTGTCTCCCTGTCAGACCCGATCCCCTGCTCATTGGCCGGACTTTGATCAGCACAGACTTCGGGCATAGCCTTCAACCACCCGGACCTGCAGTCCTCCACGCTGACAGCATGGTTCCTAGCTGGTTAAAATCCTAGTTGGAGGATGTACCTGTTCGCTGTGCGGTTGCAACAGGTGTTGCTTATGGGTTAAGCAGGAAGCCCTCCACTCGGTCTGACAGTACCCCGCGAAATGGAAGTCGTGCTTCTAGCTACTGGGTGTCTCAGCGATGGTCACTCCCCATGTTGCTCGGTTTATCTATCTCCACCACTCCTGGATTATTTGTGGTCCCTCAAGGGAGCAGGGTTGGCTATCTCTACACTTCGATGTCCACCTCGCCACCATATTCACCTTCCATTCTGGGGAAGCTGGCTGACATACATTGTCTCGATCACCCATGTCTTCCAGGTTCTGCTCAAGGGCTTGAATGGTTATACCCTCAGGGTCAAAGCCCCCTAACCCCTACCTGGGACCTTAACCTTTTTCTAAATTAGGCTTATGGGAGCCCCCTTTCAAAAGCCTTTTGGGCCAATTTGTTCGTGCTGTACCTGTCCTGAGACAGCTTTCTAGCTTGCATTGACCTGCGGTGCTCGGGGCGTTGTCTGCGGAACTCCGCGCGCACTGAGTGGGATCCTCCCTATACCGTCTTCCATAAGGACAACAGGTTACAGCGCGGACCTCACCCGGCGTTTCCTCCCCAAATTCGTCTCGCGCCTTCCACATGAAACCAGAATTCTTGTCTTCCGTGTTCTTTCAAAACCATCATCGCTCGAGATGTGAAACAACAGGGCTCATACATTAGGACTGTTCCGAGGCTCTCGATGTTCTTCAGTCGAGCGGGACCAAGCCTCTTCGTCACTTCACCGCAACTTCTTCTGTAGGCCGTATGCTTGGCGGAACGTATGAGAGGCAGTGGCTCTCCTAGCTCAGCGCACATTGCATTTCTTTGTGGGTCACGTCATATATTCTCGAGCTTGCTCATGACTTGGCTCGAGGTCCAGCCCCGTCCATCTTTCAATCGCCCACTCTACGCCCAGTCAGGCCTTGTCTGCTGCATTACTTAGCGTCAATGTCCGGTGCAGAGAAATCTGCCGTGCAGCCACCTTCGGTGCTTCTGTCACACCTTCGGCGAACCATTACCACAATTGGGTCCAACAATCTAGAGCGCCGGCCGCCATTTGGCTCTGGGCGGTCTTGCATTCCGCTTAGTGTCTCTCTCTTGCCTCCACCAACCTAGGTAAGGTCTTGGATTCACCTAACTGGAACATGGATAGAGCTAACAGCTCGGAAGAAGAAAGACGGCTTAACGTCACCTTTTGGTAACTTTTGTCTTCGCAGATGTTGTTGCCTCATTATTCCATTTCTCACCGCCCTCTCTTCCCTACTGTCGGAATAGCGGCAAGAAGGAACTTAGGATTCGGCCGGGCGCCGAGGGGTTATATATAGGCGCCATACCCGGCACACTCCAGGGGGATGCGATTGCCAGCCCCGAGTGTGCTAGGTAAAAGTTTCTCCGACAACGAAACGTGCACGCGGCGCGCGCACCATCACCTAACTGGAATGGATATGAGCAACACATCTCGAAGAACAACAGTTACAAAGGTGAGTAACCGTCTTTTCTGCTTTCTGCCTGACACCAAACAGAGGGTGAGAGTCCTAGTCGCAGCAATGCATGAGGAGAAATCAGAAATCAGGGAGCTGAATTTATTCCCTTGCTGAATTTCCTTTGTGCATCTGTGAAATATTTGCCCTCACATATGCAGTACTCTGGGCCATCTCGGTGCCTGTCTGATATCTGAGGTTGCACAGTATGGCTTAGCAGTGCCAGACTCCTGCCTTGGATGGCAGTGCATGCCCTGTGACATTTCCTAGGGCCGTCAGCCCATGGGGCTTGCTGCCCAGCAGGATTTGTTATGTGAGGCTGGCTGAGTATTCTTTAGCCAGGGGACCATATAATGTGTGTGTTAACAGCACAGTGGCTGATGGTGACTGAAGCACTGCTGCCCTTCCCAAGGCGCCATGGTAGTGCCTGTAAGGCGCCAGCTCCATGTTCACGATGGCTACTGCTGCAGAGGTTTGTGGTACCTGCGGGGCTGGGGTGTGTGTGGATAGAACTAGAATCCAAGTAAGACCTCTGGCCCAAGGGCAGGGAAAGAGGAGCTAGTGGCTAGAGCACAGGATTAAGGGGCCCACCACATTCAAGTCCCATCCCAGCTCATCCACAGATGCTGTGTGTGACATTGAGGAAGTCACTTCAGCTTCAGCCTGCCTCAGGTTCCCACCTGCAGTGGGGCCACCAGCACAGCCCCACCTCCCAGGGGCATTGGGAGCGTATGGCTGTTACCACATGGGAGGCACCTGGATGCTTCCTGAACGGGGACCATGTCAGTATTTTGACAGAAGGTTTCCAAAAGTAGTGCGTGACTTGGGGCACATAAGGAAGCCTGGCACACAGGGAGGCCTGAAAATCAGGCCATCTGAGGTGCCTCCGGCTCCATCCCCAAAGTCACTGCTCACTCTTGAAAAATCTTAGCCCCAGCTCTTATGGGCACCATCTCCAGGAGCTCTAGCCCCTTGGGCAGTGCACCCCAGTGTGGGGGCTGAACTGACCCCTCCAGCAGCACACAGGGCTCGCTATTGGACCAGGCCCTGCTGTGCGCAGAGAAAGCAGCTCCTGTCCCTGCCCTTAGTCTTGGCCCAGGTTTCTCGCCCCTCTGCTGAAACGCTGCTCTCACCTCCCACAGCGGAGATGAGCATTTCAGGGGCGATGGCTCTGCTCCCGCTGCCTAGGGGCTGCAGCGCTGCCCTGCTCTCTCTTAGGAGAGCTAGGGCAGGAGGCAGCAGCTGCTGCAAAGCCCAGACACTAGTGCTCTAGGGGCAGCCTGGGAGTGACTGGCTGCGCCAGACAGCAGGGATGGGGCAGACAAGCAAGCTTTTCCCTGGGAGGGAGGGGCAGGCTAGGTCTCAGATCTGCCCTCCCACAAATGAGCTAACAGGGAGCAGCCTCTTCTCCCCTCAGGCAGCAGCAGCCTCATGACTCTGGCCCCCAGCCGCTTGGGAGGAGAGGTGAGGGGGCTGGGGGCTGCTCGGTATGATGGAGCCTGAGGGGTGGAATTCTGTCTTTCTCTGGCCCAGCCGGCATCAAGGCAGCCTGTCCTCAGTCACATGGGCATGGGAGACACTATGCCAGGGCCACTGTTGGGCATTACTGACCCCGCACGCCATGGTCTGCCTTGGCACTGCTGCTCCTGGTGCCCCCTTAGCCTGCAGGACACGGGCTTCCTGCTGGCCTGAGCCCTGCTCCCTGGTGTGACTGACTGCTGCAGCCCAAGCACTGGCTCTTCCCGCCTCTCACTCTCTGGTCTCACTGCTGGTGGGCAGCAGGGCTAGGGATTGGGGGAGGGAGGGAGCAGCTGTAGCCTCACCTAGTTCACAGTGTCTGCCCTTGAAGCCGGGGATGCAGTCACAGAGGTAGCCCTCAACACCTGGGATGCAGGTCCCCCCATTTTTGCAGGGGTTTGTAGAGCAGTTCTGGGTATCGTCTGCAAACACAAACACTAGCATCAGGCCACTCCAGCCTTTGGCGGAGGATGCACATCCAGGGGTCAAAGTGTATGGCCTAGACAGAGTGCCATAGCATGCCCAGCCAGAGGGTTGGGGGTGGGGTGCGGGAGGAGGGAGTTTATAAAGTGCTGTGCTGCACCCTCTCATGCAGGGGTTCAGGGGTCAGAGCAGGAGGCTTCAGAGAGAGCCCCGTGGTGGTATGGAGGGTCTGAGTGTTGTGGGTGCTCAGCATCTCTGGATCAGGCCCCGACTTAAGGGTGTCTCCTGGGTAGGCGCTTTCACAGTGAGCTGCCTACACCCAAGGACTAGTCTGTAGCCTGCTGCATGGAAGATCAGAAATCGCCAGCCAGGCAATGGGTTGTTTCAGTGCCATAAGAAGGGCGAGGGAAGTGAGGCACTTGGCTCGGGTGTGCAAAGCGGAGGGGCGCAGCTCTACCGCGATCGGCGGCAGCTCTACCGCCACCGCTTCTTCGGTGGCAATTCAGCAGCGGGTCCCTGAGTCCCTGTTGGAGGGAAGGGCCTGCCCCTGAATTGCCACAGCCACTTCATTCATTCTTTGGCAACAATTCGGCGGCGGGTCCTTCTCTTCAAGAGGGACTCAGGGACTAGCGGCTGAAGAATGAATGAAGCGGCGGTGGGAGGTCCTTCCCTCCGACAGAGACTCAGAGACCTGCTGCCAAATTGCTGCCGAAGAGCCTGGAGCCGGCCTTTGCCTCGGGCACAAAAATTACTTGTTACAGCTCTGGGTTGTCTCCCACTGGTTTTGTCCTGCACCTGGCAGCTGTAGCCCTCATGTTCAGGAATCATAGAATATCAGGGTTGGAAGGACTTCAGGAGAACATCCAACCCCCTGCTAAAAGCAGGACCAATCCCCAACTAAATCCACAAATCCCTAAATGGCCCCCTCACGGAGGGAACTCACAACTCTGGGTTTAACAGGCCAATGCTCTAACCACTGAGCTATCCCTCCCCCCACAATGCTGCTGGCCAGAGACAGTGATTTATGCACACGTGGAGCGATGTGGCCACGCTGTAAATGGCTGATCCCCATGGAGCCAGGGCTGTTACTCAGCGTTTGGCAGGGCCGCCCAGGGCGGGGGAGGGACAAGTGGGGCAATTTGCCCCAGGCCCCCATGAGAATATAGTATTCTATAATATTGCAACTTTTTTTTATGGAACAGGCCCCCGAAATTGCTTTGCCCCAGGCCCCCTGAATCCTCTGGGCGGCCCTGGCGTTTTGGTCTGACCCATAATAACCATTCAGATCACTTGCAAAGTGGAGCTGTGGATTCAGGTTTGGATTTCAAATCTTCCCAAAGTTTGGGGCTGTCTAGCGCAGGGGCTAGTTTGTGATCAGCTTTAATGGTTGTGTCCAGGACCAGCACTAGGGTTTCTGGCGCTCTAGGCGCCGGGACATTTTGCCGCCCCGTGCGCGGGTCTTACGGCTCCCGGACCCCGGGGGTGCGGGGGCCCTGGGCTGCCGGGTTGCGGCGGCGGCTCGCTGACCCCGGGTGGAGGGGGGGCCCTCGGCTGCCGGGCTGCAGTGGCGGCTCCCTGACCCCGGG
>NC_133776.1:57543585-57822240 GCF_003597395.2 Chelonoidis abingdonii
CCTTGGGCTGCCGGCGGCAGGCAGCTGCTGCTGCCGGCAGCTCAGCCGCTCCAGCAGCAGCGGCTGCAACCATTTAAAAATTTTTTTGAGGGCGCCACTTTTTGGCACCCCCAAATCTTGGCGCCCTAGGCAACCGCCTAGTTCGCCTAAATGGTTGCACCAGCCCTGATTGTGTCCCATCTGTGAACATAAAACCCCCTCTCGCCAGACTTACGCTCTCTCTTCTGGTTCTCAGACTCCGGCAGCTGCAGTGCCAGGCCAACCCGATTGGTCGATTCCTCCATGTTTTCCAGCTTCACCGGCGCCTCAGGTTCTAGGAGAACAACCAATAATATTTATCCCTTTTATATTAGAACCTAGGCAGTGCCAGACGAGATCAGCCCCAAGGGCCACCCAGCCCAGTCACCAGCAGCAGCTGCTTCAGCAGCAAGTGGAAGGTCCCCAAAGGAGGCAGCAGTAATCTGCCCAGAAAGACGCTTTCTTCCTAAACCCCAACAAGCAGAGGCTGTGTTAAGGCCTAAAGCATTCAGATTTATTCCTTCCAAAATGCTTAGTTTTTGTTTTTTGAATCCTGGCTCCTGTCATGCAGGCCACTTTTATCCATACAAATGTCCAGTCTGTTTGGGAACTCCGCTAAGCTCAGCTCCTCTCCAAAGCCCCTCTCCCACAGTGATCACTCAGCACTTCCCCAGGGCGGGGAAGTACAACTAATCCCATTGTGCAGAAAAGGGAAGGGACTTAGCCACAGTCACACAGGGAGTCAGGTGTCAGAACTGGGACTAGAACTCAGGTGACTCAGTGCCCTGCTCTCCCCTCAGGAGGCACAGCCAGGTGCCATTTCAGAGGGGTCGTCCGAATAGGATTTACATTTTTCTAGACAGGTTAACTCCTTCCCCCTTCACTATGTGGGGCCACAGGATCTGAATCCCTGCATGTAAACCCCAGCACAGCTACCACTAGCAAAACCTCCTGGTGACGTGCATGGTCCAGGGGGTCAAGAGATGGCTGCAGGGCTGTATTCAGCACAACTGCTCATTCGAGCACCCTGCCCATTTCCTCTCTCGTCTCCATCCCTTAGCCCAGGCTAGGCTGGAGGCAGGGCTGGTCATGGTACCTGCATCCTGGGCCTTGGTTACCATGTCTGAGCATGGCTGGGAGTTACATGGGGCAGCTGCCTACAGCAGGGTTCTCTTCAGAGGCAGCTGGAGCCGTCCACCGTCCAAGACAGGATACAGGGAGAGCTGCATCTCGGGCAGCACCAGTCTGGCCAATCTGACAATGCTGTTAGCAGCAGGTGTGGACCAGGCCCTGCAGTGGTCAGCTGGGATTGACCCCTGCCCCAGCAAGTCACAGACTGGTGGGGAAGCAGCATGGCTCTGGGGCTCTTCTGTGGCATTCAGGGGCAGCCTGTGCTGCTTCATTGCCAGGGTACTGTGACCTTGCATATGCAGTGCCGGGACCCCTGGCCATTCCAACCTAGGGATCTTCTTTCTAGAGAGCTGATCCATTGCCCCTGCCAGCATTTCCCCCGGCTTTGTTCTGCCCGGGGAGTCATGTCCACATCTGTGCTGGGCTGTGGGATTGGCCCCTTCTCCAAAGCCGGCTGGGGGCTGTGTGTAGAGAGAGTGAGATAGAGACTTTTCACACCCCTGTGGGGCAGGTGCTGCACACGTCAAACCATCTCAGTTACACCTCCTGCAGTCCAGCAGGCAATCGTGCCGGTGTTGCTCTCACACCCTATGTGGGACAGAGGCCTGGGTGACAGACAAGGGGGCTGGGGAGGATGGAGAGTACTTACGTGTTCTTACAGTGACAGATTTGCTCGGAAAGCTGCTGAACTTGGCACTGATCCTCCGTCTGCCATCCACCAGCTCAGTAAACCTGGAAAGGGAAAGAATTACTAGCCCTCATACCCTGGCCCAGAGGGTGCTCCCCCACACAAAAGTCAGTGGGCTACACCACACAGTTATATGGCTTGCTGACAAGAATTGCTCGTTCAGCTGGTGGGCCCTAGCAGTGGCATTCTGAGTGCAGAGAGCAGCCTGTGGAAAGGAATTGTGATGGACCACGCTGAGCGTAGCATCAGCCAGAGGATGAATACGCTGGTCATTTAAACTGCGCCAATGGTGTTGTAAAATCTTGTTTAAATTCATTTTGTTTCCAGTGCTTTCCTGGAGCCTGTAAAGTGAAGGCTGTTTGCAAAGTCCTGTACCGTTCCTCTTGGTGATATGCAGGCACAGAGGGGCTCCGATATCAAGTGGGACTTCAAGGCACTATTGGGACACCACCAATCAGCATCAATGCAGGAAGCCTGTGGCGCACACTCCTGAAGTGCTGCATTAACACCACAGCAAGTGGAAACTGAGATGCAGAGAAATAACTAGGGGCACATTCTACTCAGTGACGTGGGTACAACTGCCATGGGGAGCCAATCCCATGGTGGCTATGCTGGCTTTGTAGCCACATAGCCTACTGTGGAATCTGGCGTTTCATGTAGGTTTTGGAGTCTCACTGCCCTTGACAGTTCCCTGTCTGAGGAGTTGCAGTGATTAGCAGGAGGAGTGCGTGTGGCCACGATATAGATGCGTTAAGCAGCAGAGGGCACCTCTACTACATTCTCCTGTGTCCCACCATGCATTTCCAGGGCATTCAGCCAGTCTACACCCCAGTGTCCGCTTTCTCCTCTGGGTTTATTGTGTCCCATCTCCTCCAGCTGCTCATCCCACTTAAAAAATCTGAAGAGCTTCTATTTAAAATGCAGATCTCTCCCTTGAGCAGGACAAGCAGGCCTGGTTTGTGTTACTGGCTCCAGGAAGGGGTGCAGCAGGCTGGTTCCAAGGTGGGAACAGCAGTAAGGAGATGGCTGAAGATCTGAAACATGAGCCAGGCAGCCAGTGTCCACAGGGGTTGGAGTGGGGGTGGGGGGAGGTAGGGTGACCAGATGTCCCGATTTTATAGAGACAGTCACGATTTTTGGGTCTTTTTCTTATATAGGCTCCTATTACCCTCCACCCCATCCCGATTTTTCACACTTGCTGTCTGGTCACCCTAGGGGGAGGAGAGATTCCATGCTCACAGCAGAGCAACTGACGAGCACTGGGCTGCATAGGTTGTAGCAACTTCATGGAGAGGTTACATTTGAATAGAGCACTTGGGGTGGGCTGTTTAAAGCTACTCTAAAACCAGTCATGGAAGTGGGGCTGGATGCTCAATCCCCTAAAAGAAATCAGAAAGCCAGAGCCACCCACCAACTATGAACATCCCACCCACTCTTTGTACACATGGGAGAGGCAGGTGCACTCCAGCTCCCAAGGGTCAAAGTCAGGGCAGCAGGAGATTTGCTGGGAACATCCCCCATGCACTAACCAGACTGTTCTAGGGCAGGGTCTCTCCCAAGTGCAGGCTGCCAATCATGCAATTATACCGTGGATTTGTGATGTTGCCAAATATACACTGAGAACTAGAGCAAGGCCAGGAAATGTAGCTTACATGTGACCTGATCTGTACTGGAATGCAAAGATTCAGCAGAAGTGGCCCATTTCCGCTCTCAACCAGCTCCCAACACCACATGTTATTTGTGAGCGCTCAGACTTCAAACAGGGCTGGTGTAATTGCCACTGAGCTGGTCCCTACCTGGGAGCCTGCGAGGGTTCCTCCGGGATATTGTGATCAGCAAGCAGGCGCAGTTCCGGCAGTAATGCTGGGAGGAGCCTGTTCCTGAGCACCCGTGGCTGTCCTGCTTGGCCCCATCGCCTCTCCGGGGTTCCATCTCTCTGCACTGCAGGCCACAAAGGATTAGGCTTAGCCAGGACGAAGCAGTGAATCAGTGGAGTAAATGGAGTGTAATTCTACCATCAAGCCACAGCCCCCGAGAGAGCCCACTCCCAGCTGGCTGGGGATTCTCCCGCTGAGCAGTGATGGCATCTGTAAGAATCAGTGTGTGTACAGCCAGCATGCCCCCGGGAAATGCCTGGACCCCCATGATGGCTCTGCCTCCACCCCATGCCAGACGTGCCATGCAAGACAGCTCCTCTGTGTCACTGCGTGCCCAGATACAGAAGGGGTCACACCCACACCCAGTGTAGCAAAGGAAGAACCACGCAGGGTCCCTGCTGGCTTTCAAGTGGAGAACACTGCAGGGAAGCAGCGTTTCCTCCAGCTCAGTGAAACACGTGCAGAGCATGGCAGCTCCAGATCGTGGGCCATTTACATCCCCAGGTGGCTATGCTGCTTCTCATGGATGTGCTGATGTTCCCATGCCCTGTTCAATGGCTGTCCCCCCCGCTGACCTCCTCCAGCAGAGGCACCTGTTCCCTTGCGTATGCTCTTCCCCTCCCCCCCCCATAACATTCCCCCGCCAGGCTCTGGGGAGGCCGTGGCGGGATCATGGACTTACAGGTCAAGATGTAGACATGGGCCGGCTCGCTGTGCCCTTGTCCTTGCTCGGTGTTCTGGATGGCCATCACGGACAAGCGATACCTCTGACCGGGAAGCAGGTCACGCACCGTGTAGGACGACAGCTTCCCATTGGGCACGTAGCGGCTCTTGATGCTCTGGTTGGTGGTGACGTTGATGATATAACCCTCCACGGACCCTGCCAGTGGCTGGTCCCAGGTCATGTGGACAGAGGTGGCGCTGACTCTGGAGGCAGTGAGGTTCTGGGGAGGAAGAGGCCCTGTGCCAGCGGGAAGGAAACATCAGTCCAAATGATTTCAGTGGAGCGTCCCGTCGCTGATTACATGGCTCAAGCTGCCTGTGATCTCTGCTTCTGGGACAGCTCGGTGCTCTGAGCCTTGCCTGCCTGTGTTTAACTTTGCTTACTCAGGGTCTGTCTTCACTGCAGTTAACCCAGGCGTTGCCACTATCCCCATCCTGCCAACACCCAGAACCCCTCAGCTCACTGGCCTGGTGGGGGGTGGGGCTTAAGAGTCCATGTGCTGCTTTCGCACTGGCTAAAGTCCTCTGAACCTTTCTATAATTCCTGCCAGGTGCCCAGTTCTACCCCACTTCACTGGGACAAACTCAGAGAGGGGCTCAGCTCACTGCTGGAATGGCCCAAGCAGTCCTAGCGACACCCCAGGGGGACACAGCAGCAGCAAGGACCCAGTAACCAGGCTCTGGCTGTGCAGCATGGCTGCTCACCCCCAGGCTAGGCTAACTTGGATGCTCAGGCCTGGGCTAGCTGTGAGCCCGGGACCAGTGTAATTGTCTAGGGCAGATCCTAGCATGGGGTGATCTGGTGCAGTGAAGTGAGCAGCACTGATGTAAATCCCACTGCTCTGCTGCATCCAGGCCACATACAGGTTGTGCCAGGCTAATGACAGCAATGCAGTTCCAATGGGGCAAGTGTCCTGACTGCAGCCAGGGCCCACAGTGGGTGGCAGCTCTAGGGAGCCCCTCCAGCACCCCACTTGCTAGGACAGGGCCCATCTCCAGACCTCTGCAGCACTCCTGGTTTGTTGCTTCAGCCCCTTCTCTGGGGTAACTCTAGTCTAGAGCTGAAAGTGCAGAGCCAGATCCTCAGCCTTGCGCCAGCGGCACCATGGTGCTGCAAAGCCAGGTTAGAGGGCTACCTGGCGAGTGCCCCTGGCAGGGAATTCCTGTGGGGTCAGCTCCTACACCACCACCCCGGGGCCTAGGGCAGAGTGTGGGTGATACTCAGCTCAGCTGCAGGCTGGCCATAGCTCCAGCATGGCTCTATATTCAGGGATGGGGCAGAATCAGCTCCAAGTGGAGGGAGGGAGAGAGAGAGCTGCAAACAGCTACACTCAGCATTCACTGGGCACAACAAGGAGCGAACCAAGAGGTTCTCCCCTTCTTTGACTATAATTAACAAGTGCATATGAAGAGTCTGCCACACAGCTCCTGGTTTAAGACAATCCCCACCACCTGCTTCTGCCCCCCCACACTTAGTGTCAAATCAGAGCCTCTGTGAACAGGGCCTTCTCCGCTGAGACTGATGGAGTTGGTCCTGCATGCTCAAGGGGTGAATCGGGCCCCTAGGCAAGACAGCAAGGCTGGAGCGAGCCAAGGGCTGGTTGTCTCAGGGAGTGGCTGCTCCCCCTGATGTTATTCCAGTTGGCAAGCAATGTGTTTATGCCATGATCTGGCCTGGGGATCTGAGGAGCATCACATGGTTCCACAGCCAGTGGCAGAATGGGGCTGCCCCTGTCTCTGTCTATCACTGTGTACATGAGATCAGGCACAGGCGTGGCAGGTCAGCCAGTGGAACAGCCTTGCTGATGGTCAAGGAGCAGCCAGGGCCTTGGGAAGCAAAGGGTACTTCTGAGCATGGGTCGGTGAGCCAGCCCCCGCCAGCCCATGGGCAATACACAGCCACAGCATGCTCCTGCCACCCTCCAGCACCAGACCTAGCACAGAAGCGGGACCCAGGCTGGTTTGTCAGGATGCAGCATGGACCCAATGACATCGGTCCGACCAGTCCCCCCCTTCCCGCAGTGCAGGCAACCATGCTGCGTCCGGGGAGCAGCATACAGCCCAGAGAAGCTGCTGTCGCTGCTCTCCAGGAAGTGGGATGGTGCGAGTGGGTGCTGGCTGGGTCTGTACACCATGCTGGATATCTTGACCATTGGTGAGAATTTCCCCTTCCCTGGGAGGGAGGCTGGCTTTGGAGTAGGTGCCCACTCTCCAGCTGGAAGCAGAGGCTGCTGTCTGTGGGCTCACTGTCTTAGCCTTATGCTCCCATTTCCTTCCAGCCAAAACGTGGTGAGCACGTTCTAAACAGAGCCACTCTGTGCTAACCCTCAGCCACACAGGCCATCTGGGGCTGGGCTGCTCTACACTGGCAGGGAACCCCTAAGGGCAGGGGGTTGGAATGAGTCCTTCACATCCCTTAGGACATCACAGGCTCCTCCTCAGGGAATGGCCATTTAGGCTCTGGCCCTGAGGAAGAGGCAAGGGAATGTCTGGTCGCACTCACGAGTCCACACGTGGAAGGGTGCCATGGCCTGGCTCTCTGAGGGAGGATCATCCGTCTCCAGCCCGCTCAGGGTTGACACGTGGATGAGATACCTCTCCCCTGGCCGGAGGTCCCTGAGGCGGAGGAGGCAGAGGGAAGGAACGTAGGAACGTAGGGTTGATTAGCTCTTATGGCAGAGATTTCCAGGCAGAGATTGCATCTTTCCCATGTCTGGATGGCACCCAGCACAACGGGCCCCACTCTTGACTGGGCCCCTGACAGAAATACTCACTATGCTTCCCCGCCTCCAGTGACTGCAACCCCCAAGCTAAGAAATCAGGAGCACTGATGTGATTTCCAAGGAGCCTAGGGTGGGGCAGAAACCTGACTGTATTGTGTGATGGACTCTTTACTACACGACCTGTCTGTGGCTATCAGTGTCCACACAGTCACTCAGCCCCTGCACCACGGGTGTGTGTGTGGGGGAGGGATCGGTTTTAAACTACTGCCATACATAGTGTTGCAGGGAAAGCCAGGTTGCCCACTCTCCCAGTTACCAGCATTGGTGGGCATGTGATCACAGCTTGCACTGTCAGCTGTGGTCCTCTCCACAACCGTTGTAATGGAAGGGGTGAGGAGGGCCCTGGGTGCTGAGCACGTGGGATGTAGGGTTCTGCTGGTGTGTGCTGCTCTCTGCAGACGTGGTGTGGTGTTCACATTGCAATCGTCTGCACTGTAGTGGGTTTGGGCTGGGTGGACAGAGGGGCCTGTCACGCATCCCCCTAGAATGGAGGAGCAGGTGCACGGTCCAGAGCTGAGAGCAAAGGAGTAGGAGTTAGAGCAAGAGCCAGGTCAGTTCCCTCTGGCAACTGCCACCAATGGCCAGGACAAGGCAGGGAGCATGTGCTGCAGGAACTGCGATGGCTGGTTTCACCACCACTACCGTGACAACAGACAGAACCGATAAACAGCACTTTACCCTTCCAGGACCTTTCACCTAAGTCTCTCAGAGCGCTTTACAAACATGTCAATCAAACCCCACTGAATATGTAACTTATCACATACAGGTCCTGAGATCCTGGGTGATGAGAGTCTGCAGAGGACTTTACACTGATAACATTTGTGAAAAACCTGAGCCCACGATTCATAGCATGATCCTGACCCCACTGGATCTCCATCGAGCTCAGCTGGATTAGCTGAGTACGGAGTTCCAGGAACCAAGTGTGGCAAATAGGTAAGGGTCAGGAGTCATGCAAACTGTCTGACTGGAGGGTTCCCTTTTCTGTTGCATATACATTCTTATACACCACTTATTGCTGTAGGATCTGAGCGCCTTCCAGTAGGGCATTGAGCAATGTGACTAACATCTGTCACATATTATTTGTTCTCAAGCACCGAAACTGACTGCTGGGTCTGAAGTGTCTGTCACTGGTAGGTAGAGTGGCCGCTGTCAGTGTCACTAGCATGTTAGCATGTCTGCTTATTAACAATATCGAGGGATGTAACAGCTTGGACTTCAATCCTGCAATTTACAACATACCCGCAGAGAGTCCCATCGAATTTAGTGGGGCTGTCCCTGGACACAGCCGTCTACCAGCACGGCAGAAATTACAGCATCATGGCATTTGCTTGGTTCTTCACCTCATCCTGAAACTTGCCTATTGCTGATACGTGGTAGCTATCCAGCACTGTTCATCTGAGACATTCATTCACAATGCCCCTTTGAGGTAGGCCAGTACCAGTGCTTACAGCCTCACATGGCCAACAGATACTAAAAACTAGGTTAAAAAAATCTTAATGAAGAGAAATTTGGTGAAAGGTAAACCCCTGGGTTAGCACTGATCTCTCCCCGTCTGCAGACCACAAAGGCACTTGTACACTGAAGCTGATTTCAGTTTGTGTCCAATGGGAGGCCATCACATTGAAGTGTGGTCAGTTTAAGAAGGCGGTACCCTGAATCTCCTGCTAGTTTTGTGGGTTTTACAATCACATATTCCTCTGTTTTACAATCACGTTCTCTCTTTCTGCCTTGTTGCTGAGTGAAAAGGCCCATACAAAGCAGGAGTTCCCCTAGGAATCAGCGAGGTTGGAAGCAGGAACTACCCAGACAAACAGTAACTAACTACCCAAGAAAGCAGTGGGACTGATTAGATATAAAGTGCTATAAAATGCATGAAGCAAATGGACTGGGGAGAGAGAGAGAGAGAGAGAGAGATTTTTCCTTTATAATTCCTCTCCATTTTTAGGGCTCCTCAGTGATACCTGTTACAGAAGTGGGTTAAGCAATGCTCAGGCAGCAGGGTGGTTCTTAAGTCAACAGCATCCCTTTAAATATCTCCTAGGATCATTAACCACCTGCTCTCATTGGTCCACACTCTGCCCTAGGCTGCAGTCCCATGTGCAGTATCCCGGGTATGTGAAGCCAGCAGATCTCCACCAGGGGCAACCCCTAGCCAAAGCATTATGCCACCTTCGACTCGCAGTCCCCATGGAGGGGCTGGGGAGCAGCTGAGGGAGAGAAGAGTTTGGCTAGAGAACACTGATCTCCAGTCATGCTATCTGCTGGATGGTCTCCTTTGCTCAAAGCCCCAGGACTGTGCCAAGCTCAGTTCAGTCACAGCCCAGAACTGGGGGAATTATTTCCCCTTGTTTCTCCCAGTGTCTAGCCCCATCTCTTAGCTTGTGCCATGCCCTCCCTCACCTGAACGTGTACTTGGCCACACTGTTGTTCAGCTCCACGGTGCGGTCCTCCAGGTCCCCGGGCTGGTGGATGGAGATGCGCACCTTGCTGATGGAGGAGTGTTGGAGCTTGTGGAGAGCCCACTGCACCGTGATGGTGCTGGCCGTCACATTGGCGATATCAAATCCCTCCACTGGGCGAGGTTCTATGGGGAGGAGGAAGCAAAGGCAGGGGGTGGTGAACAATAGCCTCGAGAGCCACTCAGAAGTCAGACATGGTGCTACCTCTCATCCCTATGGGGCCTGTGCCCATGTGTGCATCCCCATGACTGTTCTCCTGCCCCTTTGAGATCTTCCTGTCAGAGCATCGCATCTCAGCCCAGCTGCTTCACCTGGCCTCCCTGGGCCGCCTAGCGCTTGCAGTGCTTCTGACAGACAGAGCGGGAGGCCCGCTCCCACTGGGTGCCAGGGAGCACCAGTGCCACAGCCAAAGGCTGGGGCCTGACCCTTGCCAGGCCAGCACATAGCGACACTGCTGGTAGGCTCCCCACTGTTTTGGCCCTTAGTGCCCGCAAGGCAGCAGAACCCATCCCCCAAGCACCAGGCTGGGACCTGCCAGCTTGGCACTTAACGGCACCAATGAGAGGGAACCCAGAAGCTGCTGTTTCTGATGTTTCCCGAGGACTTTCAGGACCAAGTTCAGATCTCCAGGCTACAGCGAGAAAGAGCAGCTGAACCGGCAGCTCAGGGAACAGGCCTGTGTGTTTGTGGGGGGGTTCTCTGCACTCCAGCAGGGGAGCTGGGTAGAGTTTAGCTGTGGGCACATGGCTATGTTAATCAGGTAGGCATCACCGTCACTGAGTCCCAGCAGGCTGCTCTGGTTTGTGGTGCATGGGCCAGACAGTGGCTGTAGGATAGGAAAGCTTATTCCCAGTCTTTGAAATACTTGTCTTTCAAAAGGCCAGGCGTTTCCTAGAACAGGGCAATGGAGATGGTGTGGTCCAGTGGGTAGAGCACTGGACTAGAACTTGAAACACCTGGGTCTTGTTCCTGGCTGAGGGAGTACATCCCTCCCCGTGCCTCAGTTTCAAACCCGCCACACACACACCTTTTGGCCATCTCAGCTGTTTCAGTAAGCTCTTTGCTGTCTGTCTCTCACCAGGGGACCCCCACCTCAGCTGGGACCTCTAGCTGCTACTGTAAAATACATAGCAGGAGTTGAGGGAGCACAGGCCTGACCCAGGGCAAAACCGACTTTGTATTAATGGGAGACACAGCAGCTGGAAGGAGCTGTGAGTTGTGAGCCTGCCAGGGAGTGAGAACACAGCAATCAGCTGGGAGGGCCAGCTACTCTGTCCCCAGAGGAGACCCAGGCTCTACCCTGCTAATGTTCACATGCAGCTCAGGACTGTACTTGCACTGCTGTGCAATGGCCTAACACACAGCTGGGAGAGTCCTGCAGCTTGCTGCGGGACCAGACCAACTGGGAGCCTTTCCCAGCCAATGCGGACATGGTACTCAGTACATGCTGCTTTCTACTGACTTAGTGGCTGCGTGGAGGACCCAGGCCTCACCCCTGCTAAACATGTGCCAAGGGGGGCTTCCATCTGACTCTGAATGAATCAGTCTGCTGAAAGCAGGAGGGTGCTGTGCAATGTTTATTTGCCTTTTCCTATCATCCTCGGGTGCCCCTGCTCTACCAGCTGGGAGGGCTGCCCTTCCCTCTAGGGCCTGCTCAAAGCTGGCTATGCTGTTTCTCTCTCCAGACAGCATGCCAGGGAGTGAAAGCTCAAGGTGGGAGCCATTCTCTGTGCCCCAGCTCAGCTGGATGGTTGAACTCTGGGCAACACAGGAATTGCCAGACTGGATCAGCCCTGTGGTCCATTTACTCTGTCTCTGATAGTGGCCAGCACCAGCTGCTTCAGAGGAGGACAGAAAACCCCAGAATGGACAACCATGGCATCAGCTGCCCTGAGGGAAGTGTTTTCCTACCTTTGTCACTTGGTGATTGGCTTATGCCCTGATGGAGGAGGATTTTGATCCCTTCTACATTAGTCTGTTATGCTTTGTAATGTAACTCTGATCCCCTCACTCTCCATAAGAGGTCCCGGCCTGTTTCAAACCCTAGGAAAGCCTTGGTCTCAATGAGATCCTGTAGCAGGGAATCCACAGTCAGTTACGTGGTGGGTAAAAGTATTTCCTCTAGTAGGGTGACCAGATGTCTCAATTTTAAAGGGACAGTCCCGATTTTTGGGTCTTTTTCTTGTATAGGCTCCTATTACTCCCCATCCCCATTTTTCACATTTGCTGTCTGGTCACCCTATCTTCTAGTCACTTTTAAAGTTCTTGCCTTTCAGTTTCTTTGAATGTTCTCTTGTTCTAGTGCTAGGTGATAAGGTAACCAGAAGTTCCTGGAGATACCCTGTCTAGACCACTCATTATGCACCTTTACCATGCCCGCTCTGATTTGTCTCCTCCATCTTTGCACCCTTTCTTTATAGGAAATTCTTTCCAGGGCTCTAATTGTTTTCAGTGCCCAGCTTTGAACTCCCCTCTAGTCCTACAATACCCTTTTGTAGAGAGGATGACCAATCCTGGAGACAGTACCCAGGTGAGGCCGCACCACTGAGTTGTCTAAAGGCATGAAACTATTTTACAGATTCACCATCCCACTTCTTATGCACCCCAACATTTTATTGCTCTTTCAACCTCTGCTGCACACTGAGCAGAGAGGTCTTCATTGACCTGTCTACAGTGATCCGAGGTCATTTTCCTGAGTTGGTACACTAAGCTTACAACCCTGCGCAGTGTAGGAGTAACTCAAATGACTCCTTCCAATTGGCATTACATTGCCTTTATCAACACTGAATTTCCTCTGCTGGCGTGGTGCCCATTCCCCTGGCTTGCTCAGGTCTCTGGTGTTCCTCTCAGTCCTCTCTGGTCCTGGCTGACCGAAATAAACTGTGCCACCTCACTGCCCTCCTTCCCAATCATTAATAAATAATATTAACTGCAGATCCCAGCAAGGAGCCCACACCTAACCTTATGCCATATGAAAATTGACCGGTTAGTCCCCCTTTGCTTCTGGTCTCTTAGCCAGTTCCTGATCCATTTCAAGGTCACCTCTCACCCTGTGGCTACTTAGTTTCCTTAATAGACACTTTGAAAGCCCAACTAAATCATCTCAATAAGTTCTCCTTGAGACACTAGTCTATTGACACAGTCAGTGACTGAGGAGATTTTCCTTGCCAGATGCTTGCCACGGGGCCATTAGGTTGGTGGGAGGGCCTTTTTCATTAAGAGGTTGCTATGTATACATAAGGATGCTGGTTTTAGATCTAAATGGATATTTCCCAAATAAAGTTTATAGATGCAAGAAAATATCTGTATGCAAAACAATATTTTTCATACAGCTTCTGGTCCTTGGAGGCCATTCCCAGCCCTGAGCTCCCATGTTGCCTAACACACTCCAAAGTGTGTTGTGGTGCAGGATGGATTGTCCTGTGGGCTGAGGGGGCTTTTAGACCAGTGCACAACTAGCTGAAAATTTTGCTGTAGCGTTAGGTGGTCGAAAGCAAGCTGAGATAGCCGGGAAGCAGGTCCTGCCATCCGTTAGGAGGTAGCATTGGCTGGTGGGTCTCCATGAGCTGTCTGTGCAGTAGCAGCTCCCAGCTGGCATTGGAGCATTAACCTAGGTGTTGGACAGAGGCGTGCATGCTCACGTTTCTATTCCCCTTCCGACGCTACTCACTAGTGCGTGTGATGAGCATGACAGGCCTGCTGATGTCGTTCTTGTTGTTCACGTTGCGTTTGACTGAAAAGACAGAAATATTGTAGGCTCTGCCAGAGGCTAGTGCCCGCAATTGGTGGGCAGAATGACTTCGGTCCACAAAATCTGTCCTGCGGTAAGAGCCGTCGAAGGATACGTACGTCACGGCGTAGCCGTCAATCATCTGCCTGGCGACTGGGTCTTCGGGGGGGTACCAAGAAATCGACACCCCTGTGTCCTCCACCCTGACCACCTTTAATGATGTTGGTGGCAGCAGTTCTTCAGGGTATCAATCAAAGCAAAGGGAAGAAGTAACATGGTAAATCTTTAGGCACCAGACCCCTGGGACTGACCCTCCAGCACACAAACACTGGCTGACAGGACTGTGTCAAGGTAGCTGTGAGGGCAGCCCTGATATACAGCACAACAGTCATGCACAGTGCAGGGAGTGTGTGCTGCTGGGGCATGAGCCTGCATGGTGCTGAGCGCTCTCCACTCCCAGAGGGTTCACACAGGCCCCAAAGCTGGTGCCTGCTGCTCCTTATCATCCTGTTTGAGTCCTGAAGAAGGACCCTGGGGCATGAGCTGGGTAAGGGCCCCATTGTGCTAAGGCCTGCCCACCCAGTCTGAGATGAGCATTGTCCTGAAGAGCTGGCAGTTTAAAAGCAGACGAGCCAGACAGAGGTTATCAATCCCCATTTTACAGACGGAGACCTGAGGGCCAGACACAGAGTGTCTGCAGGGAGTGTGCAGCAGAGCTGGGAACTGAATCCAGGCTTCACGAGTGCCAGTCCAGTGCCATCCTTCCTCTCTCAGACTGACTTCAGCACCTCCAGGGGTTGCTCAGCACCCAGCAAGATCAAGCCCCTCTGGCACCTTCTGTCTGCAGGTATCACCACACTCTAAGACGAGGTGGTGATTTGCCCTGATGCCTGAGCCCAGCAGTGCCAGCCTGTTGCGAATGGGTCTCGCTCAGGCATAGGTTACCCCCGCCACACAGTGGGCTCACACGGCTGCGTCCTAGCAGTGCACACGGCAGCTTATGCTGTCTGTGGTGACAGACAGGACTCACTTGAATCGCCATCCAGCCCCTTTACCTTTTTCGCAGCTCTTGCCTGTGTAGCCCACCTTGCAGGTGCAGCTGTGGGATCCATTGCTAGGCAGGCAGTAGCCTCGGCTCCCACATGGGCTGTAGAAACAAGGATCGCTGGCTGGGGGAGAGGAGCAAGACCAAGGGTTATGGCTCACGCTGCCCAAGAAGCCCGAATAAAAAATGTTAATTACTGTTCAAGGCTGGCAAACAAGCCAGGTTCAGTGCATGCAGCCACATTGAATTAACCAGCCATGCTAAAGTACTGGGGGCTCTGGGGGTCATTAGCTAAATCTCTTATACCTAGCCAAGGCTTACCTGTCTCGCAGTGGTAGCCGAAGAAACCCTCTGGGCAGACACACAGGTAGGAACCACCATAGTTTTCACAGTCCCCTCCATTACGGCAGGGAGCTGATTTGCAGGCATCCACTTCTAGAGGGCACAGATACACTCAGTCAAACATCTGCCAGAGACAGCATGGACATTAGAGGAAACTCTGGATCCCTTGCGGGGACTCTTGCTGCAGATGCAGCATGTGAAGTGTATGTGCGAACCATGGGCCATGAACAGAACATGCATCTGTTTCGAGGGAAAGTGAAATTGCTGACTCACTCAAGATAGTCCAGAGGCACATACTGTGCAGTCCATGGGCTAAATGCAAGACACATATTCATCCTTTAACCCCTTACATTCAGCATATCCAAGCTCTGAAGCAGTGTCCCAAACTATTGGGTTACTGCTCCCAGAATTCATTGCCCAAAGTCCAGCAGACTGACACAGGAGGGTCATTGTCTAGTGGCTGCTAGTGATGCGTGATCTCACTGCAGAACTCACATGTTACTCCAACGTGAAAGCCCAACTCGTGTCATTGTGCTAATTTAAGGGTTTATCTATATGGGGAGTGATTCCTGATAGCTATTCCTGATTTAACTTAATGTGTGGACAGTCTTATTCCATTCACACCCTACCTTATTCCAGATTCACTTTTACATGCAGACAAGCTGTTTAGTGCATGGATTTTTCTATAACAGTCTTTTGTGGTGGCAGGGAGAAGGATATGTGTTGGAACCAACATCAAATTATCCAGCTAATTGAGCCTGTGTCCTGTAGATCACTAGTTAAATCTATTTCTTAGCTGATTGTAATTGTTGCTTTGTTTACAATCTGTGGCCCAGAGCCTCAAGTCCCTACTCAGCACAGGATCCAAAGTCCAAAGACTCTCTCCATTGACTTCAGAAGTCTCTGGCTCAAGCTCTGGATCATTTCTTGGAAAAAACCCCACTGACATTAGTGATGGTAAGGACTTGGTGATGTGAGGCTCTGAGGTTGGCACAGCACACCTGCTCTCAGCACAGCACAGCAGCGTGTTCACTGGAATCATTTTCATGAAAGTAGGGCAAAATTATCACCCAGTGCAGGCTGGTCTCCACGAACAGTCAGTGTGCAGCGAGCTGGGGTGTGAATCTACCTTACACCAACCTGCTGCACTCCGACTCTCTGCATGCAGGCTGCTGACACACGTTAACAGTTCATTAATGCACTTTGATTAGTCCCATTTCAAACCCACTCAGTCAAAGGTCACTACAGAACTGGTAATGCGCTTCAGCAGGTCACACTGAATATAGCACCTGCCTCTTTCTGCTAACCAGGATAGGCTAGTGAGCATGTACTGATGCCATCAGACCCCCTGGTTAAGTGCTCATTGATATGAATGAGAGTCCCAAGGAGGCCCCTGCCTTCCAAACAGGGGTGATAGTTAAAGTCATTGCATATGTTTGATTGCCATCAAAAAGCCAAGCAGAAGGCAGCTTAAGAGGTGTCCAGGTGTTTTTCAATACAGACATGATGCACTGATACATGGAGCTTATTATGCACAGTGACAGCCACTGAAAGGTCACGGTCAGCAACTCACGCTTATCACCACAGCTGGTAAAAAATTAATCAACACAAATCAGCAAATAGATTTTAGAAATTTTTCCTCCTCTTTTTTTTGGTCAAAATTTGAAATTTCAAAATTAACAAATAAATGCTGGCCAGCTCTAGGGTTTGTTGAAAAATAAGGGGGAGAAGAATCACAAAAATGTCACCAAATTTCCTACCTCTCCATTGGTGACAAAATGTGAAAAAAGTGTCAGGTCTGGGGACTGTCCAGCACTAGCCAAGACAGTGCCATGCCGGAGGGAGGAAGGCTTGTTCAGTGGTTAGGGCACCAGCCAAGGACATTGCAGATCTGGCTTTGAGTCAGGGAAGATGCAGGGGCATCTCTTGGGGCAGAATCAGAGTCTGCTGGTGGAGCTCAAGAGCATGGAAACCGAATCTCATGATCCAGCAGGACAGCACAGGGCTGTTGAATTCCCATCCGAGCCCTGACAAGATAGTCTTCCTACAAGCAAGCATGCCTGGGAACTCCAGGGCATACCTGTCAAGGTTCGTGAGAATGGACCAGGCTGGGCAGGCCAGTACTGCCTCCATGGCTCTCTCTCAGTCCAGGGGGATCAGACTGGAAATCCCAGCACTGCCTTTGAGGGATTTGGGTTGAGCTTTACCCTGTGAAATTTCTACCTGTTTCACACTGGATTCCCACGAAGCCACTGGGACAATGACAAGCAAAGGATCCTGGGAGATCCTTGCAAGTTCCTCCATTCTTACAGGGATCGGACTGACATTCATCAATCTCTGTGTAGAAGCAAAAGGAAACAGTCATATACAGACCAGAACTCCATCCTCAGCACAGCATGCACTGACAACACAGAGCTAGACCAGGCGGCCCTTATTCACTGCCCTGGGTGCTTACACATGCAAGTAGCCTCACTGGCTTGGGGCTACTTGTTTAAGTGCTCACCAACATGAGTAAGAACTGCACAACTAGGTCAATCCTGAAAGGCCAGGCTGCTGTGCTGGAACCCCTGGCATGTGCGTTACTCCAGTTCTGATTTCAGGCTTGAGCAGTTTGAATAACAAGAGCCTCACAGAGGGAAGGAGTGATCCGAAACACAATCAAATGCCTTGTTATTCAGGGGAGTCACTGGGAATATTGGTGCGTATTTTTGCTGGTATATGCTGTGGGTTTGACAGTGGGTTGTGTGCATCATGCTGCACCTAGAGAACACAGCCACTTTTCTTCCTTTTCATAGCTTCCCTTCAGCTGTGTGTGTAATTCATGCCAGTAAAACATACACATGCCCCGTTCAAAAGGCATTGACAAAGCTCCTGCCACACGGAAAGCATTTGCTCCCTTAGGCTGGTACCCATTAAAGAGAGCTAGTGCTGTTCATGAGTGCATTGGGCACAGGCATATGCCCGGCAGGTACAGGGAACTGAGTTGAGGGAAAGCTTTGGGTTCTTCACCCCCCCTCCCCAACACCCATGGGAAGTGTCCAATTTCAACCACATTTTTCAGACTTTTATTGAAAAACCAAAACCTTTTGGACAACTGGGCAAAAAATTATTGGTTTTACTGAACAGTTTTCTCCTGACCTGCTGAATTTTTTCAGTTTTTGGTTGCCAAAAGCCATTCTTTTAAAAGGAATCTCAAAAATATTACAATTATTAAAATGAAACATTTCTAAAAAATAAAAGTCCCAATCAGATCCAGTAAAGAGAATAAGAGGGTGCAGGGTGCACGTGGCTGTTTATATCCCCAACACATACAGACCTAAAGCTGACTAGGGGATATAGACACACAATTCCCATTTGTTTGAAAGGGGACTGTGAATCTAAATCCATGAGGCTGAATTGAAAAACTCAGCCACATTCTCCTCTATAGGTCTAGAAGACTGACCACACACATGCGCGATGGCATGGATGTTCATCCCCCCGTAAGGCACAGATCCATGATAATAAGCACCTCGGAACTCTTTCTGGCCCAGCTGCTAGCAGGGCCATATGCTGGATGAGAGCTGTAGCTTTCGCATGACTCTAAGGAGCAGCACCAGTGGTATGGATCTTGGAGCTGCCTCACTGGCCTTTGGCTGCCCTGGCTGTGATGCTTTCCAGATGGGCTGCTGGGCGAGGCCATCCCCGGGTAACACCTCCCTCCCAGGCCATTTCTGAAGCAGCTTTGAGGGCCAATCCAGGCAGAGGTATCTTCCTGCCTTGCTTACCATTGGATGGGGTCCCCATAAGTGTATTTTTCACATTCTCTTACCCAACTCACAGTGGGGGCCTGTGTATCCTGCTT
This sequence comes from Chelonoidis abingdonii, assembly GCF_003597395.2. Lineage (NCBI taxonomy): Eukaryota > Metazoa > Chordata > Testudines > Testudinidae > Chelonoidis > Chelonoidis abingdonii. Next base: position 57,562,223 of record NC_133776.1, read on the forward strand.
CACACAGGCACAGGAACTCAGCGATACGATCCTTGCACAAGCCCCTGTTGAAACAGGGCTGAGAAAGGCACTCGTTAATTTCTGGGAAGGGAAGCATGGAGGGGGGGAGAGAAGGGATTATAGTCAGTGAAATATCCAAGCCACACAGGATCATCTCCCATGGCCATGACTGTCCGATCCCACACAGAGGTGCATTCAGTGAAGCAGGCTGCACTTCTAACCATGCCTAAAGGAGCAAGCACAGCCCTTGTTGATGGCCTCCCAGAGAGCTGCCTGGGCCTACAGTGGGGAGTGGGTGAGTGGAGTCTCCCTACCTGTGCACCATTATTATTTATTAAGTGTATTATGGTAGTGAGTAGGAGTCCCAGTCATGGCTCAAGACCTTGTTGTGCCAGGTGCTGCACATTATTTAGTAGGTGTATTACCATAGTAGCTAGGAGTCCTAGTTTTGGCCTAGACCTAAGATCCCTGTAAGCTGCATGGCCATGCAGCAGCCTATTAAGAGCCGCACAGGTGCTCAGGGAACCCACCCAGGAACTTGCTGCGGATGGGGGAGGGGTGTTCCTCCTCCGACCCCAACCTAGACTGGCCCCCAACCTGCCGCGGCCAGGGGAGGGACAGTCCAGCCCACACCTGCCATAGCTGAGGCACCCTCCCTTGGCCCCAGTTCTGCCATGGCCCAGACCTGCTGTGGCTGGGGCACCCCTTCCCCACCTCAATTCTGCCGCAGTCCAGGGCACCCCTCTCCAAGCCCCATCTCTGCCACGGCCTGGACCTGCTGCGGCTGGGGCGCCCCTCCCTTGGCCCGAACCCTGACCTGAGCTGGACCTGTTGCAGTGCCTTTCCCCCAGCCCAAACCCAGCCCCAGCCCAGACCTGTTGGGGATGGGGGAGGAGCACCTATCCTGCAGCCCCAGCCCCACCCCAGCCCTGCAGAGGCTGGGTCGCCTTTCCCCCAGCCCCAATTCTGCTGTGGCCAGAGCAGCCGGAAGCCAGCTGCGGCTGGGGTGCCCCTCCCCTGGTCCGAACCCAGCCCAGGCCTGGATCTGCGACAGCCTGGGGAGAGGCGCCTATCCTGTGGCCCCCAGCCCCGGATCTGCTGTGGTGGGGAGAGGTGCCCCAGCCACAGCAGGTCTGTGAGCCCCAGTGCACCAAGTACTGCACATTATTTATTAGATGTATTACAGTAGCATGTAGGAGCCCTAGTCATGGTCCAGGACCCATTGCACCAGGTGCTGTACATTATTTATTAGGTGTATTACGGTAGTCCCTAATCGCCCCAGTCATGGCTCAGGACCCCATTGCACCAGGTGCTCTACAAGAAGAGAACAATAAGATGGCCCCTGGTCCAAAGAGCTAGAAACTAAGACAGGACCCAGCAGATGTAGACACACAATGAAGGAGCACAAAGGAGCTATGAGTCAGTGCTGTGGGCAGCCGTGGCCTAGCCACCAGCAAGTGTTTTGTTGGCTTCACCGCAGATGAGTGTTTGAGGAGGACTCTGAAGGGGACGAAGATGGAATGCGTTGCACGTTTATAAGGCGCTTGTCCCACGCGCGAGGGCCTGGGGCAGCCTGGGAGGGAGACAGCCCCATGAGACTAGTTTAAAAACATAACCGGTGGCAGTGAAGATTGGCTTTGTGGACCCATTGATGGTGGGAGTCGACCACTTGGTAGTGAATGAGGGATGATGCACAGGCTGGTGATAGGCTGTGAAGGGCCTTGGAAATGAAGAGAAGTAGCTCATGTTTGATGCATTAGAGAAGCAGGAGCCAAGGGAGGGATGCAAAGAGTGGCATGACATGGAGAAAGGCTGGGCTAGGAGAACAATCTTTGCAGCAACAGTCTGAATAGGCAGGACTCCACTCGTGAAAGGATGTTGCAGTAACTCAGGAGTGAGTCGATGAGAGCTTTAGTTGTGTGGAGGAGTAGGAAGGGCTGTTCCTTAGGGGTTATGCAGAGAGAATCAGGAAGATTTAGACTTCTTCCTAGGTCCTCACTGTGACACTGCACACCATACTCTTTGTAGTGACATTGTTATGATATGGTTATAGTGTAATTATGATGCATTTTATGCAAGATGGGTTATGTGAGATGTCATTGGAAATGTTATGATTTGCTGAATATGATTATCCTATTTATATGCATGTATCATTTTTGTATCTGAAGTTATAAATACTCACTATGTATCTATACTTCAAATGTAGTTACACCTGGGTAACAGCCCCTAGACAAGATGCTTTCAGCCTAAATAGCTGGTTGTAAAGGATCTATTCATAGTAATGGCCCATTAGAAAAAACAACAGCCTTAGGAGAAGCTTATCTCCCACCTGGTGAGCCTTCCTGAGAACACTACAGACAGCCTGTGAGTGATGGCTGCCATGACTATGCAAGGACATGTGACCAGGCCACATGATGCTGGACTCTATCTTGAGGTGTCAGTATTTGTCCACAGCTTTGGAACAAAGGGTTCTCGCCCTATACAAAAGTTATATAAGGCAGGGAGTGACATCGTCTAAGGTTCTTTACTCCCCACACAAGAAGACTCCTGGAAACACTTGAGGAACAAAGACTGAAACCTGGGAATTCCAAGCTGCAAAGCAAGTGTAGTTTGTACCTTAAGAATCTGCAGCCTGTTTGTATAATTTCTCAAGGTGAGAATCTGCTAATTCTTATCCACTCTATTTAGTATATTAAGCTTAGTTTTCATTTGTTGTTTATTTGCTAGGTAATCTGCTTTGATCTGTTTGCTATCATTTATAATCACTTAAAATCTATTTTTTGTAGTTAAACTTGTTTTTGTTTTAATCTAAACCAGTGGGCTTTGACTGAAGTGCTCAGGGACAATCTCTGCTTGTTTACTGTGACGGTACCTCCCATAAGGCTTTATGGAAATATGCTTAGAATGTGTTTTATGCTACATACGCCATGTAACATATCTCAAAGGTTATGATCTACTGAATGTATTAATCCTATTTGTATGCATGTATCATTTTTGTATTCGAAGTTATGAATGTTGGCTGTGTACTGGTTTGATTTCTAAATAACCTTAGTAGGGCATTTGGTCAGCTCCTGGAGAAAGGAATGCTGAAATTAAGTACCTAATCAAGAAACACTTAAAGGACAATGGATCTTGGAATGCTCCAATCTACATAAGAAGTCTACTTGAGGACATTCAAGGTAGCATGTGAACAATGGATGCTACCTGTCAAAACTGAGAGTCATGCATGGACATGTGACTTGCCCAGATGACTCCTAAACTCCATTTTGTAGTTGGACTTTGCATAGGAGTAAGGAGGGGGTCTCCACCCACAAGAGAAAGTCTATTTAAACCCCTGGGAGACCCCTCCATTTTGTCTTCAGCTGGCTAAAGAAGGAGCCTCTCCACGGCCCCCCAGGATACCTGAAAGAAATTGGAACAAAGGACAGTGACTGCAAGGGGTGTGAGTGATTGCTGGACCCAAGCTAAAAGGAGATTAGTCTGTAAAAGAGAGCATTCTGGAACTGGTGAGGATCTTATTTGTATTCAGTTTGATTAGACATAGATTTGCACATTTTATTTTATTTTGCTTGGTGACTTACTTTGTTCTGTCTGTTACTACTTGGAACCACTTAAATCATACTTTCTGTATTTAATAAAATCACTTTTTATTTATTAATTAACTCAGAGTATGTATTAATACCCGAGGGAGCAAACAACTGTGCATCTCCCTCTATCAGCGTTATAGAGGGCGAACAATTTATGAGTTTACCCTGCATAAGCTTTGTACAGGGTAAAATGGATTTATTTGGGTTTAGACCCCATTGGGAGTTGGGCATCTGAGTGTTAAAGACAGGAACACTTCTGTTTGCTGCTTTCAGGTAAATCTGCAGCTTTGGGGCAAGTAATTCAGACCCCGGATCTTTGTTGGAGCAGATGGGAGTGTCTGGCTCAGCAAGACAGGATGCTGGGGTCCTGAACTGGCAGGGAAAGCAGGGCTAGAAGTAGTCTGGGCACATCAGGTGGCAGCTCCCAAGAGGGTTTCTGTGATTCAATCCATCACAGTTACCACAAGTGTGCATGGTGCTTTTCACATTGAGGGAGAAGCAGACTGGGCATTAAACCCATACACTGGCCAGATTTGACCAGGGCAGAACGGTATTGCTCTGTGGTCCTAGGCTGGGAGGCCGGCGGTCAGGAAGCCTGCGTGTAACTGCAGCTGGGTGTGTCTCTGCCTGTGTGAATGCTGGTAAAAGTGCAGGCTGGAGGCTTTGCAGCTTGTCACAGCAGCTAAGTGTGAGAGGAAGCCCAGGCAGGTGGGTCAGAGGGCTCAGTGGTACCCCAGTTCCAGGTGGCACCCCAGGGAGAACCCATCACACTCACATCCAAGCTGAGTTGAAGAGGATGCCCAGGTTACAGGCCTGAAGGACAGGCAGGATGATGGTGTTACCCACAGTGACTGAGCAAGGAGGTGATGGGGAGGACTTGGGAGGGGAAAAAATTAAGAACTCTGTCTTAGCCATGTTGAGTTTGAGCTGATGACTGGACACCCATGATGAGATGTCAGAGACACAGGCTGAGATTTTAGCTTGGACAGATGGAGACAGGCCTGAAGTAGAGTTCTAGATGGAATTGGAGAGGAGGAACTCCAGACAGCCATTGTAGTCAGCACATTCAATGAGCTTAGAGGTGGAAAAGATAAGGGAGATGGGAAGGTAACTTTGGGAGAGGCTAAAGCATGTTTGTTTTGTGAGTGGAAGAGCCAGGTGGGGAGAGGTTCCAGAACATAGTGAGAGCAGGGATAAGAGTGGGCACAGGGAGATCAGGAGATGGGATGGAGTCACTGGGCCAAGGGAAGGAGAGAAGGAGGAGAGAGTTGTGGGATGGGCAGAGGGAAGGCGCTGCCGTATTTGGTCTATTGTCTCTTGGATGAAGTACAGAAATTGGGAGGACAACTCACAAATGGAGCAGGACACTTGGCTGAGGACCTCACCAGGATCACTAAGGGATTGTAGTAACAGTAATTATGGACGTGGATGGCAGCTTGGATAGGGCCAAGTCAGAGCCAAAGCTCAGAGACCGAGCAGAGGGTAAAGCGCAGTGCTGCCTAGCACGCATGCCAGCTGCAGAGATGCCAGCTAGCCAGCCCAGGAGTAGGCCAGGGAGGTGGTTCCCAGGGGAGTGCGGCTAGTGACAGTGAACCAGCCATTGGTCTGGAGTGACATTCCATCCCCCAGTGCTGCGCTCCTGCCAGAAGGCCCGTCCTCTCCCTCCTCTGGAAGCTCTGATTGATGGCATGTCAGCACTATCCTCTGTCTCCCATGCTGCAGGCACTTGCTCTCTGGTGATCCCAATCTGCCCCCCAATGTTGCTCCTCTCTCGCTCCCTGGTACCACACAGAATAGTGGCTTGATCTCTCCTTTCCCAGTGGCTGCATGTCCTTTGCAGGTGCAGCACGTCCCAGAAGTGTGGCTACCAGGGAGAGATGTGAATTGAGCAGAGGGCTTGAGGACAGCATGAAGTCCGCATCCAGACCCTATGTCCCCCCAGAAGTTGTGTGCCTCCAAGGTCGTATGGAGCCCTGGGTATCTTAGCACAGACTGAAAAGAGTCTGGTCTACTCAGAGAGGGGTATTCCCAAGCATCCCCAGGGGCACCACACAGGCTGTGCCACTAGAGAAATGGCCACATCTTATGGCTGCTAAGGGGGCTCCAGGCCCAGCTAGGCCCCAGGAAGCAGCCACTCTGGCAGGATAGCTCAGGCTGTGTAGGCCCCTTTCCTCATTGCACCATCTTACCGTCACACTCTGGGGGGTCGCTCCAGACGCCCTGTGCGCTGCAGATGCGGGGGTTGTTCTGAGGGCGCAAGATGTAGCCTCGCTCACACTGGTATTCAGCCAGAGAGCCCATGCGGGTGGAGTTAAATAGCACCCGGGCATGCTTCACCTCGTTGGGAATGCCGCAGTCCACCTCTGGGGAAAGAAGAGAGGCGTGAATGACAAGACATGTGAACAGCAGGTGTCCCTGAGCCAGCGCTGTAACCTGGGCATCCAAGAAGCAGTTGCTCCCTGTCTCTTCGAGATGCGGCAAGCTGGGCCAAGTCCAGAGAGCATGATGGCTCTGCCATCCAGGGCTGCGCTTGTGAGCTCCAGAGAGCTCTCCAGCTCCTGCCCACAGAACCTTGGCTCTGCCTGGGGAGGCAAACCCTGCCATGTCCGAGAACTGGCCTCAGAGAGCAGCTTGAGCCTGGAGACAACCCTGCAGACCCCAAGGCTGGGGCTGCAACGCAGGGCATTTTTACAGCATCCCCTTACAGGAGTCGACTATGACGTTGCACCCCATAATGCTTTATAGAAATATGCTTACGAGTGTAAATATACATAACTGGAATATGTTTTATGCTAGATATCCCATGTAACATATCTCTGCAAAGGTTATGATCTACTGAATATATTCATCCTATTTGTATGCATGTATCATTTTTGTATTCAAAGTTATGTATATTGACTATGCACTTGTTTGATTTTAAGTAGCCTCAGTGAAGCATTTGGTCAGCTTCTTGAAAAAAGACTGTTCTCAGGAAGCACCCAATCAAGAAACACTAAAGTTGTCAATGGGCTTTGATAGACGCAAATCCACAAATGAGCTTTGCTGGGAATGTTTGGGCTAACAAGTGAACAATGACATCGGCCTGTAAGTACTGAATCATGCATAGACATGCGACTTGCCCACATGACTCCAAAAATCCATTTTGTAGCTGGATTCTACAGAGCGGGAGAGAGGGGTTTCCACCCACAAGAGAGAGACTATATATGCCCCTGGGAAAACCCCTCCATTTTGTCTTCAGCTGGCTCAAGAGAGCCTCTCCACCCCAAAGGATGCCCGAAAGAAACTGCAACAAAGGACAGTAACTACAGGGGTGTGAGTGATTGCTGGACCCAGACTAGAAGGAGGCTCATCTGTAAAAAAGTTGATTGGAACATCTTTGAGGGTGAGACTTGCCTGCATTTAGCTTCCTACTGTATTAGGCTTAGACTTGTGTGTTCTATTTTATTTTGTTTGGTAATTTACTTTGTTCTGTCTGTTATTACTTGGAACCACTTAAATCCTACTTTCTATATTTAATAAAATCACTTTTTACTTATTAATTAACCCAGACCAAGTAGTAATACCTGGGGAGGGAGAGGTGTAAACAGCTGTGCATATCTCTCTGTCAGCGTTAAAGAGGGCAACAGTGTATGAGTTTACCCTGTATAAGTGTTATACAGGGTAAAACACATTTATTTGGGGTTTGGACCCCATTGGGAGCTGGGTATCTGAGTGTTGAAGACAGGAGCACTTCTTAAGCTGTTTTCAGTTAAGACTGCAGCTTGTGGGAGACGTGGTTCAGACTTGGATCTGTGTTTGCAGCAGGCTACCATGTCTGGCTCAAATAAGGCAAGGTATGAAGTCCCAAGCTGGCAGGGAAAATGGGCTTAGAGGTAGTCCTGACAAATTAGGTGGCAGTTCCCAAGGGGGTTTCTGTGATCCAACCTGTCACATAGACATTGGCACCATGCCTATGCCCTGAAATATGCCAAGGCAAGCAGGGGCGGTGGGTAAGAGGCATGGGAAAGCCAAGCAGCAGGCATTAGGAACTCACATGCCTTCACTAGTGCTCCTAATCACCTACCGCTGTTGGTAGGGCTGTAGGGATCCAGGAACAGCGCCAGTGGCCTCGGTTCCGACCCTCTCCCAGCACCTCCGATGGGTGTCCAAGACATTACTTGCAGGGAGGAAACTATTCAGTACATGATGCCATTGCACCAGGCCATCAATAATCTGGGAGAGGGGGAGCCGTGCCACAGTGAAGGACCTATATATTGGGGATACACAGAACAGCCTTTCTAGGGCTGAAGTTACAGTGTCAACAGGGCTGAGACCAACATGAGATCTTCCTGAGATGCATCTTCGCAGAGCCTTTCGCTTCCATGATCCCTTTGTTTTAAGAACTTTTCTTCTTTAAGAAGATGGGACCTTTAGTATGAAGTCTGAGCCAAATTGCTGCTTGTTATGCAGGTATCGGTTCGGAGGAACTCCACTGCCAAGTTAAAGAACTGCCCGAGATTGCCTGGGGATTTGTGCAGAACTGCAAAGAGAAGCTGTGTCTTCGAACTTCCATTCTTTCTCCAGCAAAGCACCCCCCGCCCTGCCCTCTTCATTCAGCCAGGATGATGGAACCATGCTGGGCGGTCTAACACCAGAAGGCTGATGTTCAGGACTCTCCCCTTGTCAAGGGGCAGGCTTGGGAAGTGCTCTAAGCTGGCCTTGCTCAAGAGCAGGGTTAGTTCTCTGGGCTGCTCCTGGTGCTGAGGCTTCTTGGCTATTACCTGACTGGCAGAGCTTTCCCACGTAACCCGCAGGGCATGTACAGGTGTAGTTGCTGCCATGATCCTCACAGGTGGCTCCGTTTTCACACGGACTCAGGAAGCAAGGAGAAGGGGCTGGAAAAGAGTATCACAAATGGCCATGGACACGCTGCCTGGAGCCCTTCCTCCCTCTCTGTGCCACATCTACAGTGCTACCTGGATACACCGCCAAACCATGGGGATGTCGGGATGAGCTTCTAGGAGCATTAAATCAATAGCCCTCCAACCCCACTAACAAACGAGTACCAGCCTGCTCAGCTCTCAGAGGATTTTCTAGGGCACCCGACCAGGCCCATGGAGGAGTTGGGTTACGACTGGACGGGTGCTGGATTCACTGGGCAGTGATTACACTAGCCATCCATTGAACTCAGTCTCTGTGGATACTACAGACTGAGCACAGATCTCTGCTTGCTGTGCTCCAGTAATCAGGGATTGAACGCACGCCCTCTGATAAATGGGCAGAGACACCATTGACTGGGCAATGGCACCTAGTACCCCAAACTGCCTGACTGTGGCTTCCCCAGCTGAGGATGCTCCCCTGGTTAATGTGTAGAGCCTGTGAACGACTCCAAGTCCACTGATCGCCGGCCTAGTAGCCAAGCACTGAACGGCAGACCTTGGGTCTCTGGCCGGTGGCTCTGAACTGAGCATTGGCACCAGACCCCTAGTTTTTCCTCCTTGCCAGTCTGCTACGTTCTTACCTATCTCACAGTGCCGGCCTGTGTAGCCTGGGGAACAGTCACACTTGTACTTGCCGATGTAGTGGAAACATGTGCCCCCGTTCTGACATGGGCCAGAGGCACAGGAGTCTGGTTTACCTGTGGGCACAAAGAGAGCCATGTTAAGCAGCAGCCAATGCCTTCCCAGCTCTCCCCTCACTAGTGCTCAGCATTGTGGGTACCTATCTCGCAGTGCTTCCCGGTGAATCGGTAGGGGCAGGCACAGTGGTATTCTCCGTCTGCCTCCTTACAAGTCCCCCCATTCCGACACGGCCCGGAGCTGCACAGCCTTGGCCTGACTGAGGAAAGAGAATACAGGCAGAGGAGCCACGTGTGGAAAGCATCACCCCTTGTGCTTTCATCAACAGGAGTGGGGATGGCTTGATGGCTTCGATTCATCCCCTCTCATGGGCTGGCTGCTTCTCTCACACCCTAGCCACCTCCTCCGAGGGCTCCATTCTCCAGCTGCTCAGAAACAGCCACAATCTCCTTCCTGGGGGCTCAAGGTCAGGTTTAAAGAAATCCAGTCAGGCACCTGACTAGCCTGATTGTCAATGAGCAGTGCAGGCACAGCCCCACCAAAGCCAATGGCACTGCAGGTAGGAGCTCAGCACCGTGGAAACACAGGCCACTTAAACACAGGAGCCTAAATATAGATTTAAAAGCCTGACTTTAAGCCCCACCTAAGTTTGAAAGTGTTGGCAAATCAGCACATCCACTCTTGGCCTAAGCTGTTCCATAGCGTCACTGTGTGCCTTGACACAGCTAGTGCCCTATGCCAGAAGCAGCTGCAGCGACTCCCATGTATCTGCCCTGCACAGCAATGTTACCACCAGGGCTGCCCAGACTGGGGGGGCAAGTGGGGCAATTTGCCCCAGGCCCTGCAGGGGCCCTGCGAGCCCTGGCCGAGAATCTCTTCCCTGGCTACTCACCTGGTGGCGGACCGGGTCTTTGGCGGCACTTTGGTGGCGGGCCCTTCACTCGCTCTGGGTCTTCAGCGGCACTTCGGTGGCGGGTCCTTCAGTGTTGCCGAAGACTCGGAGCGAGTGAAGGACCCACTGCCACCGCAGACTCGGAGTGAGTGAAGGACCCGCCGCTGCCGCAGACTTGGAGCGCCACCCAGTGAGTACAAGTGCCCCCACTTTGCCCCAGGCCCCCTGAATCCTCTGGGCGGCCCTGGCTACCACCTGTCTATTGCATGAACTGGGCAAATCACCCACTGCTCCCCAGTGAGGCAAAGGCTGCTTGGCTGGATTGCATAGCACATGAGCCATGTACAGCTTCAGACATCAGAGCTGATTAACCCCATTCTGAAATGAGCTACAGAATCTGCTCAGCGCTGGGGGAGCCAGACAGTCCCAAGAGATGTCCTGAAGGGAAGAGAACTGAACAGGCTGAAGCACCATTCTGATTTCACTGCCCCAATTAGCATCTCTGTTCCTCAGGGGTTTTCTAGAGCCCAAGGCTGTTAGTTCTGCCCCGATCTCTCACCTTCCCCTGCCCCCATAGCCAGGAGTGGAATTTCCCCACTGTGAAGTGCAGGTAGATATTGCACTGGCTCTTACAGCTGAAGGATCTCTAGGCTGCTCATCTGCCTTACGGGCCTTGGATTTTGCTCCAATCTCTTGGCTGTAGCCGGAACTCTTTCCAGGTGACCATTCCTCGGCTTGACCGAGCTACCCAACATAGTGACAGGAAGGGGAACTGGAAGGCTGGATGCAGCTGTTTCCTGAACCTGTGCTGCTACTCTGCATGGGGCTGGAGTATCCTGAACACAGACTAACCAGAGTACATGGCAGGTGGGACATGCCAAGGGCACCTCCCTGCCCCGTCTCTCCAGCCCATGCCTCAGGAGTACCTTTCTCACAGTGTCTGCCGTTGAAGCTCCGGGGACATTCGCAGGTGTATGAGTCATCGTGGGCTTCGCAAGACCCCCCGTTCAGGCAGGGCTCTGAGTCGCAGGGAGATGGCACAGCTGAAAAACCACGGATGAGACCACACAGTTAAGATGGCCAATACAAGTCCTACCAGAAACAGCAGGTCTGAGTGGCAAAACCCCACAGGTGCATCTAGTCTGCTCCTTCCTAGTGGCAGGGCTGGCTGGCTCCCTGGCATTCCTCCCTGGCTGTATCGTTGTAAGGCTTGTGGTGGCCTGCACCCTGCTGTGGGCCACTAGTGTTTGCACTCTAGCCATTCACAGGGCTGCTAGGATTAGGGCGAGCTTCCAGCGTTCCTGCAGTGGCGTGACTGGGTGCCACACAGCAAATCACCCAAAGCCCATGAGACTCTCCCCATTGAGCTGTGGGTTAGGCCCTCTCTGCAGGACTCAGCACCTTGCTCTGCCCAGCTGTGCAATGGGGACAAAGAGCTGACCCAGCGTGTCCAGATAGGAATTAGGCGTTGTCACCACCACCACTTCGGGGACACCACCCGGGGGACATGAGGGAGGAAGAGGGTCTCTGACATCCCTGAACGAGTGGGGCAGGGGGATCTACTCCCTAAAGGAACTGCTAGGAGTCTGGCTCCCTGGTATCCCGTGCCGTTCTACTGGCATGGCTCATCCCCTTGAGGTGCTCCCTGCTCATGCCTTGTGCTGTAGCAGCTCATCAAGCCATGTCACATGCCTGACCTCCTCCATTGACACCTCCCCACCCCTCCCCTCCTCCGCTGCTCCTCTGTCATTGTAGGCACTGCTGACAACCCCCACCCCCCAGCACTGCAGCTCAGATCCCCTCAGCCACACTACGAGTGCCTGCCCCGCACTCTTTCCATCGACCCCAGCCCCTCCCTGTGCCCAGACCCGGCCAGACTCACAGTGGTTGGTGCCATAGTCCGTATGACACACGCACAGATAGCTCCCACCGTACTCCATGCAGTAGCCCCCGTCTGGACACTGTGTGTTCATATTGCACGGTGTAGTGGTCACTTCTGTGAGAAGAATGACAATAGCCAGTGTCCTGTGAGTGATCCCCCAGTGTGCCAGCCAGAAGCCAATGTCTGGTCAGTGACCCAGAGTGTGCCAGCCAGAAGCCAGCGTCCAGTGAGTGACCCCCCCGTGGTGTGCTAGCCACAGGTCGGCGTCCGGTGAGTGACCCCCACTCCTTGTGGTAGCCATAAGCCAGTATCCAGCCATCTGCTCAGACAGCTCAGGGCCTGGAAAGGGCATTCTACAGAGATTTTTTACTCTTTTTTCGCTAAGGAGGAGCTGGAGGGGGAAGTGACCCTGTCTGAATCCCTTCGTCCCTCCTGCCAAGGAGGGGCTATTGCAGCTTTATTTGGGTCGGTATGGAGAGCTCAGGAGCAAATGTGTATGAAACCCCAAACCTCCCTCTCCTCCAGAAGACAGCAGCCAAGTTAGTGAGGGTCCACGGGCTGCAGGGTGTGGAGCTAAGGACTGAACAAATGGAAATAGTCCATTCTCCTTTTCTCCAGAGCAGGTGACTCTCTGATGCTGAGTAGGGAGCTCTGGTGGAGAAGAGTAGGAAGAGGAGGACCTGGGCATGTAGCTTCCCTTTGGCTCTAGAGCAGAGCAGAGGCTGATTGATGGAACAGTAGATGCTGTGATAGAGAATAGTCTCTGAGGGCTAGCACTCCATCAATGGCTGTGGGACCAGCAGGACTCCTAGCTTCTCTCTCTATTTTCAATTATAAAAGAAAGGGGAAAGGAAGGAAATGTGGGAGTCTGATAAACAGGGAGATCTTTGCTCTTACCAAATTCACAGAGAAGTCCAAAATATCCAGGCGGACACTGGCAAATGGTGAAGTTTCCATCCAGACACTTTCCCCCGTTCCGACATTCGCAGTCATCAGAGAGCTCTGTGACAGACAGAGATGGCAAATGGAGGCTCTTTTGGGACAGTTGAGTCCATGCTCTAGCTAGCTAGTTAGGTGTTTATCAGGTTGCCCATCACTGTGGCAACCAAATGACTCTGACAAGGAGTAAACACGAGGCTTGCACAGATTCCTTTGTGCAAGGAGCCTAGATTCCATTCAGCTACAAGAACCTCCCAGCAGAACCTCCCCTTTCTTCATTTAGGACATCAGAACTTTAACTTAATTAACCTCTAGGAGATGGCAAATCCCCAGCCAGCTGCACCTCCCTGTTGGAGAGGAGAGCCACTGCTTATCTGATGATAGAATATCAGGGTTGGAAGGTACCTCAGGAGGTCATCTACTCCAACTCCCTGCTCAAAGCAGGCCCAAACCCCAATTAAATCATATCAGCCAGGGCTTTGTCAAGCCTGACCTTAAAAACCTCTAAGGAAGGAGATTCCACTACCAACCTAGGTAACCCATTCCAGTGCTTCACCACCCTCCTAGTGAAAAAGTTTTTCCTAATATCCAACCTAAACCTTCCCCACTGCAACCAAGGCCGGCTCCAGGCACCAGTACAGGAAGCAGGCGCTTGGGGCGGCCAATGGGAAGGGGCGGCACGTCCGGGTCTTTGGCGGCAATTTGGCCATGGGTCCCCCTGTCCTTCTCAGAGGGAAAGACTGGCCGCCGAATTGCCACTGAAGAATGGAGTGGTGCGATAGAGCTGCCGCCGAAGTGCTGCCAATTGTGACTTTTTTTTTTCTTCACCGCCTGAGGCGGCAAAAAAGCTGGAGCCAGCCCTGACTGCAACTTGAGACCATTACTCCTTGTTCTGTCATCTGGTACCACTGAGAACAGTCTAGATCCATCTTCTTTGGAACCCCCTTTCAGGTAGTTGAAAGCAGCTATCAAATCCCCCCACATCCTTCTGTTCTGCAGACTAAACAATCCCAGTTCCCTCAGCCTCTCCTCATAAGTCATGTGCTCCAGCCCCCTAATCATTTTTGTTGCCCTCTGTTGGACCTCTTTCAATTTTTTCACATCCTTCTTGTAGTGTGGGCCCAAAACTGGAGACAGTACTCCAGATGAGCTCTTCCACGCGAATGGGGGAATGATCATGTCCCTTGATCTGCTGGCAATGTTCCTACTTATACAGCCAAAATGCCATCTAGCCTTTTTGCAACAAGGGCCACACTGTCAACTCATATCCGCTTCTCGTCATGTAACCCCTAGTCTTTTTCTGCAGAACTGGTGCCTAGCCACTCGGTCTCTAGTCTGTGGCAGTGCATGGGATCTTCCATCCTAAGTGAAGGACCCGCACTTGTCCTTGTTGAACCTCATCAGATTTCTTTGGCCCAACTCTCTAATTTGTTCTAGGTCCCTCTGTATCTATCCCTACCTCCAGCGTGTTGACCATCCTCCAGTTAGTGTCATCTACAGACTTGCTCAGGGTCAGTCCATGCCATCCTCTATCGTTAATGAGACATTGAACAAACCGGCCTCCGGACCAACCCTCGGGCACGCTTGATACTGGCTGCCAACTAGATTATGAGCCATTGATCAATACCATTGAGCCAATGATCTAGCCAGTTTCTATCAACCTTACATCATTCATCAGCCCATATTTCTTATTGCTGGCAAGAATACTGTGGGAGACATATCAAAAGCGTTACTAAAGTCAAGGAATAAACGCCCACTGCTTTCACCTCATCCACGAGCCAGTTATCTCCTCATAGAAGGCGATTAGGTTAGTCAGGCATGACTTGCCCTTGGTGAATCCATGCTGACTGTTCCTGATCACTTTCCTCTCCTCTAAGTGCTTCAGAATTGATTCCTTGAGGACCTGCTCCATGATTTTTCCAGGGACTGAGGTGAGGCTGACTGGCGTGTAGTTCCCTGGATCCTCCTCCTTCCCTTTTTTAAAGATGGGCACTACATTAGCCTTTTTCCAGTCATCTGGGACCTTCCCCAATTGCCATGAGTTTTCAAAGATAATGGCAAATGGCTCTGCAATCACATCCGCCAACTCCTTTAGTACCCTCGGATGCAGTGCATCTGGCCCCATGGATTTGTGCTCGTCCAGCTTTTCCAAATAGTCCTGAACCACTTCTTTCTCCACAGAGGGCTAGTTACCTCCTCCCCATACTGTGCTGCCCAGTGCAGTAGTCTGGGAGCTGACCTTGTTTGTGAAAACAGAGGCAAAAAAAGCAGTGAGTACATTAGCTTTTTCTACATCCTCTGTCACTAGGTTGCCTCCCTCATTCAGTAAGTGGCCCACACTTTCCCTGACCACCTTCTTATTGCTAACATACACCTCTAGTCCGATATAACGCTGTCCTCGGGAGCCAAAAAATCTTACCACGTTATAGGTGAAACGGCTTTATATCGAACTTGCTTTGATCTGCCGGAGTGCTCAGCCCCGCACCCCCAAAGCACTGCTTTACTGCGTTATATCCGAATTTTTGTTATATTGGGTCACGTTATATCGTGGTAGAGGTGTACCTATAAAAACCCTTCTTGTTACTCTTAACATCCCTTGCTAGCTGCAACTTCAAGTGTGATTTGGCCTTCCTGATTTCACTCCTGATTTCATACCTGAGCAATATTTTATACTCCTCTGTGGTCATTTGTCCAGTCTTCCACTTCTTGTAAACTTCTTTTTTGTGTTTAAGATCAGCAAGGATTTCACTGTTAAGCCAAGCTGGTTGCCTGCCATATTTACTATTCTTTCTACACATTGGGATGGTTTGTTCTTTCAACCTCAATAAGGATTTTTTAAAATACAGCTAGCTGTCCTGGAATCCTTTCCCACTCAAGTTATTTTCCCAGGGGATCCTGCCCATCAGTTCCCTGAGGGAGTCAAAGTCTGCTTTTCTGAAGTCCAGGGTCTGTATTCTGATGCTCTCTTTTCTTCCTTGTGTCAGGATCCTGAACTCAACCATCTTATGGTCACTGCCTCCCAGGTTCCCATCAATTTTTGTTTCCCCTACTAATTCTTCTCTGTTTGTGAGCAGGAGGTCAAGAAGAGCTCTGCCTCTAGTTGGTTCCTCCAGCACTTGCCCCAGGAAATTGTCCCCTACAATTTCCACACTTGTCTGTGCACATCCTGAACTCTGATCAACCCTTGATCTAATTGACCTGCTCTCAAACGTAACAGTAAAACTGTCCAAGACAAACTCTATCCAGAGATCAATCTCTGGCTCAAGAAATCCCCACCTCTGCTACTTACTGTCTCTGCAGTCAGTGCCCGTATATCCCTCTGGGCATTCACAGACATAGCCTTGTTCAGTTTCCAAACAGTTCCCCCCATGCTGGCATGGACTAGAGAGACAAGCACTTGGCATTCTGGGCCCACCTGCAAAGAGTGAATATCGGTGAAAGACTGGGCAGGAAAAGTCAAGTCATTTAAGCTAAGGAGGGGCCAAAACAGCCCCCAGTATCCCTCCAGGATATTAATGGGAATAACTCCAGAGATGAATCTGGTCAGATGGCCAGCAGCCAGCTCCAATAGCCAGGCAGGTTCTGCCGGAAAACACTGGTTGCATGCCACGGATCGGATCAGCCCCCAGCTGACTTCCAACATTTTGTACTGGTGCTCCCTTTCACATAGCAAGCCTCTGAGTGTGATCCCCCCTTATAAATTAAAAACACTTGTTAATATATTTAACACCATTATAAATGCTGGAGGAAAAGCAAGGTTTGGGATGGAAGCTCACAGCTCATGACCCCCACGAAATAACCTCGTGACCCCCTGAGGGGTTTGAGAACCCCGGCTATAGTCCTTTTTCGATCACTTCCCACAAGTGTCTTGGCAGGAGCCTTGGTGAAATGGCTCATTTCAGATGAGTCCCTCTGGCCCTGCACCTTCAGCTCCTGCCACGGTTCAGGGGGAGTTCTACAGAATCTGCTGCTCGCTCCCCTGAGTGGTGGTTGGGGTAGGACTTGGGGAGGATCCCTTCTGTGCTGCCCTGAGGTCAGCTGGGGGCTGATCCAATCCATGGCATACAGCCTGCTGCCAAGAGCACCTCAAGGGCTGGGGACTGCCCGGGCAGTCTCCTTCTCCCTGGCCAGGCCTGATTTTGAGTGCTGGGAGGTGGTGTGACATAGAGCTCTGTCCTGTCTGGGGACTTCCCGCCCAGAGTAAATCCCAAGGGAGTTTCCAGCAGGAGCAGCACAAAGCTGCTCAGAGTCGAGCCCCATGTCCTTGGCTGACGGGGAAGGAACAAGGCCGAGCTCACCATACTGGCAGTTGTTGCCGTAGTAGCCCGGCGAACACGTGCAGATGTAGCGTCCTGGGCGGATGTAGTTACAGGTCTGCCGGTTCCTGCAGTTCCTCTCCTCACACAGCGAGGGGTCTGGAGTGGGAGAGAGGGAGCCTCAGCTCAGCCCCGCTGACTCAGGAGTGCTAAGAGCATGGCTGGATGGAGCCTGGGTAGGGACAACCACACATGGGCAGGTAGGAACGGCAAAGGGTCAGCCACGGACCGATCCCAGCCCTACCCAGAGACTGTTGCCGTGGGCAGATAAGAGAAGGGCACCTGTCTCACAGCGCTGTCCCACGAAGGGCTCCACACACACACACGTGTAGTTATCCACCAGGTCAATGCAGCGCCCTCCATGCAAGCAGGGGCTGGATTCACACTCATTTATTTCTGTAGGGGAAGAACAGGAAGGGGCTCAGGGCTAACCTTGGCTCCAGGACCAGCTAAAACCCAACACACACATCTATGGATGTGGTTAAGGCCCCCTGTTTGTTAGCTCTGTCTCTTACCACCGGAAATAGAGAGGCAAGCCCTCTCCTAGAGTTCTATCCCTATTCTGACTCCAACTCCAGGTGAGTGCATCTCCTTAGGGCTAGATCTCTTCTCCAGCTCCTCCTCCAGATGAATGTATCTGCTAGGTTCTAGATTACTGACTTGTCTCTGACCTCTGCACTCTCTCCTAGGGGAAACCTAGCTTTCTGCCCTCCTCCAACTCCCAGGTGCTTCCTTCATGTGTCATAGAATCATAGAATATCTGGGTTGGAAGGGACCTCAGGAGGTCATCTAGTCCAATCCCCTGCTCAAAGCAGGACCAATCCCCAGACAGATTTTTGCCCCAGATGCCTAAATGGCCCCGTTAAAGATTGAACTCAGAACCCTGGGTTTAGCGGGCCCATGCTCACACCACTGAGCTAGCCCTCCCCAATAAGTGCACTTCTAGTGCACTTCTTTATCTCTGCCCTCATAGCCACGTTTTGGTCTAGCTCAGGGATCGGCAACCTCTGGCACACAGCTCGCTGGGGTAAGCACCCTTGCGGGCTGGGCCTATTTGTTACCTGCCGCGTCCGCACGTTTGGCCGATTGCGGCTCCCGCTGGCCGTGGTTCACTCTTCCAGGCCAATGGGGGCTGCGGGAAGCGGCGTGGGCTGAGGGATGTGCTGGCCACCACTTCCTGCTGCCTCCATTGCCCTGGAGCGGTGAACCGTGGCCAGTGGGAGCTGCAATCAACTGAACCTGCAGACGCATCAGGTAAACAAACTGGCCCAGCCTGCCAGGGTGCTTACTCTGGTGAGTCACGTGCCAAAGGTTGCCGATCCCTGGTCTAGCTCACTCCACTTTCACCACTGACCCTCCCCACCCCACCCCGCCATGTGGACCTGTCTGGTATTAGGTGTGGTCTCATCTGTGACCTACACATACGTCTTTACTTCATCTAAGATCCTTGTGAATGTTTTCAGAGGAGAGTAATAATATATATGGATCCAGGTGCGCAGGGATGGAGTTGAAAATCAACTAAATGTACAACAATACAGAACCTCGCCCTCCAAAAACTGATAATTTGAGGAATTAGGGAGGTAGGAAAAGCAAACTCAAACATGCAGGGCTACCTCTGTGGGTACAAGCCAACATCTGCTAGGAGGCCCATAAAGCCACTTCAGTTCAAGTGGAACATATGAGATATCACCCTAAAACTTCACCTCTCGCTTGAGGCCATTCCAACACATGGTCATCCAATTGGCTTCTTACCTATCTCACAGGAGTCTCCTGTATATCCTGACTGACACGCACACACCGCTGTCTTGTTTGTCACTTGGCACTGCCCACCATTCTGGCACTCTTTCATTTCACAGGGCGACTCCACTGCAATGTTCAAAATAAACACATGAGAGATTGAATCTGGTGCTGGGGAATGACACGCAAAGCTCAGAACATTCTCCTCCCAACCTGGAGCCATCACACCTTCCAAGCCCATCCCCATGGTTGCTGTAAGGAAACATTTCCTAGGCACTGCCTCCCCATCAGATCCTTTGGCTGGAAAGGGAACTGGACTGCTGGTGTTTTTCCTCCCATTCAAGTCCTGCTGCTGGAGAAAGGGAGGAGGACAGCTTGTGAATCCCAGGGCCTTTATGGAATGACAGGTCCTCAAAATGCAGGGTCGTGGCTCATCTTTATAGCAGCCACTAGCCCTACCATCAAAAATCATACCATCCCAGGGAGCCAAACACCATCACACCAGCAGGGGGCAGCACTAATTAATTAGCTCCAATTCTTGCACATTAGGGTTTTTTTAAGTAAATCACATACCTTTTCATTACATTTCCCTCCCCTTTAGCACTTGCTCCCCTGAAGTCTGGTTCAACAGTGACATGCAAGGAGGAAGGAGTTATACAGAGACGTATACCATGTAGGATGCTATTGTTACACTGGGGCAAATCAGATAATATTCCCTGGCTTGGACAGTTCAGGTGGTTCATTTACCTTCCTCCTTTTGGTGCTGGTGCCATGTTTGCTCTTGGATGTGTTTTCCTTTAGTAAACATCCACTTTCTTATTTGCTCCCTAGGACAAGTTTTCTTATTGGAGGCCAAGACACTGCAGCTATTTAGGGCAAGTTGCTGAGGCCCGTGGTAGTACCATGGGCCTGTGCTCGGACTGAGGTGGCTCATCCAGAGGAGTCCATTGAGCTGGGCAGGTGCAGCTATCTGTCATTCTGAGAACAGCCTCCAGTGGAAGCTCTGGTCAGCGTCTGTTTGCAATTCCTTCTGCTCAGCATTTCTGGAAGGAAGCCCTCGTGTTTGGCTCTCTCTGACCCTAAGTGACAGCTGCCTGCCACGCGGGTGTAGCTTTTTGTCCAGCTTCTGCCTGCTGGCTCTCAGTAAGGACCTGAGCCAAAGCACACTGGAGTCAATGTAAAGACCCCTTGGATTTCAGTCAGCTCCAGATGAGGCCCCAATACCAGAATCATCATCTGCCACGGCAGCATGCTTTGTATATAACCGATCCCAATCCTACAGCTCTTGTGCACCCCAACCCCTCCAGCCTGGATTCATAGAATGACTATGGGCCCCACCACACCATTGTGCATCCTGAGCAGCACTTTACCTTGTTAGACAGCTGACCTGGGATGGGTGCTCAGTACACACTGTCAGCTGTTCAGTTGTATGGACTCTGGATCATCCTGGATGTCCTGGTCTTTTATATCCTGGATGTGGGAACCCTACTCATTTGGGGCACGGTGCCAAACATGGGCTTGACACAGCCCCTCTAGAGCCCCAGGTGGCCAAAGCTGAAGCAAGTGCTGTGGGGCTCTATGGGACAGATATGCACACCCCAGCTAGGGGGACCAGCCATCCTTATTTTAAGGGACTGTCCCTTAAATCATTGATTTGTCCCTTAGGGTGACAATCCATCTCTTATTTGAAGGGATTGTCCCTTTACCATTTGAAATATTAAATTGAAGTTTATGACAACTGCATTGTATTCTTGAGGGCAGCAGAAGTGTATACTTGAGAGACAAATGCATGCTATGCTAAGAGAAATGGTGTTTCCCTGCAATGTCCCTTAAAATAAAGTGTTGTCCCTTATTTTTCATGTGGTTCTCCCTTATTTCAAGCCAACAAATGTGGTCACCCTATCCCCATTTGCCACATTCCTCCCAGGGCCCTAGGCACCTGGCCTCTGTGAACCCTCCTCCAATTGCCCCCGAATTGCCCCTGCTGGCTGGCTCTCACTCTCCCCAGCGGGAAGGCAAGAAACATATACACCTTGCAGATTCACCCCATTGCCCTCTGCTGTCCCATCACCGCTCAGCTGATCTATCACAAGAGCCTCTCCCTTCCAAAATTAGGCCTCTGAACACCCTCATCTGCAGCCATGCAAATTTGGCAGGAAGTGGCATATTGCAATCATGATCAGAGACTGTGTCTCTGAGTACTGATGCCTTCAGCTTTCTGCAGGGAGTAATGTCCTGAATCAATGCTAAGGTGTAAGACGCCTGTGTCATCTGCCCTGAAGGGGAGAAGCATCAGCACCGCTGAAGGCTGGCATACTGAAATGCATGGATCATAGGAGCAACAAGAGGGAAATCAGTGGGGAAATCTGCTTGGTAACTTAAGATGTCTATACTCAAATGCAAGGCATATGGGGAATAAACAGGAAAAACTGGAAATGTTACTACATAAGGTAAATTGTGACTTTATTGGCATCACAGAGCCTAGGCGGGACTGACTGAAATATTGGCATAGAGAAGTATGGTTCCCTATGGAAGGAAGGACCGACAGGGTAAAAAGGGAGGTGGTGTTGCATTATACATCAAAACTATACACACTTGTTCTGATGTCCAGAAGGAGGGGAGAGGCAGACCAGTTGAGAGCCTCTGGGTAAAAATAAAAGGGGAAAAAATAGGGATGACATTGTGGCAGGGGCTGGGGAAAAGGAGGGGGATGAGGCATTTCTAGAACAAACAACAGAAATATCTAAAACACAAGGCCTGGCAGTAATGGGGGACTTTAACTACACAGAAGTTGGTTGGAAAAGTAACGGGTATGAGAACATCTTGCCGGAATTCCTTCAGCACCTTGGATCAAAGGTGACACTGTGGCTCACTAATTTCTGTATATGGGTCATTAATGAGAAGATGCTCCCATGCATTTGGCGTCAACCAAAGATTATAGCCATTCTCAAGTCGGGCAAGGACCCCTACAATATGGTGAGTTACTACCCAATATCCTTGCTGTCAGTGCATTTCAAGGTGTTTGAGCATTTGATCCTTCAACAAATTGCTCCAGATTTGGACGATGTCTTGCAGGTTGAGCAGGCAGGTTCAGAAAAGGACGTAGCATCTGTGATCAAGTTCTAGCCTTGATCACCTTTATCAAAAATGGTTTTCAACAAAATCTAAAGACAACTGCTGTTTTCCTGGATTTGATTGTTGCTTATGACACAGTCTGGCACAGCGGCCATCTGTATAAACGCTCTTGAGTTGCCCCGTATTGAGTGGTTGAAGTAGTAGAGCTCTTACTTCAAAATAGGCAGTTCAGAGTACTCATGGGTGACTGTTTCAGTTCCCGGAAGTGTCATGTTAACGGTGTTCCTCAAGGTTCAATTCTATTCTCAGTACTGTTCAGTGTACATCAAAGTTTATCTGAAGAAGTGAGGTTTTTTACCCAGGAAAGCTTAGGCCCAAATAGATCTGTTAGTCTTTAAGGTGCCATCGGACTCCTTGTTGTTTTTGTGGATACAGATTAACACGGCTACTCCCTGATACTCTTACCCAAGTTTATCTATGCTGATGACATCTGCTGCAGCTACCAAGCTCAGTGCTTCTCAAAAATTGACAAGGTTCTGAATGATGCTGTGGAGCTCATGGCAGACTACTGTAGTTGATGGCGCCTGCAGCCAAGCTTTTCCAAGATGGTTTCTCGTGTATTTCATCTGCATAATGCAAGCACAAGCCACATGCTAAATATTTTCTTAAATGGTCAATGCCTTCAGCACGACCCAGACCTGGTTTACCCCGGCGTGATATTGGATAGGTCATTGACACACCACTTGACGAAGACAGTAGCCAAAGTTAGCACTCAGAACAATTTGCTCAGAAAACTGGCTGGCTCAAGCTGGGGTGTGAGTGCCTGGATGCTGAGAACATCAGCCCTTTCTCTCTGCTGTTCAACAGCAGAGTACTGTGTTCCTGTCTGGGGTCACTCGTCTCACACGAGGCTGATCAATGTAGAGCTAACAAAGCTATATGCATTGCTACTGGGACTTTACATGCAACTCTGTTGCATGGCTGCCCATACTTAGTAACATAGCACTGCCCCATATTCACCGTGAGGGGGCTTCCATCATACTCCTGGCCAAGATCTGTGAGAACAGCAACTTGCCTCTGTACTCAGACCTGTTCAACCACCTGCTAGTTCACCCGTCTTCTAGACACCCTTTCTGGTCACTTATCTCACCACAGGGCACGGCGGTGAAATCTGCTCAGCATAACAAGTGGTCAGCAATGACAGTTATTAATCACTCTCTTGTCACTGACCCAACAATCTGCCCACCAAGTTTTGACCTGCCAAGGTACCAGTGGTCATCCCTGACCTGGATTCATATAGGACAGGGTAATCGTGTGGCCAATCTTTTCAAATGGGGTTTATCTAACAATCTGTCACGTAGATGTGGTCAATGTCAGACTGTCGCATATCCTTGACAAGTGCTTGCTGACTTACTTTGACAGCGAGCTACTGGCTCTTCACCTAGCTGATGATGAAACTATTAAATGGTGGGTGAGTGGGGGCCTTGGGGGAGGAGGTGGAGAGGAGAGGGCAGGCAGGGATGTGATGTTGCAGTCTATATGACTGTATGAAAATATGCATATATGTGTGAATATAATGTAACTGGAATAGGCTTTATGCAAAAGGTCTCTTGTAAGGTATCATTACAAATCTTCTAATCTACTGAGTGTGATCATCCTGTTTGTATCAATGTATCATTTTTGTATCTGAAACTAGAAATATGAAATATAACTCTGAGGGCCTATTGTAATTATGCAAAGTGTGGGCCATTAATGGTGGTTTGGAATCTTGATGGCTCCCATCACCCAGGACAATTGACTGTAGATGGCTCTGTTTTACTTGTAAGTCTTCCTGTATACATGTGTGCTGGCAAGTGGGTAATGAAGTCTTACAGTGACATCTTTAACCTGGTGCTTTTCCATTTAGAAGTGGGGGAGAGGAGAGAGACAAAAGATTCCCACCTTGTACCAAAGCCATATAAGTGGGTGGAACAGAAAGGGGGCTGCAATCATGAGAAACCCCTAGCTACCACCTGAGCTGGACCAAGAGCAGTACCAGGGGAAAGGATTGTACCCAGACTAGGAAGGCGTCCAGTCTGTGACAGAAGCTTATTGAAACATCTCTGAGGGTGAGATTTTATCTGTACTCAGTTTTCTTACTGGATTAGGCATAGGCTTGCTGGTTTTATTTTATTTTGCCTGGTAATTCACTTTGTTCTGTCTGTCACTACTTGGAACCACTTAAATACTACTTTCTGTATTTAATAAAATCACTTTTTACATATTAATTAACCCAAAGTATGTATTAATACTGGGGGGGCGGGAGACAGCTGTGCATATCTCTCTATCAGTGTTACAGAGGGCAAAGAATTTATGAGTTTACCCTGTATAAGCTTTATACAGGGTAAAATGGATTTATTTGAGTTTTAGACCACACTGGGAGTTGGACATCTGAGTGTTAAAGACAGGAACACTTCTTAAGCTGCTTTCAATTAAGCCTGCAGATGTTAGGGGACGTGGCTCAGAACTGGGTCTGGGTTTGCAGCAGGTCAGCGGATCTGGCTCAAACCAGGCAGGGCACTGAAGTCCCAAGCTGCCAGGGCAGGAAAGCAGTGGCAGAAGTAGTCTTGGCACATCAGTTAGCAGTTCTAAGGGGGTTTCTGTGATCCAACCTGTCACAGGGGGGACCTCGGGGAAGGAGGCAGAGAGGAGTGAGAGGCAGGCTGGGAGGGCCCTCAGGGGAGGGGGCCAAGAAACATAAGAGACGGGCGGGATGTGGCAGGTGTGAAGTGTGGACAGGGCCTAGGGGCAGAGCAGGGGTGAAGTGTGGGCGAGGTCTTGGGATGGAGCAGGGGGTGGGGCCCTCCCACCTCTTGGGAGCTTCCAGTTGTGCCCAGCCTGCCCAAATGCAGGAGTCATGCACTGCCCATGTAGTAACGACTGACATCAAGAAGGCTGAGGTGTTTAATGCCTACTTTGCTTCACTCTTTACTGAAAACATTAATGGTGACCAGATACTCACACAATTAATATTAACAACAAGAAGGAAGGAACAGAAGCCAAAATAAGGATAGAACAGTTTAAAAAATACTTAGATAAATTAGATATAGTCAAGTCATCAGGGTCTGTTGAAATTCAACCTAAGATAGTTAAAGAACTAGCTGAAGTAATCTTGGTTCTGTTATTAATTATCTTTGAGAACTCCTGGAGGACAGGTGAGGTCACAAGGACTGCAGAAGGGCGAACAGTCCCTATCGTTAAAAAGAGGACCAAAGATAACCCAGGAAATTATAGAGCAGGAGTGTGGTATGTAAGACACGGGAGGTAACTATCCTGCTCTACGCAGCACTTCTGAGGCCTCAGTGGGAGCAGAGTGTCCAGTTCTGATAAAAGGTTCTAAAAACCTGACCTAAAAAACGTAGGCATGTTTAGTCTTGAGAAAAGACAACTGAGGGAGATCTGACAATCAAATATGTTAAGGGCTGTTATAAAAAGGACTGTGATTATCTGCTCTCAATGTCTACTGAAGATAGGACAAGAAGTAAGGGGTTTAATCTGCTGCAAGGGAGACTTAGGTTACATATTAGGAAAAACTATGGGGAGGATATGCTTAGGTTTTGGGGAGACTTATGGAGCAGTACTGGCCTTGGAGTTTAGGCAGCTGGACCATGGGATCTGACCTCCTGAGAAAGGGAACTAGACATCGGGGGACTGTACCTTGGAAGGGTTCCGGAGAAGCCAGAATTAGAGACAGAGTCTGGACACTGCTCAGACTCAGGAGGCTTGGACGTACATGAGATCCAAAGGTTGGATCCAATACAGCAGCCTGGTGTCAAACTGCAAGGGAGAACTCAGCCAGGACTGTAATATCTTCTTGTCTCTCTAGAGAATGCCAACCACTTCCCGTTCCAAGGGATCAGGAAATCAGACAGGATGGCAAGGACACAGACACTGATGTGTCCAGACTTGAATAGTTCACAGCTAAGCTTCTGTTCTTTGTTTTAAGATCTCTGAGAACTAAGCAAATTGGTCTCCCCTTTAAATACAGCTCTGTAGAGGCTTACACAGGCTTATTTATAAGATGGCTGATTTTTCAGTAGGTTTGTTCACAATTTTCCTCACTGTTTATTGGCTTAGTTGTCCAGGGCACATAAGATACCTTCACCAGCATGGAGGCTGGAGTGTCTTGATGGGGTTCCATGACAAAGGATGCAGACTCAGGGCCACGCTGGGTGCTGAGCACTCTTGAAACTCTGCCTCTTATTTAGGTCTCTAAAGGGAAGCTGAGCTCTTCTGAAAACCTGGCTCCAGTTGTGGGTGCTGAGAACTTGAACATCTGCCTCTGAGCTCATGAAATATGGCTCTTGCTGCCATCCTCATGCCCAGAGGAGTCTACATGTGTCACATGACTGGGTGGATATGCTAGCTCCTGATTATATTGCTGCTTGGATTAGCATTGACTCAGTACAACAAGGGTTGTACCCAAAGCTCACTGAACTCAGGGGAAAGGTTCCCATTGACTTCAAAGGGCTCTGGACCAAACCCGAACTGGTGAAAGTCTTGCAGAGAGCAAGGCCACTTGCATTCTAATTAAACAGCACCTAGCTTGTTTCACTAAGCAGGACCTACTGACAGAGGAGGGGGCTTGAAAATGACTTGCTGACGTGCACTATGCTAACACCCAGACTGTTCAGAAATGCGCCATTGGTGTCAGATAAGAGGCACTTGCAGCCATACCAGTTTCATTTGGATTTGCAAGGTCCAAATCCAGGATGCATGTAGCTCTCTACAAGGAGCTCAGAACTGCTTCTGGACCATGCCATTGAGCTTGGTGGGTATTTCTTTAAGACAGTGAAGGGTCCCTGCTGGATAAAAACTACAGAGCACTGACAGGCCTCAAGAGCCAGATCCTGCCCCTTCGTGCAGCCGCATTTTGTTCCACAAGAAGCCCATTGATTCAGTGGGGTTATTTGCAGAGGTAGGTATTACTCAATGGACAGTGGGGCATGGGGACGATCTGATCCTAACCCTTCAGGGGAGCCAAAGGGAGTTGCCCAGCCCCAGCCTTGTCCCTCACACTCATAAGAACGGCCATACTGGGTCAGACCAATGGTCTGTCTAGCCCAGTATCCTCTCCCTGACTGTGGCTGGTGCCAGATGCTTCACAGGGAATGACCAGAACAAAGCAATTATTTAGTGACCCATCCCCAGTAATCCACTCCCAGCATTTTGCAGCCAAAGCTTAGGGACACCCATAGCATGGGGTTGCATCCCTGTCCATCTTGGTTAATAGCCATGGATGGACCTATCCTCCATGAATGCATCCAGTTCTTTTTTGAATTCAGTTATGCTTTTGGTCTTAACAACATCCCAGGGCAGTGAGTTCCACTGGCTGCCTGTCCGCTCTGTACCGTACATCCTGTTATCCCCCTCTGTTAGAGGGAGGACTGACAGTGGGAGGTTAAAGGCCCATTCCAATCACTCTTACCCATGCTGACTGGTGCCTTCCTCCAGGAGTGTTCCTATTTATGTCACAGAGAGTTAGGATGGGAGAACGTAGTGCTAGGCGATTTGTCTGAGGCCCCAGCAGGAGTCAATGTCAGAGCTGGGATCAGAACTCAGGAGTTCCTATCTCCCCATCCCATTATCCTGCCTCTAGACTAGAACTGGAAGTCGAGGTTCAGAATACAATCAACGCAGCCTTTGAAGCTTTCCTTCGTGTGTGTTTCCACTCCACCAGTTTGTATACAGAGGACTTCACTGGAACAGCATTTCCATGTTCCCACGGAAAAGGCCTGACCCAAAGCCCAGTGCAGCCAAAGGAAGTCTTTCCATTGGCCAGAATAGCTGTTGAATCCAGCTGTATGTGCAGAAAGCGAGCCAGTACCCAGAGTCCGTCCCAGGTGGGCAGACCCTGGTGGAGGTCTCTCACCCCAAGTTCCCATGTGTGAACAGAATGAAGGATCCTCTCCTAGAGTGCACTGAGTTTGCACTCTCTCAGCCAAGCTGTATTTGGTTTTTAGCCCATTTGCAATGCATTGTGGGCCACATGTCTAGCTGGACAGCTCAACGCACCTGTCTCACACATGGCTCCTTTGAACCCTGGTGGGCACTGACAGCTGAAGCTGTTGATGCCGTTGATGCAGGTGGCACTGTTCTGACATGGGTGGGAAAGACACTCATCCACATCTGAAAGAGAATAGAGGTGGAGCTGAGAGTTAGGGGCATGTGATACTCCCCTTGCGGCGAGGGGAAAAGCAGCAAAGAAACATGGAACACTAGAGCAGCCCCATGGCCAGGAGGGCTCACCGACATAGGTGGTGGGTATAACAGGCTAGAGGAGGCTAAGTCTCCCCTGGCACAGCCGCTGCCGACCCACCACTAGTCGCCTGGGCCTTGGTTGCCTTGCCTGCACTCCACCTCTTTCCCTCCCTTCTCTGCCCCTTCCTTGAGGCCTCCACCGCCTGCCACTGCCGGCTGAGTGCCTCCTCTCCTCCACTCCACGCCCACTCTCTGGAGGTCCCCACTGCTCGCTGTGTCCCTGCAGGCAGGGGTGGGGACCTCGCGGTGGAGTGGGATAGAGGAGAGGAGGGAAATGGAGAGTGCACGGGGTGGGGACCTTGGGGGAAAAGGGGATGTAGAGGAGAGGAGGAACATGGCAAGTGGCAGTTGTGGGGGCGGGCAAGTGGCAAGAGGCCATGGGCAGAAGAGGCAGGACAGGGAGCTAGTCTCCCACAGGGGAAGTCTGCCACCCATGCTCACCAACACTGGGAGAGAGTGCCCCATAGCCTGGGGCAGAACAGAGCCACAGACAGACTCTGCTTCACCCCCACAATTGTCCCCATTTTTGTCATACATCAGCCACAGACTACAGAGGCCATAAGGGTGAGCAGGGCATGGCTGGCATGTTCTCTTCTCGGTCTGTGGCTGGCTGACCAGAAAGCATAATTCCATCCCAGGCATCTCTTCCTGTTCTCAGACTCTATGGTACATATACAGCCCCCATCCTCATGATACCCAAGCACCTCCCAATCATTCATTATTTATCCTTGCAACTCTCCCCCCCCCCGCCCAAGAGGCAGTGCAGTGCCATTATCCCCATTGTACAGATCGGGAACTGAGGCACAAAGAGACTAAGTGACTTGTCCAAGATTCTACAGGCAGTCTGAGGCAGAGCACAAAAACTGAACCCAGGTCTCCTGAGTCCTAGGCTAACACCCTAGACACTAGATCATCCTTCCTATGGAACAGAAGTGCCCTTTTGTTGGATAATTGTTCCTGGGACTGGGAGAATTTTCTTCTTCCTGGAGGGAGCAAAGCAGCACAGGGTAATGGCAGCTAGTTTGAGGCAGGTCTCCAGAAGGGAAAACGCTAACATGGAGGTGCAAGCTTCAGAGGGAGGAGAAATGTTTGTACTCCATCAACTTGCCCATGCAGGATGGCACAGAGAGCACTTACCAAGATGACATCTCTTGCCCGTGAAGCCTGCGAGGCAGGAGCAGGAGTAGGAGGGATTTCCCGTGATGCAGTCCTCAATACACTTCCCCCCATTCAAACAGGGGCGTAACGTCAAACACACGGAGGCTGCAAACCAAGGTAGCACACCTTTTAATGGAAGAGAATGCACGCCACAGGACTCCTACCATATGTCTTAGCAAAAATAGCATTGGACTGAACCAACTTCCTCCTGCATTCCCAGGGACTTCCAGCCCCAGCCATGGCATACCAATGCCACTGGCTCTTAAATGTAGCTGTTTGGTTTGTTTCAGTGCATTTATTTGGGAACACATTCTGGCTATAATACTCATATGGCCCCTGTTACCATGGTGTCTGGGCACCTCACAGTCTTTAATGTAGCTATCCTCACAGCACCTCTGGGAGACATGGCAGAGCTGTTATCCCCATTGTACAGATGGGGAACTGAGGCACAGACAGGCTAGGGGCCTCTCTATATTGGACATATACCAGTATAAATCTCAGGGGGCTGTTGGCCTCTCACTGAAACTTAGTGGGGTTTTTGGTCAGCCCTCTCCCAATACCAAAAGAAAGGACAAGGGATGAAGAGAAATCAAGATCCTGAGATTGATGGTCTCCAGGGCCAATGGAGAGAGGCCAACACTCCAGGTCAGCCTGACTGACATGGCAGGCAGGTCAATTAGGGAGTCAGGAGTCCAGGGCCCATCCTATGTGTGAGCGGGAGCTGCCTGAGCCAGAGTAGGGCAGAGGTAAGGGGAGATCAGCAGCAGCCCGGACTGAGTTGAGGGCAGAGCAGCAACACTGAGCCAGAGGAGGAAGGGCTGGGGAGCTGGCGTTGAACAGACCAGCCATGCCAATGGGGAGCCAGGGCTGAGCTATAGCAGGAGCTGTGGGCCCAGAGCTGGGGAGCAGGTGCCAGCTGTGCCACAAGTAACACCAGAACTGAGTATGGCTAGCAGCTGTGGAGAGTGAGGGGAGCCTTGGGCAGAGGGCCCAGTGCAGAGAGACATCGCTGGACAAGAGGCCTTGCAGGCCCGACTCAAAGGTGGGACATGATCCCAATAGGAGGGGCGCTGCTGGGGAGAGGGGTCCCTGCCACCTAGCACCTGAGGGTTTGTGGCCACTGCCAGAGCAGGGTCTGACATGGTGTCACCGCAGAACAGCCAAGGCCTGTGGGGAGGCCTGGGACGGGTGAGGAACAGATTGTGACCTTCCCTTACATCCCAGAGAGGGCTGGTTGTGGTATCCTCATGCCCACAGGGCAGGGTCCTTGTTTGCTTTAACTTTTCCCATTTCTTTCCTTATTTTTATTACTGTTTCTGTTTGCTGACTTGTATTTGGTTTGAACTTAATGTAGTGCTCACCAGGCCAGGGACATGGCTGGTGTGAAGTGAGCCCTCCGGAGTGGGGATACCCTAGCCCCTATCCTCAGTGACCATGATAAGACTGGGGGTTCAGCCTCCCAGGAATCCTGGGCCCAGCCTTGTAGGGGTTATGAGGACTCTGCTACATGGAAGGGAGGAAGGGGAATCCTTGCAGTCAGGCAGGCCTCTGGGTAAAGGAAGTGGGAGCGAGGACTCAGATCCATTCGCTAGCTAATTCCACCGGGGTAGTGCGGAAGCTAGGAAAGTTCCCCACGATAGCAGGACCATCCCCCTGCTTACATAAGGTATGGTGCAACTCTGAAGTGCAGTAGTTATTGTGATGAATTGGGGGTTTTGTCTGTACCACTTCTGAATTAAGGATGATTTTGTGAAATTGTCTCATGAAATGACCATGTCATGTATGTACCTGAATCCCTCATGAGCTGTCCGTGTAGTGTCATAGCTCTGCCAGGTGAGAGACAATGGTGAATGATCAGCATCCATTACTCTCTATTCAAAGTACATCTTGGGAAAATGCATTTGCTCTGCCTGGGAGAAGGCAATTCCTCCTTTTGTCTCATGCGTGTGTGTGTGGGGGGGGACTGGGAGTAACAAATGTCACCAAATGGCAAAGAAAAAGAAGCAGGTGACCTCAGCAGTAGTCTATAAGGGGACTCACAGGGAGGAGGCTGAGCTGGGGGTGAGACCCATTTTGTACCACATGACACAGAGGGAGGCTGCTGCAGGGGCAGGGCAGGCAATGGGATGGAGGACTCTGCCTGCCTGAATAGAGATGATCCTCCAAGGGAAGAGTGAGCTAGTGAGGGATATTGCGTTTAGAGTGCTTTATTATTTTGGGTGCTCTGTGCTTTACCAGATTAAATATAAAGAGTATAAAGATGTTAGATTGTGGTACCAAGCGTGTGTGCGTGCACCTACTTCACAACTTCTCCGTGCTCCAGAGAGAGTGACACTCCTTTGGGGAGCAGTTCTGTGGGAGGGGTGTGTTTGAGCATGGGGCAGTCAAAGGGTCAGGGCTAGGCGCTGGACAGCAGGTTCCACCCCTCAGAAGAGGGGTGCTGGATAGAAGGTCTGCGCCCTCACTGTGTGTCTAGGGACCCCGAGACTGGGGCAATGGCTGAACTCCAATCAGGCTCCAGGAGCCTGAAACGCCCCAGGGATCCAGAGGACAGAGGCTTGGATTCCCCTCACAGCAATCCTAATTGGCGGGTGCTTGCTATGACCTGTGAGCGTTATACCCTGTCACTCCCCATGCAGATGCTCTCATTCCAGTATAAGTGGCTGAGTGGCCTTTTTACAGTTTAGCTTATGTCGCTTTTGGAGCCACACAACTATACCCATATAATTTCTCATGTAAACAAACCTTAAGTGACTTGTCCGAGGTAGCAGAATAGGGAATTGAACCTGGCTCTCCCAGGTCCTTCCTCTTATATTTCTTCCTTATTCCACCTTGCTTATTACATTTTACAGTTGTCCTGCTGGAATTCCCCATTTCCCATTAGTTTTCCCATTGTTTTCCCTTTGTTTTCCTATTTTTAAGAGACATTGAGCCCAAATTTCAATCCCAGGCACTCAAGAGAGAGACCCTCATTCCAGCACCCACAGTGGTTATGCACATCTCTGAATCTCATCAGCAAGAGACATTTATCACCTCCCCCCTTATCAAACACATTCATAATCGTGAATACTTCACTCCCGACACCACACAGTTGTCTCTTCCCCAATGCAGGGAGGGCCAATGGGGCAAATGCAGCCCGAGGAGAAGCAGGCACAACTCCATTCATTGCAACAGAGCCCTGCCTTGCTTAAGGGAGCTGAATTTGGCCAGACTTCATTAGCCCTTTTCTCATTAAAGATGTAGCCTTATTGTTCTATGGTGCACCCCTTCAAGGGCGAGAGCAGCCTTCCCATGAGCAAACACAGTGAGCCACCCAGCCATGGTACAGGAGGACAACTCCCATTGACCTCAGCAAGAGGTGTATGGCCTTGAACTTGGCTCAGCCAGTGCGTGGTACAGTAACCACCTCACTTTGGTTTGCTTGGTACTCTGGCCTTATGTCAATGCATCCAGTATTCTGTTGCCATTTATTTTACTGCAGCCATTCATTGGGCTGGTGGTTTCTAGGATTTCCTCCCACAATACGCTTAGCTCTTTTTCCTGATAAGTCCTACTGCATGGCTGCTCTCTTCCCACTTTTCATGGGCACTGTCATTACCCAGGGAAAGAAAGAGAACCCAGTGAAGGGAGTGAAGAATTGTTTGTTTAAACAAACCTAACTGCTGTCCTCTTACTTGTGTTGTTGCAGCCCCCCACTTGCACCTGGGCATCATCGATTCTGAACACCCAGCGCCCGGGGATACCCACATTTGTAGTCATCTCCACGTCGACGATGTCATCAGTGCGGGATCCGGGGATGTTGAAATAGCGCTTTCCATCACCGGCATTGAAACCTGCCTAGGAAGACAAGGGTGGAAAGTGAAAACTCTAGTGGTGGTGGGGGAGGGAAAGAGACTGGGATGCCTAGTTTCCACTATGGTCCAGCACCGTGAGAAGAAGAAATCCACAAGGAAATAAAAAAGGGAAGAAGTTGGTTTCTTTGACTGCTGTTTATTTCACTATCATCTCACTATTAGCTTATGCTCTGGGGTGCTGGCCACACGTATACAGAGCACAGAACAACAAGGCCCTGGAAGTAGTGTGGTCTAGTGGTTAAGGCAGGGCTGGCGCTATCATTTAGGCAGCCTAGGCAATTGCCTAGGGTACCAGGATTATTGAGGGGTGGCTGTACACAGAATGGTTATGAATAAAAAGCAGGAAACAGGGTCAGTCTACCGGCTTTAAAAGAAAAGGAATTCGAAGGCCTGCCCATTGAAACACTCCTCCTGCATGGCTC
Organism: Chelonoidis abingdonii; assembly: GCF_003597395.2. Taxonomy (NCBI): domain Eukaryota; kingdom Metazoa; phylum Chordata; order Testudines; family Testudinidae; genus Chelonoidis; species Chelonoidis abingdonii. The sequence goes on from NC_133776.1 coordinate 57,595,943, forward strand.
AGCATAGCAGCCTCAGCAAACGGAAGCATTCGTTGCCTTAGCAATCTCCTCATGTTGATGACTCACTCCTTGGAAAAAGCATGTGACGTCTATTCTATTTTCATTCTCCTCTGCACCTGGCATTGTGTGTGCAGGTTGAGCCCAGACAAATTTTGGACGGAAAGAAGTCCAGGGGAACAGCTCGGCTAGCACAGGCCAAGCAGGCTCCTTTGCCATGTGGAGTCCTGCTGTTCCTACACAGAGCCCAGTCACTGTGTCTCACTCTAAGTGTCTGCAGCTCACTCTTGCAAACTCACTAACAAACTGCCACTGGGTGAGACTTTTCTGAGACTTCCCTTCTCTTTGGCCAGTGTTAGGGTGGGGTGTTCCTGGAGCACTGTCTGCCTTCCAAGGCATGTGGTTATTGCTCTGTTTACAGACATAAAATCTGCACTTTTGAATTCTGGGATTTGAAATGTGTCCGTTTCCTTTACACCTGCGATTTCCTGCTTTCTGGAGACTCTCAAACAAGAGCAGGCAATGGGCCAAGGACAGAGCAACTGGTGGGAAATTCACACATCCGAGCGGGCACTGATTTAAAAAAAACACCACTACCCCACCACACAGGGCTGGAATAAAAATACAATGGAAAGCTATGCTTGCTGCAGCAGCTGCTCTTGAAGTCTGAGGTTAGGAAGGAAAGGAATTAAGAGGCATTGGCCAATATAAAGAACTGTGGTTTTGCTATAACAAAGCCTCCTATATGGACTTAGCATCAAGGAGGGAGAGAACACATGGATATTTAAGAACTTAAAAAAAAAAAAACAACCACCATCAACATTTCCTCATTTGCTTCATGATCCTGGCAAGAAATTAACAATATAGTAAAAGAAATAGCACCAAGAGGCTCTGAAGACTTACGGTGCCAGACATTAGAAAGGAAGCAGCGTCTGCAATGGGCAGAGCTTACCTGTGCTGCGATTCCTCCCAGGCCAGCAAAATCTCCCCCGCTACTGGCATGCATGCCTGTGGTCCAAGTGATAGACTCATAGTTGAAGATGGTAAAGGAGAGTTTACTGTCAGTGATGAGGACAATCTGGAAGGTGTTCACCTACAAGAGCAGGAGAAACATCCAGGTTAAGGGAGGAGGTGCTAGAGCAGAGGAGGGAGACTGGCAGATAAAGAAACGGCTGGGAATGGAGAGAAAATAGACTGACCCGTTTGGATCAGACTGTTTAATTTGGAAGAACTCATTGGAGAAAGACACTTTGCCTTTAGAAAGGACTAAAGCTAGTGGAATCTGTTCAGGTGGAACATTTTGCCATTAGAAAATGGGGTTTTGTTGACACTGATTTTTTTCCTTGAGAAAAGATAGATTTCCACAGAATGTTCCATCAAGAAAATCAATGAGATGTTATGTTTCATTTTGCATTGACCTTAAGCATTGAGTCTTCTTGCATTTCTGCTGCAGTGCCTTATGGGAATTGTCTTTCCGGGTCCTTTGTGCCTGCATTCTAACCTATGGACCCTGCTCCCTGGTTGGACTACATCTCCCATGATGCACTGCAGTCTCTGCCTGTGGAATGTCAAAACATTCATTTCAGTTGACAAGTTTTAACATTCCTGAAATGAAACTCTTTGGAGCTTTCAATTGTGTAAAAATCTTTGATATTTTGACTTTTTTGACCTGATTTGGGATGAAAACAAATGTTGATTTATCAACACTCTCCACGGGATGGCAATTCCATTTGTCAATCAGCTCTCAGGAATTCAGTGTAAAAAAAACTAAAGCGGTATCCTGGAATGGAGTGTTTTGCATGGAAAGGAAAATTAACGATGGGATTATTTAGTCTTGGGAGGAGACTATTAAAAGGGGACATGATCAAAGCATATGAATTAGGGCTTGAGAGGAAAGATAAGGGCACCCTTAGGTTCTCTAGGATTTGTGAGTACTCAGCCACTCTGAGAATAAAGCCACTTCCTTAGGTATTTAAATTTGGGTTTGGATGCTTAGATCTTGGAACCAAAACCTAAATATGCTGGCCAAGGGTTATTATTAAGTGATGGCTATAAGATAAGGATTACTACCAACAAAAGTATCTGAGGTCATTGGGAAGATCAGAATAAGATGGCACAGATCTAAGTTAAGATGGAAGAATTTAGGATCAGCTTTGTAAAAGCCAACATTAATCCTCTGATTAACGTGCGCAACTCCCAGTGCACGCACTCCTTGTGTCCTTGTGCAAGTCGAGGGTTTAGAAAGACAAACCTCAGTTGGCACACCCACTGGAAGCTGAGAACACTGGGATTTTAACGCCAGTTTGGGGCACACAAAAGGTAGATTTTGACAGTTTGGTATTATGTCACAGGGAGGGTATTGAATAGGTGGAACAGACTTGCAGCTGAAGTAAAGAATTATCACTGCATCTAAGGCTATGGCTACACTATGGACCTTACAGTGGCATAGCTGTGCTGCTGCAGCTGTGCCAGTGTAAGGTTTCCTGTGTAGCTTCTCTATGCCGGCAGGAGAGAGCTCTCTCGCTGGCATAATTAAACAGCCCCTACAACTGGCGTCCCACTGACATAGCGCTGTCCATGCTGGTGCTTCTATCAGTGACACTTATGTTGGTCAGGGGTGTGTTTTTTCACAGCCCTGCCCACTAAAAGTTATGCCAACAAACATACTAGTGTAGACATAGCCTAAGAGTGAAAACTGGATGACGACATCAAGTTGAGTTAAAAAAGATGGTGTTTGGAAGTAACCAATCACTCTCTGGGGGGCAGGGGCATGGAGGAATTTTTAATTGGTCAGGATTTTGCTTTTCAATTAGATGCGGAGGTTTTTCTGTAAACCTTCATTGTCACAATAAGGGTACAGTAAAATAAAAAACTAATCTAAAGAGATAGAACCCAGCTGGCTCAGTTGTTACCCTAGTGTTTCAGGGATCACAGGACTATGGCTTGGTTCTGACTCTCTACATGTCACTGTTGTTTGTGAGACAGAAACAATGAAAGAGACAGGCAGACAGGTTCAGAGATGACACTTGCTTCTTGGGCCAGTGGAGACTTAGGCTAGGTCCACACTAGGGTGGGGGTGGGGTCGACCTAAGATGCGCAACTTCAGCTATGCGAATAGCGTAGCTGAAGTCAGCATATCTTAGGTCGATTTACCTGGCTGTGAGGATGGCAGCGAGTCGACCGCTGCCGCTGCCCTGTCGACTCCGCTTCCACCTCTCGCCATGGTGGAGTTCCGGAGTCGACAGCAGAACGATCGGGGATCGATTTTATCACATCTACGCTAGACGCAGGGCCGGCGCTACCATTTAGGCAACCTAGGCAATGGCCTAGGGCGCCAGAATTTTTGGGGGGGCGCTATTTTGCGGGGGGGGGTGCAGCACGTGGCTCCGGGGGACCTACTGCAGTCATGCCGGCGGACGGTCCGCTGCTGTGGTGGCTCCGGTGGGGCTGCCACAGTCGTGCCGGCCGACAGAGCGCTGGTCTAAAGGCTCCGGCGGACCTACCGCAGTCATGCCTGCAGCAGGTCCACCAGAGCCTTTAGACCAGTGGACCGCCCACCGGCACGACTACGGCAGCTCCACCGGAGCCGCGGGGGGCGGCGAAATGGCCCTTCGCCTAGGGTGTCAGAAACTCTGGCGCCACTCCTGGCTAGACACGATAAAATTGATCCCCGATAGATCGATCGCAACCCGCCAATCCGGCGGGTAGTGTAGGCGTACCCAAGAGCATGATGGCATCATTGCAGATAGCTCTGTAGAGTGGCTGGCTAAGGAAGGGGACACACTAAGCCGCAGCAGCACTGAGAAACTATGGAGAAAGCTGAGTGCAGTCCTTCTGGCTTTGCTTGTGATTTGTTGGGGCCTGCTTTTTTCCTTGTTAGGCCTGTCCTGTAGTAGGTGGCTTCTTAAAACTACAATAGCAACCTGTGGAAGTGAGGAAACAGATTGACAGAGCGAGGCGGGGACCCAGTAGTCACCTACTACAGGACAGGCCCAACAAGGAAAATAACAGAACACCACTGGCCATTACATATAGCCCCAGGTAAAACCTCTACAGCACATCATCAATGATCTACAACCTATCCTGGAAAACGATCCCTCACTCTCACAGACCTTGGGAGGCAGGCCAGTCCTTGCTTACAGACAGTCCCCCAACCTGAAGCAAATACTCACCAGCAACTACACGCACCACAGAAACACTAACCCAGGAACAAACCCCGTTGCCTACTCTGTCCTCATCTCTACTCTAGCGACACCATCAGAGGACCCAACCACATGAGCCACACCATCAGGGGCTCATTCACCTGCACATCTACTAATGTGATATATGCCATCCTGTGCCAGCAATGCCCCTCTGCCATGTACATTGGCCAAACCAGACAGTCTCTACGTAAAAGAATAAATGGACACAAATCAGACATCAAGAATGGTAACATACAAAAGCTAGTAGGAGAACACTTCAATCTCCCTGGACATGTTTAAAACCATGGACTGAACAGAGAGACTGGATTTATGGCTCATTACAACAATCTGTAACCCATTAACAACTCCTCCCACCTGCCTTCCCTCTTTCCTTTCCCCTCTCTGAATGGTGGAGCATTAACAGGCCACTGCACCTTCAATGGCCCGTTGAAATATGTGTTAAGTACTTATGCTAAGCAATCTGTTCCACCTTGTATTTAGCTGTGACACTCTGAGGACCTTTCCCAGACCTGAAGAGCAGCTCTGTGTGAGCTCGAAAGCTTGTCTCTTTCACTAACAGAAGCTAGTCCAACAAAACATATTAACTCACTCATCTTGTCTGTCTCAAAGAGGTCTAACCATATTATGTCAACATTTTTACCTTTATCAATCAAACTTGTAATCTCATCAAAAAAAGATATCAAGCTAGTTTAACGGGCTCTGTTTTCCATACATCTATGTTGATTTGCATTAATTACATTACCCTCTTTAATTCCTTATTAATCGAGTCCCGTATCAGATGCTCCATTATTTTGCCCGGGATCGATGTCTGGCTGACAGACCTATAATTACCCTGGTCACCTTGTTTATCCTTTTTAAAAATTGACACATTGTTAGTTTTCTTCCAGAACTTCCCCAGTACTCCAAGACTTACTGAAAATCAGCATTAATGGGCCAGCAAGCTCCTCAGCCAACTTTTAAAATTTTTTTGGATGCAAGTTATCTGTATCTGCTAGTTTAAAAATGTCTAACTTTAGTAGCTTCTGTTTAATATCCTCCAGAGATACTAGAGGAATAGAAAGAGATCACCATATGCTGAGACTATATCATCTGTTTTTTCGCCACATACAGACAGAAATATTTTTGGATCACTTCTACCTTTTCTGCATTATTATCAATAATTCTACCATTTCTATCTAGTAATGGACCAATACCTTTGTCAGCATTCTTTTTGTTCCTAATATATTTTTAAAAATGGCTTCTCATTGTCCTTAACTCTGCTGGCCATACATTCTCCTTATGTCCTTTTGGTTCCCTTATACATTTTCTACAATTCCTAACTTCTGATTTATATTTGTTACTATTAACTTCTCTATTCTTCCATTTATTTTATATATATATATATATATATATATATATATATATATATATATATATAAAATTGCTGTCTTCACTTCTGCTCTAAATCAGGTTGATTTTTTAACCAATAGGTCATCTTCCTCAGTTGTGGGATTGTGACTTTTTAGGCATGTAGTAAGGTGTTCTTAAATTATTCCAAATTATCACTCACATTTTTCCGATGAAATTACTGATATAAACTCCCTCATTAATATCCGCAGTTCCTTAGTCCCTAAATGCAGCTGTGCAGGTGAGATGGGTCTGCCTTTGAGTTAGAGACTCTGGGGGGTCTTAGCTAGGTCAAATTTAATTACTTTGGGCAACTCAGAGAGCATAATCTAGGACTCCATACCTTGACCCTTTCCCATCCCATCCTCCACCCAGCATTGAATGCCAATGACTCACTGGAGAAAAGGAACTTCCTCCAAAGAAAGTCACCCGGTACCAGGTGGCCACAAAAACCCATACAGCAGAGAACTCCAGGAATTCAGGGAAATACTGTCCGATATCCTTGGTGGCTCTCTCCAAGATGGTCTGGTCCTTACTTTCCCGGTAATACACTTCGCCTGCCCGTCGGTTATCCACATCAGCCCAGAAAGCTGCTACCACACGCCGGTCTTTGGAGATTGGGAAAGCGACCGGTGTAAATTGGGAAACCTCCTTCAAGAAAGAGATGATTCCATTGTTGTTTACCTATTAGGGAAAGAAGAACAATTAGACTTGGCAGAAAGAGACAGCCAGTGTGAGAGAGGAAGCATTGCTCAGTGGGTAGGGCATTAGCCTAGGAATTGGGAGACCTGAGTGCAGTTCCCTGCTTTCCAACAGACTTCCTGTGTGATCTTGGGCAAGTCACTTAGACCAGTGGTTCTCAAACTAGGGCCGCCGACTGTTCAGGGAAAGTGCCTGGTGGGCCGGGCTGGTTTGTTTACCTACCGTGTCCACAGGTTTGGTGATTGCAGCTCCCAGTGGCAGCGGTTCGCCACTCCAGGCCAATAGAAGCGGCAGGAAGAGGTGTGGGCTGAGGGACGTACTGGCCACTGCTTCCCGCTGCCCCCATTGGCCTAGAGTGGCAGACCGCGGCCACTGGGAGCTGCGATTGACCGAACCTGCGGACACAGTAGGTAAACAAACTGGCCCAGCCCGCCAGAGGCTTTCACTGAACAAATGGCAGCCCTAGATTGAGAACCACCGACTTAGACTATCTGTGCCTCAGTTCTCTGTCTGTACAATGGGGTGATAGCACTCCCCTGCCTCCTAGGAATGTTGTAAAGATTGTGAGGTGCTCATTACTATGGTAATAGGGGTCATATACATATCTTAGATACACAGATCAGGGCCAAAGAGCCTGACATAAATCATTCCCTACAAGCCGTTAAGTGACTCTTTCATGCTTTGACCTTCTGGAGTAGACAGCTGCCTTCCCCTGCTGTGGCTGACTGAATGGTCTGATGGCTGCAGGGCATGGGCTGGATTCTTATTTTAGAGAGTTTTTTCCATAAACATTTGAGCTTTTCCTCTTCCTGCCCTTTGAAGCACAGACTGTCCCTCACTTAGGTGCTGATGGGCTGCAGATGAAAAATGGCGTGCTGAGGCCCTGCCAGGGAATGGCTGCCCCTCCCTGTCACCCCCTCTCTCTGCTGCCTGCCTTGCCCCTCGCTGGCTGTGACTGACGGGCGGGTTGCAAAGCCATAGCCTGGGGGTCTGGGAAGGAGGATAGAACAAACAGGGCTCTGTTCTCCTGCCGGAGATGGGCCAGAGGAAGGAGCAACAGCTGAGAAAACTGCAGCAGCCACAGCAGTTTAAACAAACAGTGCCCAGTTCACTTGGGTCATTTGCGCGTTGCCGGGAGGGAAGGCGTTGGTGTCAGCGGAACTGGTTTTCACTTCCTTGCTTTAAATAGGCTGGGATTTATCTTGAAGTGTGAGGGGGAGGTTTTCTTTCTCTCCCTGTTCAAGGCTGGCTGCTGGGATGGGGATCTGCCCAGCAGCCGCCTCAGCACAGCAGAGAGCTGCTCAGCCCTTGCATACTCAGATCCCCACAGATGTCTCAGTGTTGACCTGCTGCACTCGACCTCGCTCTCCAGACCCAGGCTCCCTGGCTGCACACCTGAACCTCAGACATCTCTGCCATGCCAGAGCTGGGCCTTCTGCTGCCCTGCTGATCCCTGGCAGTCCTGATCCACACCCATTAGTCTAGTACTGAGTCCCACAGAGTGCTGCATCACAGCACAGCTCTGTCAACACCCTCAATTGACAGGAGCAAAACCAATCTCATCTCACCTTTGCTGTGAGACCAATCAAATCCTGAGGCTACTAATAGGAGAGAGCAATGCATTCCCTTATATCATCAGCCCATCGCTCGACAGAGTTCTGTGCACGACCCAGTAGCAGTGCCAGCTGCTACCAGTTCCATCTAGGTTGCTCCAAGGCTACACTCAGCTTTCAGCAGTGCCTGCTAGAAAGTCGGATTTGGGTTCGCTGCCACAGGGTGGAGAGGCTGGTGCATTTGCCTCACCTCCTTTCCATCTCTGAATTTCTGGAGCAGACCCATGGCCTCCTCCAAGTCCAAACAGATTCTTCCTGGCAGCCACAGGGCAAGGAGCAGAGGTATTACAAAGGAGCCCCTCATTCTCCATCAGTGGGCATTGCTTGTACGTCTTAGCTCTTTTGGCATCTGCTTCTCCTTTAGTGACAACAGGAGTGTCTGTTACTGAGCCCTGCACCCTCCACGACCCAACAGGAACCAAAGAACACTTAACGAAGCCAAAGAGTCACAGGAGGGCAGCGTCCATGGACTCCAGTGGCAATTTCATCAGGGTGTAACCAATGGGAGAACTGGGCTGTATGTGTTCTCAGCACACAGAAGAGTTCCGTTCCTGCATGGGAAACCCTCATTATGGCCAAAAGGGAGTTTTGCCTGCACAGGATCAGACCCTGAAACGCAAACACACTGGTGTCCCAAGACATCAGTCAGGAGCCGGAACTCCTGGGGGCTCAAACAACACACAATAGTAATCAATCAAATAACCATAATCCCCCCCACTCTTAGCTAGCACTTTCCAGGAGTAGACCCCAACAGTGCCTTACAAGGTGGTCAATATTACTATCCTTGTTTTACAGGTGGGGAAACTGAGGCACACATGGTGAAGGGACTTGCCCAAGCAGGCAAGAGCTAGCAACAGAGCCCAGGGCTTATTAGTCCTAGTCAGTGTCCTAGCCACTAGGCAGAGCTACCTTCCAAAGAGGCAGTACATTTTCCCAGCGTATTCCCTCCACCTCATCAAAACCAACCAGCAACCATGACTTCCAGGATGGTCAGGCATGGCCCATGGCTTGATCTTGGCAGCCCACTGTATTCCAGGGTCACTTGCTTTTTTAAGTTGGCTTCCAAAGAATTAATTAGTGATGGCTAGAGACCAACTCCTGGCCAACATCAAGCTAGCAGAATGGAGCACAGCACTGCTTTAATGCCGCAAGAGGGGAGAACGTGGCCAATGATGCGATGCCTCAAGAGCAGAGACCCACTCCCACATCACGTTAATAGGCTTTCCTCCTTCTGGAGTTTAACCCCGGGTAGGTAGGGAGGGGCCAAGAATGGGGGTTGGGGTCTTGATCATCCCTGGCTGGGGGTGGGGGAAGTGTAGCTGCTGGGGGCTCTCTGCTGCACCCCTCCCCAAATGTCCTAGAAGAGAAGGGTGAAGCTTTTGGCTACACTGCATGTCTCCAGGCCATGGGGTGGCAGCTCCTGTTCAGGAGAGATGGTCAGGCATCCTGCCCTGCCCCTGTCTCACTGCTTTCCCCAGGGTTATCACCACTGCCCTGATGGGCAGCTGCCACAGAGCTGTCAGACGGGAGAGTGGAGTTACACGTCACTGCAAAATGGGTGCCTTCCCCTCAGCATAGGGGCAAGCAGCCATGGTGCCCTGCTGGGCCCCAAAGGACCTGAGGGTCCTGCTGGTGCCTTGGCTTAGAATCTGGCCCTGACAGATTGAAATAACAAGGCTTTGTTTAAAATATGGTCTAGTCCTCTTACATCCCAGGAGGAGATCGGTGTCACATGCCCCAAAGTGCTTTACTGTCCAGAACCCCTCCAGAACAAATCCCCGCAGAACTGGAAACACCATAAAAAACTGATCGAGGGGCAAGAATGGGTGCTAGGGTCTTGATCACTCCCAGCTGGGTGGCAGAACGGCTGCTGTGGGTGTCTTGATGCTAGCCCTGAAAACAGAATCTTCTGGCCCAAATTAGGAAAAAGAATTCCAGCCTGGGACTCAAACTCACAAGAGGATGCCGCCAAAATGCTCCTTCTCCCCCAGCTCATAATAAGCCACATGGGCCAGGTCCCTATGTTGCAAAGGGTGGGGAGCTGGGGAAAGCTCTTCCTTTGTTTTCCCATTCCAACACACACACTTTCTCAGGACTATCTGCAAGAAGGGGAGGCAGCCCCACTGGGAAAGCAGCCCACAGCAAGCCCCACTTTGCTGGAAGAGTTGATGCTGTGTTCCTGAAAACTCCACTGCCTCTCTTGATGGGAAAGCACAGTGCTCAGCTGGTGTCAGAAGAGGGGAGAGCTTGGAGGGGACTCTGTTCACAACCTGCACAGGGAGGGCCTTGGGAAAAGTCTTGTCACATGGTGCAGTCTGGGCCGCTTCAACTGGCAAGAACGGTGCTCTTCATACATTTTTTCATTAGCCCTGGGCTAAGAGTCTTGTGTGGAAGAGACCATCTCCAATATCCAACCAGGGAGAAACTCTGCCAGAGCCTGGCAAACTGCCCAAATTGTCCCTTCAGCTGGGTGGCTCCCACGAGGCCCTCCAAGAGCCTGCCTGGGTCTGAGCACCCCAGGTGGCATAGGAGGAGTCAGTAAGGCACATAGCACCCCACCCAGAGCTGCAGTGTCAACCAAACTCTTCTGGGCAGTGACCTTTCCATGGACAACCTGGTAGTGAAACTGAGCTGAATAAAAACTGAGGTGCATGTATAACCCACACACCTTCTGGGCATGGTGCTCTGTCCCATCTAGTAGCACCGAGACCACCTAGAGTTAAATGAGTCTGCTCTACAGCCTTAGCTAACACCCAGTTGGCTTTTAGCTCATGCAGTAGAAGCTCATGCACTAAGCTCCAGAGGTCCCCGGTTTATCTGCCAGTTCAAAAAGCAGCAAGTTACCATAGTCCAACCTAGATGTTACCAACATACACTTCTGGAGCTCAGCTGTGTTCCCCTCATTTCCATTCTTCTAGCCCTGGACAATGTGGCCAGGTCCCAGGTAGTAACCTAGGCTAGCCGAGCCCCTCAGCTTCTCTCTTTCACTAAATTTCCAACTCATTAAGACTCTTGTAATTGCTGAGAAGTTGCAGCACCCTGCTGGTCTCAGTTGGCTGAAGGGGCCAGCACAAACCCCTCCCCTTCATTATTTCAGCAATGACCAGATGCACAAGGATTATAAATGACCCCTGGAAGCACTTCAACAACAGTACTCTGCCACAGCAAAGCTCCGTGCTGGTGCATGGCCATTCTCTGGGAGAAAAAGTGATGAATTAGTTTCACCAATGAGAATGCCAGAGTGTGCTGAGTTCAGGGAGCGCACTGTGAGGGCTGCAGATCACACAGCCCCTGCTTTTGAGTGCAGCTTTTCTCCAAGCAGGCCTAAGTTACAAAAGGAGCCAACCCAGCACTGAATGTGCTGCCATGCCATGCGTGACAATATTTTGGCAAGACAGGTTTCACTTTCCACCCCAGAGAGAGTTTGATCAGATGTAACCATGTTGGGAAGTGCAGCCAGGGCCAGGAGAAAAGCAACCACTTGTCATCCTAGGAAGTCCCTCTTGCACTGCTAGTCCCTTGTGTGCCATGTCCACACAAAGATCACTCACGGCTCCGGAATGGTAAAAGAAGGGGAAAGAAGCTTAAGCCTTGTTTGTAGATGGAATGCCACTTTACATGCAGGTGTTACATTTGGGGGTTTGTTTAGCCCTTTTGAGCAAACTTGGGAGTCAAGTAAATTTTTGTGTGTGAGTGGTTGGCCATGTCCTAGGAATCACAAGAGCATTGTGCAGATAAGTGCATAGCGAGAGCAAAAAGAAGGCTGGGGTCAGATCCTCAGTTGGCACAAATCGACATAGCCCTGATGACTTAAATGATTTAGAATATCAGGGTTGGAACGAACCTCAGGAGGTCATCTAGTCCAACCCCCTGCTCAAAGCAGGGCCAATCCCTAGGTAAATCCCCAAATGGCCCCCCTCAAGGATTAAACTCACAACCCTGGGTTTAGCAGGCCAATGCTCAAATCACCAAGCTATCCCTCCCTGACTTAAGAACTCGCCCTGAAGTGTTTGAAATGCAAGAGGATTTGACTTTATTTCTTGACCCTTTGATTAGCACTTTGGTGATTAGTCCAGAGGCCAGTGGCGTAGCCAGGTTTTAACAGCAGGGGGAGCAAGCAAACATAAAAAAGGCGCCCACCCTTGGCTCCTCCTCCGGCCATGGCCCCCGGCTCCTCCGGCCATGCCGTGCCCCCTCCCCTCCTTGGCTGTATCCTCTGGCCGCACTGCAGCCATCCCCGCCCCATGGCTGTACAGGGAGGCTGGCAGAGGACGGAGGTATGAGAGGAGGTGAAGGAGAGGGAAAGGCAGGGGCACGGGGTACATGGGAGGGGTTCACGGGGTATGGAGCTTGGGGAGGGGTTACTGGGGATGGGAGTGGGCTGGAGTCCCCAGGGCTCTCTGTGCAGAGGGGCTAGAGCTGCCCCCAGGACCGGGAGAGCTTGGGAGGGGCTCATCGCGTGCAGCACGAGCCCAGCTCAGCGCTGGCCTTACCTCTTGGGGGGAAGAAGGCAGCGAGCCCCGCCAGGCGAGCTTCTTCCGCACCGGCCTGCTACAGCTGCCCGCCCCACAGCTCCTTCGGATGTGTTGCTGGCAGTGCTGGCCAGCAGGCACTGCCTCCGCCCCACGATCAGCTATCTCCCTCCTGCTGGGAGACACAGCTAATCGGCAGGGGCGGGGTGGAAGCTGGGCAGGCTGTTCAGAGCAATGCCTGTGAGGCGCCGCTTTTTTAAAAATGTGGGGAGAAGAAGCAGCTGCTTCTGATGCATCCCACTTGCTACGCTACTGCCAGAGGCAGAGTCTGAGAGTGATGGAAAGTTCTCTTAATTCTCCTTCCTGCCTGAGCCTCTAACACCTGCCCACATAGTAGAACTCCTTCCTGACAGTGGCTTCTATTTCTTGAGCAACTTAAAGCCTATCAAGTTCCCACTCTTGGTAAAATGGCAACAAGAGAGAGACATCAAAGAAGGGATGGCTGTCTCAGCTTGGTCCTTTGGACCAAACTGGGATCTTTAAGATTTCAAAGAGGTCAGAAAATTTTCTCTGGACTAGACTTTGACTTTTGATGGCATGAAAGTTACAGGCCTGGGATGGTCTGTGAGAGTGAAACTGTGGGGCGGCCAAAGTATCCCACTATGATGCAGAGCTGGGGTTCAATACATTCACTAGGAGGCAAGATCTAGCTGAAGGAAACTGAATTTGCCTTCAGGGCACATGGCTAGACTGTCTTTTCAGGGACTTGGGACTCATCCAGAGAGCATGTTGGGAAGGAGGAGTGGGGTCCTCAGCCAGTGCTCTTACAACACAGAGCTTGGGACAGTCTCCTAAATAGAAGAGCAGGAGTCAAGGTTTGTAGAAAGGAACATCAGCTTTGAGAACACACGGAAGCACTTTCCTGTACGTTTGCTTTGTTCTGCAACTAACCTTACTGGCAATTTAGTGACACATTTGTCTTGCATACCCTAACCCGATGACTTGCCGCGTTTAGGAGGCGGCTCTATACAAGGGCAACAAGAAACCTAACTCTGATCTGCCCAGCCTATCACACTAGGTGTAATACACGCTGTTGGGGAGTTCGCAATGTGCACCGAAAAGCCACAAAACTACCAGGTGCTAGTCTAATTGTCCTTTTAAGACCCGCCTTCTCGCATATAGGCCATGGTGTAGGAGACACATGCCCATACTTCCTGGAGCTGGCTGGTGCACGAAGCTAAAGTGCTTCAAGAAGGGTACTGAGGGAGTCAGGATAGCATGGAGCTGTGCATGGTGCTGTACAAGAAGACAGAGCTCCATGGGGCCTGATCCAGCTCCACTACGATGAATGGAAACTGGATCAAGTCATGGCCCTTGCCTTGTTTACAAGCTAATAGCCCAATCCTGGGAAGTGCTGGACACCAGTGGGGCAATGGGTATGAAGGCACTGAGCACACTGTGCCTGGGCTCGGTCAGGTGGCTATAACGCAGCGGGGAAAAGGGGAAGTGAACCTTGTGAAGTGTGTGCAGCTGGAAGGGGGAGAATTATTTCACAGGGAAAGGCAATCTTCTGGCTCCTAGCATCTTTGCACTCTGTGCTTAGGAGAGAGAGCCCATCTCCTCCCGAGATGCCCTGCTGAAGTTTAAGAAATGGATTCAATGCTATGGCCTTTCCTAGCGGATGCAGCAAGAGGGCAAAAGAGGACTACAGTGCCATGCCCCTCCTCCATGAGCACTAGATCAGTCACAAGATATTTGCCTTCCTGACAAAAGGAAGAAAGGAATGCAGCAGAATACAGACCCTGGACTTTAGAAAAGCAGGCTTTGACTCCCTCAGGGAACTGATGGGCAGGATCCTCTGGGAGGCTAGCATGAGGGAGAAAGGAGTCCAGGAGAGCTGGCTGTATTTTAAAGAAGCCTTATTGAGGATGCAGGAACAAACCATCTCAACAGGCAGAAACAATAGCAAATATGGCAGGTGACCAGCTTGGCTTAACAGAACTTAAACACAAAAAGGAAGCTTACAAGAAGTGGAAACTTGGACAGATGACTAGGGAGGTGTATAAAAAAATTGCTTAAGCATGCAGGGGTGTAATCTGGAAAGCCATAGCACGAGTGGAGTTGCAGCTAACGAGGAATGTGAAGGGTAAGAAGAAGGGTTTCTACAGGTATGTTAGCAACAAGAAGAAGGTCAGGGAAAGTGTGGGACCCTTACTGAATGGGGGAGGCAACCTAGTGACAGATGATGTGGAAAAAGCCAAAGTACTCCATGCTTTTTTTGCCTAGGTCTTCACAGACAAGGTCAACACCCAAACTGCTGTACTGGGCAGCACAGTATGGGGAGGAGGTGAGCAGCCCTCAGTGCTGAAAGAACTATTTAGAAAAGCTGGATGTGCACAAGTCCATGGGTCCAGATCTAATGCATCCAAGGGTGCCAAGGGAGTTGGCTGATGTGATTGCAGAGCCATTGGCCTTTATCTTTGAAAACTTCTGGTGATTGGGGGAGGTCCTGCACAATTGGAAAAAGGCAAATATAGTGGCCATCTTTAAAAAAAAAAAGGAGAATCTGGGGAAACTATAGACTGGTCAGCCTCATCTCAGTCCCTGGCAAAATCATGGAGCAGGTCCTCAAGGAATCCATTTTGAAGCACTTGGAGGAGAGGAAGGTGATCAGGAACAGTCAATATGTATTCACCAAGGGCAAGTCATGCCTGACTAACCTGATTGCCTTTTTTGTGAGATAACTGGCTTTGTGGACATGGGGAAAGCGGTGGATGTGCTATACCTTGACTTTAGCAAAGCTTTTGATATGGTCTTCAACAGTATTCTTGCCAGCAAGTGAAAAAAGTATGGATTGGATGAAAGGACTATAAGGTGGATGGAAAGCTGGCTAGATCGTTGGGGTCAATGGGTAGTGATCAATGGCTTGAGGTCTAGTTGGCAGCCGTTATCAAGCAGAGTGCCCCAGAGGTCTGTCCTGGGGCCGGTTTTGTTCAACATCTTCATTAATGATCTGGATGATGGGATGGATTGCATCTTTAGCAAGTTCACAGATGACACTAAGCTGGGGGGAGAGGTAGATATGCTGGAGGGCAGAGATAGGGTCCAGAGTGACCTAGACAAATTGGAGGACTGGGACAAAAGAAATCCGATGAGGTTCAGCAAGGACAAGTGCAGAGTCCTACACTTAGGATGGAAGAATCCCATGAACCGCTACAGGCTGGAGACCGACTGACTAAGTAGCAGTTCTGCAGAAAAGGACCTGGGGATTATAGAGGACGAGAAGCTGGATATATGTCAACAGTGTGCCCTTGTTGCCAAGAAGACTAACGGCATTGCCAGTATATCGAGGGAAGTGATTATTCCCCTATATTTGGCACTGTTGAGGCCACATCTGTAATACTGTGTCCAGTTTTGGGCCCCACACTACAGAAAGGATGTGGACAAATTGGAGAGAGTCCAGCAGAGGGCAACAAAAATGATTGGGGGCAGGGGCACATGACTTAACGAGGAGAGGCTGAGGGAACTGGGCTTATTTAGTCTGCAGAAGAGAAGAGTGAGGGGGGATTTGTTAGCAGACTTCAGCTACCTGAAGGTGGGTTCCAGAGAGGATGGAGCTAGGCTGTTCTCAGTAGTGGCAGATGGCAGAACAAGGAGCAATGGTCTCAAGTTGCAGTGGGAGAAGTCTAGGTTGGATATTAGGAAAAACTATTTTACTAGGAGAGTGATGAAGCCCTGCAATGGATTACCTAGGGAGGTGGTGGAATCTCCATCCTTAGAGGTTTTTAAGGCCTGGCTTTGTTATACTTAAACAAAGCACACAAGATCTTTTATAGGGGAGGAGGCAATATGCTGCATTTATTGAGAATACAGCAGTTAGCTTATGCTTTTTAGTTATACACACACATTATGCACACAGTTTTGCCAGTTGATGTTTATAATTACTAGTTTAGAGTTTGGATTAATTTAGTGGCCAGCCGGATTGGTTGCAGAGGGGAGCCGGGCTTTGCTGGTTGCGATTTGATGCTTTTAAAGTAGTGGCAAGATGAACCCAAAGTTCCATGGCAAAGCACTCTGTTCTTACAGTTTTTTGTTGTTGTTGAAGTTTATGGATTTTGCTGTGTCAGTTTACGACAGGTTACTTTTTAATTGTTTTTTTTTTTAATGTAAACATTTTAAAACATCTCTGAGAGGGTCATTTTGTCCTGGATTTGATTTAATTAATTGTTTTTAGGGGTGCCAGCCTCCACCTTAGGGTCATTAATTTGCCCTTTCTTAATCATGGATGCGTGTTAATGGTTTTTTGGTGTCAATAAATTTGTATAAGTGTCTTCGCTCCTTCTTTCTTGACCATTTGGTTAACAGTGGCCTTTACACCTTATCTTTTCCTGATGCATGCATTCCTCATTCACACAAACAGTCTTTTACAGAGCAGTATTTTATATTGAGCAAAAAGACATAAATTAAACGTTGCTAAGTTTTATAACCAAAACAACTCACATTAAGGCCCAGGCCTTCAACATTCCTGTAATCTAGTTAACATAGACACAATATACGATCCTGTCTCTTACTAACTAAACCTTAAAACAAAGAACTAAAAAGGGCCCAATTTTTAATGCATATGGGAAACAAAATCCCATAGTCCCAGAGGGTCATTCCTTTCTGCTATTCAAAAAGGGTGTCTGGCAGGATGAAATCAAATCAGACATTAATTCTTATGGGACATTATAAAATCCTGCTCCTACATATCCCCCTTTTGACCCTTTAAGAACAATTTTTGAGTAGGTTATATTTTATATAATTGTTTTATACCTATATATTGAGAGGCAATTTGAGCTTGTGGTTGCAATTTAATATTTTTTTTATTTAGTAACACATACATAACATTTTAATTAGGCAAATGCAGGATAATACCAATATAATTAGCAATGGATGAAGCATGATTGACAGCATGCTTTTAGAGGTGGGAGACCAGCCTGTGAAAACATTATACCAGTGATATGCAGTGAGTTTTCTTTTTTAGAGTTAGCAATTTTAATTATATTTTTTATTTGTATGTGTTATTTGGAGAACTTGCTTTGCATGTTAATGGTTCTTTAGCGTCAACAAGTTTCAGTAAATGTCTTTACTCCTTTCTTAACCATTTGGTTAACAATGGCCTTTACACGTTACCTTTTCCTAATGCATGCATTCCTCATTCACACAAACAGTCTTTTACAAAAACCTTTAAAAATACAAACATCAGTATTTTATATTAAGGAAAAAAATCACTGTAAATTAAACCTTGCTAAGTTTTATAACCAAAATAATTCACATTAAGGCCCAGGCCTTCAACATTCCTCTAATCTACTTAACATAGGGCTGGTCTACACTACGGGGGAAAATTGATCTTAGATACGCAACTTCAGCTACGTGAATAACGTAGCTGAAGTCGAAGTATCTAAGATCGAATTACTCACCTTCCTCACGGCGTGGGATCGATGTCCGCGGCTCCCCCTGTTGATTCCGCAACTCTGTTCAGGTTGGTGGAGTTCCGGAATCGATATAAGCGCGTTCAGGGATCGCTATATTGCGTCTAGATGAGACATGATATACCGATCCCCGAGCAATCGATTGCTACCCGCCGATACAGCGGGTAGTGAAGACGTAGCCTTAGACACAATACAAAATCCTCTCTCTTACTAACTAAATCTTAAAACCAAAAACTAAAACGGGCCCAATTTGTAATGCATATAAAAAATAAAACCCCATAATCCCAAAGGGTCATTCCTTTCTGCTATTCAAAAAGGGTGGCTAGCAAAATCAAATCAAATCATATATTAATTCTCATACTACAATTATAAAATCCTGCTCCTACTGCCTGACAAAACTGGTTGGGATGATTTAGTTGGTGTTGGTCTTGCTTTGAGCAGGGGTTTGGACTAGATTACCTCCTGACAGGGCCGGCTCCAGGTTTTCTGTTGCCTCAAGTGGAAAAAAAAGGCGTGGCAGCGTGATCGCACGGCTCCACTCTTCGGCGGCAATTCGGAGGCAGGTCCTTCGCTCCGAGAGGGATTGAGGGACCCGCTGCCGAACTGCCACAAAAGACCCTGACGTGCTGCCCCAGTACCGGACGGAGTGCCGCTCCTTGGTATTGGCCACTCCAAGCACTTGCTTCTTTAGCTGGTGCCTGGAGCCGGCCCTGCCTCCTGAGATCTCTTCCAACTCTAATCTTCTATGATTCTGTGATTCTATGAAGATATTCCAGCCATTTGCCCTGAGGGCAGATGTCCAGAGAACCAGGCAGGCCTACACTCCGTCCCAGGGAGCTACCAAGGGGCTGACAGAACTCAGAGAAAGGGCCAAGGGCCTCATCCTGGCCTGTTTCCATTCTAGGACTGAGTTGGGGGGGAGAGGTGGCTAACAGAAAGGAAGGGAATTCTTCCCTGAGTGACACAGCACTCTGGGTAAGATCAAATACGGGCAGGGAAATGTTTGCTTCCCTGAGTGAAGGGGCTACAAGTCTGGGAAAGTAGGGAAGGTAGGATGTTTCTGAACTGCTCCCCCAAAAGCAAGCTGTAAGTAGACAGAGCCATGGATTGGCTC
Organism: Chelonoidis abingdonii; assembly: GCF_003597395.2. Classification (NCBI taxonomy): domain Eukaryota; kingdom Metazoa; phylum Chordata; order Testudines; family Testudinidae; genus Chelonoidis; species Chelonoidis abingdonii. The sequence continues at coordinate 57,614,900 of NC_133776.1, forward strand.
CCACCTCTCCAGTGCCTCAGGAGGGTGGGGAGTGGGGGAGAGTACGCTCCACCCTGCAAAAGGGCTATTACTGCAAGTGACTCCCCTTGCCCTCAGAACTCTGGGCTCCTCATGGCCCCAACACAGACTGTGTCTGCTAGGTCCAACCCAGCCTCAGTCAGCAGGCTTGGTGGGGCCCCATGAGAGCAGCAGGGGAATCACAGAATCATAAAATATCAGGGTTGGAAGGGACCTTAGGAGATCATCTAGTCCACCTCCTGCTCAAAGCAGGACCAATCCCTAACTAAATCATCCCAGTCAGGGCTTCGTCAAATTTGACCTTGAAAACCTCTAAGGAAGGAGATTCCACCACCTCCGTAGGTAACCCATTCCAGGGCTTCACCACCCTCCTAGTGAAAAAGTTTTTCCTAATATCCAACCTAAATCTCCCCCACTGCAACTTGAGACCATTACTCCTTCTTCTGTCATCTGGTACCACTGAACAGTCTAGATCCATCCTCTTTGGAACCCTTCTGGGTATTGAGTCTGCTATAAAATTATCCTCTTTCTCTTCTGCAGACTAGATAATTCCCCACTCTCAGCTTCTTCATACGTCATGTGTTCCCCCCTATCATTTTTGGTGTCTTGCTGGACTTCTTCAAGTTACACATCCTTTTGTAGTGTGGGCAAAACTGGGACTCCAGATGAGCTTCACCAGGATGTAGAGTGGATGACACGTCCCAGGCTGTGCTATCTCCCTACTTATCAGCCCAACATGTTCATTGGCTTTTGGCAAAAAGGGCACACTGTTGACTCATATACGCTTCTCGTACTATCTGTAACCCTAGGTCTTTATGGAAACTGGTTGCCTACACTCGGTCCCTGTCTGTAGCAGTACAGGGGATTCTCGGTCTAGTGAGGACTCTAACTTGTCTTGCGAACTATCAAGTTCTTGCCCAATCTCTAATTTTGTCTAGGCGTCTGTATCCTATCCCTACCTCCAGCGTATCTACCTCCTCGTTTAGTGTAACTGCAAACTTGCTGAGGGTGCAGTCCATGCCATCCTCCAGATAATTAATGAAGATACTGAACAAAACTGGCCCCAGAACTGACCCTTGGGGCACTCCGCTTGATACCAGCTGCCAACAAGACATGCAGCCATTGATCACTACATGTTGAGTTTGATGATCTAGCCAGCTTTCTATCCACCTTATAGTCCATGAGATCAGGGCTGCTGCTCTTTGCCTACATGCTGCACAGAGGGGCTACAAAGAAAAGCTGAGCAGCTGGTGCATTGCCAGCACTCTGTCCAACTTGCCGGTGGAGTTCTGGGGAAAGCACAATATCTGGTTAATGCCTGGGGGCAGATCCAGGTGGGACAGCTTCCCCAAGTATGGGAGAATCCCTGGTAGTGTAGGGCTGACATACCTGCATACCACCCCTTCCAATCCTCTCTGCCCTAGGAGGTGTGGTGGAAAGGATCCCCAGCTAGCATAACAGTCGGTAGAGAGCCATTAATAGCTAGTGTGAATTAGAGCAACTCTGAGGTTGCTCTACGTTACACTAATGCAAAGGCAGGATATAGCCAGATTTGTCCTCTCAGCACCTGGGTTCTGCATGAGCACATCTCAGCCATACCCAAAGACTGGGCCTTCTCTCCTAGCATACACATGTAAGGGGGCAGAGTTAAGGTGGTCCAGGCAATTTCAATGCTGGTATTTCCTGCTACACTTTGCAAATATAGGGCTCTTTCTACACAGATTTTTAAATTGACTATTTTATATTTTTCCACACAGGGGTAACTGAGTGGGGTTTAATGGCCTGTGCAGAGGTCAGACTAAATGGTGGCTCCCTAATGTGGAGTCTTGGAAGCTACGGTTCAACATAGATCTCAGCCCCCATTTTCTAAAGCAGTTAGTGATTTGAGTGCCTAACAAGAGACACCTAGGAGCCTGATTTTAGAGGAATGCTGCTCTAAGGCATCTCTAGTTGGGCACCCAAAAATTGCTCACTGTTGTGACAAACTCTGCCATTCTATATAATGGGACTGCACGTGGCCCTTTCCAGTAGCTAGCACAGGCCAGGCAAAGAACAGAATCCCTGCCTTCTTCAGAGACATAAGGAGAAAATACAGAAACGCAGAATACCCAGAAGATAAAGACAAGGGGCGGAGGTTAAAAACAGACAAAAGGAGTTAGGAACATGAGTCCAACTGAAAAATCAATGTGATGTATGCTCCTAACTCCCTTGGGCACACCCAGAGTGCCTCATAGTGTTAGAGCTGGATCCATGGTTGTTTCCTCAGACAAGAAGTTTAAGCACTGGAAATGGTTAATTCCCTCTAGTTTGGTTTTCCAGCCTGCTCATTACAGCTCCTTGTGAAAGGGCTACAGTCAAGCAGAGCACATGGCAGTGCTGGGGGTTGGTGTGGAGAGCTCTCCAGTCAGTATGCTGGCTGAGGTAGCCCCTCCTGTGTAAACACACGGTGAATTATTGCCATAACTAAGGGGAATAAGATTACTGCTCCATAAATTCTTAGTAACCTTTCAATGTCCACAGAGCAACATTCTTCTGATTATTGTAGCAAGGTGGGAAGGTTTTTAAAGGACGGGTGGGTGCCTAATGTCAGGTCCCTACAGTGAAAATTTCAGATCAGTCTAGGGGATTGAGATGCTTCCCTGGCATTCTTTTTAAGGGAAGAGGTGTCTAAATCCCCCCAGCTTCTGTGACAAATCTCAACCCATGCTCAATATTTACAGCATCTAAGTAAATGGCTTGATTTTCAAGAGTGCTGAACATCCAGCAGTTCCCACCCCTTTAGAAAAGCAGGCCACTGATTTGAGTGGCCATGTTTGGGGTAAAAGCCTAACTTTTGGCAGTCACTTAAAAAAAAATCTTGCCCTAACCATACAGGTTGTTACATGAGGTTCCGCGATGCCTACAGTGCTCCTGGGCTAACAGGGGCACTACAGTGAAGAATTTGTCAGTATTGTCATCCTGGACTCTGACTTCTAGAGTCCGCTCCTGCCTGGGGCTGATCTTGCTTTGTCTGTGGTGTAGGCCCCAATCCCCAGGACTGCATTTGTGTGCCAAGGTAGGCAGACATATGGGCAGAACTGGGGCCTATCTGTGGCTGATGCTATAAAACTGTGACAGCTAGCCAGCCCAGGGCACAACCTCAAAGTGATGTTAATTCACTGGGTGTGGATAACAAAGAGATATTAAATAGGATAGCAAGCACAAGCCCATTCACTTGTGTTGATAAAAGTCAAGAACAGATGTTAATTTTATTTCCCGACATCCTGTTAGATGTATATCAGCAGTAACCAAATTAACCTGGAGTTGCTAAATCCTTTTCACGTCTTATAACTCTATATTACCTTTACATTATATATGCAACTATACTCAATTATTGTTAGATCAAAAGGTACCTAATTTAACATTTCAGTGTGAATTTACTTACTGAAGAAACGTTCGGCAATTGTGTTTACAAGACAAAAGCCTGAAGGCTGAAGCATTTACTCTTCAAACAGCAGAGGCTCCAGGCACCAGCGCTCCAAGCAAGTGCCTGGGGCAGAAAGCCGTGGGGGGCACCTGCCAGTTCCTGTGAGGGCAGCAGTCAGGCAGCCTTTGGCGGCTTGCCTGCAGGAGGTCCACCGGTCCCCCAGATTCGGTGGCAATTCGGCGGCAGGTATGCCAAAGCCGTGGGACCGACGGACCTCCTGCAGGCAAGCCACCAAATCTGTGGGACCAGGGCCCTCCTGCAGGTAAGCTGCCGAAGGCAGCCTGCCTGCCATGCTTAGGGTGGCAAAAAAACTAGAGCCACCTCTGTCTTCAAAGCTAGTGCCACTGGAACTTTTCACAGACTCAAGTATCTATTCTTCACCAGAGGAACAAACATGCTGTGATGGGCTTTCTGGGAGAACAGCGGTCGGCTTGCTCCCTGTACCAGACAGTGATAAATTCAGGTTCATGGGACCGATCCAACATCTCTGACCTGCTGAACTCTAACAGGGGGAGTTTGAGCCATTGGACTGAGATCCCAAAAAGCCATTTTGGGACACCCTGACAGGTTCATGGAAGGACTCTGATAGACATATGGAGAATTAGCAGACATTCCATCTCTGCTAACAACTGGACTCATATCTGATTCACTATAACGTATTTCATCCGCTTTGACCTTTTAATGACTCATTTCTTTTTCTTAGTTAATGAATCTTTAGTTAGTTTACTAAGGATTGGCTACAGTGTTATTTCTGGTGTGTGATCTGAAGAATCCATTGACCCGGTTAGTGACTAGCCCTCTGGGTCTGGAGGAATCTAATGTGTGGTGAATTTGGTTTTATCATAAAGTCCAGTTTGGCTGGGTGGAACAAAGGGGTGGGGATGCCTAAGGGGATTGCCTGTACTCCACGGTAAAACTAGTATAGTGGTCCAGGAGTGAACTTTTGTTACTGGCTTGGTGAAATCTAATGATTGAATACACCACCAGTTTGAAGTGTCTGCTCTATTTTCTGACAGCCTGTTCTGAGTTTGGCATTCTCAGCTGTGAGTCATTCCAGGCACCGGGACAAACAGTTTATGAGATCTGTGCTGTTGAGCTCCCTTAGAGCCAACCACAGCAGGCTGCTGGGCCCTCTTGCTGAGAGATATCCAGCATTCACCACTCCCACTGCAATCAGCAGGAGATGCAGGCACTTAGCATTGGAAGAGGACAATGATCCACACAGAGGCAGAATGGTTTGGTCTATGGGGCACTGGACTGGGAATCAGGAGATTTGGGTTCCAATTCTGACTCTGCCACTGAGCTGCCATGTGACCTGGGGCAAATCCCTGCATTGCTCAGTGCCCCAGTTTCCCCTCCCACTCATTGTCTTGTCTATTTTGATTGGAAGTACTCTGGGGGAGGGACTGCCTCAGGCTGTGTTTATGTACAGCACCTAGTGCAGTGGAATACTAATCTCCATAATACAAAGAATGTAGCTGTCTAGGATCAATCTGAAGTTTTAAAAAATAAAGCACTACAACCAAGACGTTAAACTCTGAAAAATGTCTGCCTGTCACTAACAGCAGCTGCTTCTCAAAAACTTTGCACCCAAATTCCTTTTTAATGCACATTCACTGTGCAGGCAGAGCAGAGTAAGAAACCCAAGGGCCACCTTTTCCCAAATACACCCTATGTGGCCATTTCTGAAAGGGTCTTCCAACCTTTTGTGGGTAAAATGTCACATTTCTAATTGCTGTCATATGTCTGAACTCCAAAGAGCCACCCGGTGATTACGTGCGGCATGGATGACGCATTCATTCAGAAACTGGTTTCATAAACTATAAAAACAAACAGAGGGAAAGGGATAAAAACAACAGACAAAACTGAAACAATGATGAAAAAAATTCCCAATGAAACCCAGGAACAATTAACCCACCTCCTTCCAAAAAACCTCCAAAACCAAAAAACAAACCACAAACAAAAAAACATCCAGGAAAAATGATCAAACAAGAACCATTCAGACAAACACACTTCAGACATCAATTGCTCAGGCAATACAAACTATCCATTCAAGCTAAGTATGCCATGGCAAGCAGTGTGATTAGGAATCAGAGGAACTCTCCCACTACAATTAGAACTAGGGCTGTCGATTAATCGCAGTTAACTCACGCAATTAACTCAAAAAATTAACTGCAATTAAAAAAATTAATTGCGATTAATCACACTGTTAAACAATAGAATATCAATTGAAATTGATTAAATATTTTTGGATTTTTTTTACATTTTCAAATATATTGATTTCTATTGGAATACAGAATACAAAGTGTATAGTACTTACTTTATATTATTTTTATACAAATATTTACACTGCAAAAATGATAAACAAAATAAATAGTATTCTTCAATTCACCTCATACAAGTACTGTAGTGCAATCTCTTTATCATGAAGGTATAACTTACAAATGCAGATTTTTTGTGTGACATAACTGCACTTAAAAACAAAACAATTAAAAACTTTAGAGCCTACAAGTTCACTCAGTCCTACTTCTTGTTCAGTCAGTTGCTAAGACAAACAAGTTTGTTTACTTTTATAGGAGATACTGCCGACTGCATATTATTTACAATGTCACCTGAAAGTGAGAACAGACATTTGCATGGCACTTTTGCAACTGGTGTTGCAAGGTGTTTACATGCCAGATATGCTAAACATTCATATGTCCCTTCATGCTTGCCACTATTCCAGAGGATATGCTTCCATGCTCATGATGCCAATTAAAAAAAAATGTGTTAATTAAATTTGTGACTGAACTCCTTGGGGGAGAATCTCCTGTTCTGTTTTACCTGCATTCTGCCATATATTTCACGTTATAGCAGTCTTGGATTATGACCCAGCACATGTTCATTTTAAGAACACTTTCACACCAGATTTGACAAAACGCAAAGAAGGTACCAATGTGAGATTTCTAAGGATGGATACAGCACTCAACCCCAGGTTTAAGAATCTGAAGTGACTTCCAAAATCTAAGAGGGATGAGGTGTGAAGAATGCTTTCAGAAATCTTAAAAGAGCAACACTCTGATGTGGAAACTACAGAACCTGAACCACCAAAAAAGAAAATCAACCTTCTGCTGGTGGCATCTGACTCAGATGATGAAAATGAATATGCGTCAGTCTGCTCTGCTTTGGCTCATTATCGAGCAGAACCCATCATCAGCATGGCCGCATGTCTTCTGGAATGGTGGTTGAAGCATGAAGGGACATATGAATCTTCAGCGCATCTGGCACGTAAATATCTTGCCAGGCCGGATACAACAATGCCATGCGAACACCTGTTCTCACTTTCAGGTGACACTGTAAACAGACACGAGCAGCATTATCTCCTGCAAATTGTAACCAAACTTGTTTGTCCAAGCGATTGGCTGAAGTAGGACTGAGGGGACTTCTAGGTTCTAAAGTTTTACATTGTTTTATTTTTGAGCACAGTTATTTTTACATAATTCTACATTTGTAAGTTCAGTTTTCATTATACAAGAGATTGCACTCCAGTACTTGTATTAGGTGACTTGAAATATACTATTTCTTTTGTTTTTTACAGTGCAAATATTTATAATAAAAAATAAAGTGAGCACTGTACACTTTGTATTCTGTGCTGTAATTGAAATTAATATATTTGAAAATGCAGAAAACAGTCAAAATATTTAAATAAATGGTGTTCTATTATTGTTTAACAATGCGATTAATTGCATGATTAATTATGATTAATTTTTTTTAATCGCTTGACAGCCCTAATTAGAACCACCATCTTTATCTGGAAAAAATCACATTGCTACAAATGCATGGGTGCCAATAAACTCCTTTACTGGTTCCAGATGATCCCTTGGAGTGTCCTGGCCAACAGCTTTAAAGCTATAAATAGGATGGTCCCAAGCTCCATCTGGGAGCGCAAACAAACAACTCAACCCAGTCTTCTGGGGGAGCATTGTAGATTATCCCCCAGCACCGGGAGCTGAGGAAAGGGGGATAAAAGGGAGTATCATTTCCAGACCCACGGAGCTACCAAGTTTCAGCAAAACCAGGGCCAGGTTTTACACGGCCTAATGGATAGAGCATTGAACTGCAACTCAGGAGACCTGTGTTTTCCCCCCACCTCTGCCACTGACCTGCGGGTGAGCATGGGCAAGTCATCTTACCTGTCTATGCCTCAGTTTTCCCATACGTAAAATGGGGCTAGTGATGCTATCCTCCTTTATACAGTGCTTTGAGAACTATGGCTGTCAGAGCTAGGTATTACTGGCATCCTACTGCCACTGTTCTTCCCACTGACTAGTAATGCCCTCCACTGAGCACAACGGGGAAGGGTGGCAGAATAGAGTCCTTCATTAGCCTTCAGTCGGCAGGGAATCCAGAGCTAAGCTGTGCATCAGGCCATCTCCTGTGAAATACAGACCCAGCCTACTGAGAGATAGGAATGCTAGTCAACTTTACTGAGAAGGGTCCATTAACAGCAATGGTACCATTTCAGATATTTCTTGGGGGTAGGGGGAGGAATTTGGTCTCTGCCCCCTGGCAGGGACTCTGTTCTGTCTCCCCCCACCCCTGCACCTCACAGGGACTTGGGTCTCCCTGAGCCAGGGAGTCTCCCCACTCTCTTACCCACACAGTGCATGAGCCAGTTCTGCCAGATATTGAGTTCTGGGCAGCCTCCCCTATACTCCACTGCACAGGAACAGACTCCCAATGCACCAGGTCACAATGCCATTTGGCCCAGCCTCACCTCTGTCTGGAAGAAGGGACAGCCAGGTCAAATCTGAGTGGCACTGCACCCACACAGCCAAAGCAATGCTCTGGACTTAGTACGGGACCACTGCTTACAAGTGGTTGGGCCATGGCCACCCCCATCTCCGTGGCCTGTGGAAGTATGAGCAAGTGAATCACCTCCCCCAGTTGGTGCCACTGATTAATGGGAACTGAGTCTCCAAATGCCTACTGAAATCTCCCCTTAATGGCACAGTCAATATCATACCAAGCAAAATGACAGCTACACATGGTCAGTACCTGTGACAAGGGACAGAGACAGGACAGGTTGGATTTGTAGTGCTAAGGCCCTGATCCGGCAGTCTGATCTCTGTGGGCAGACCTGTCATTCTAGAGGACTCCGCACAGGCCTATCAGAATGCAGGGTCCAGCCTAATTTTGGGGTGTCCACTTGAGACATCTCAGGTGAAATCCCAGCCCCAATTTGAGGGCAATGGCAAAAACCCCCATTGACTTCAGTGGAGCCCTTGTGCCTAATTTTAAGAGGGGAGGATCCACAGCTCTGACTTAAGTCAACAGGAATGTCAGGTCCTTGGCACCTCTGCCATTAAGGCAGCAGGTGTCCCAGTCTGGCACACTGCAGGTGAAAAGTTGTTGGCAGCTTGTCTACGCAAGCATTACTGCTCCTTACTGCTGGGACCAACGGCAGGCTGGGCTTTGGCCGTATGCTCTGAGAGCTGTCCTTCAGGGACTCTCACCTAAGCACCACACGAATATACAAAACAAAGTCTCTAGTGCATGAGCGAGGCTGGACTGTGCCTACATAGCTGACCAAATACTCCATGTTTGAAGGAGCACAGCTCACCAAATGCTCCTCCGTGCAGCACACAGAGACAGAATGCAATTGCACAGTTCCAGCAGATGGCTACTCGTGCCACACCCAAAGCTGGCAGGCAGAGGTCTTTATGCTAATGAAAGGCTTAGCTTTCCTTTCAAGTTACACCCAGTCAGAGGGCCCCTTCAACACACTCCTTTCTTCCTTTTAGTGTACTCTAGCTCTTTTAAGCTGTCCTGGTTTGCTTGCTGCCAAGCCAAACACCACTGAAGCGTGAATTTTTTAATGTAGGATTTAGCCCTCGATTCACGCATTAATAGAAATCAAGGACCACACCTTTGCTTACCTTGCTTGAAATTCAGACCTAGGTTCATGTACCATCAGAATATAAATTAGTACTGCACACATTATTCTCAGAAGCCCTGATTTCTATAGCAGAGTGTTGAATTCCTTATTTCCAGAATAAGAATTCTAGAAATAATATCAACTGGAGAGCTGGGCATGGGGACTGGTAGGGACAAACATCCACATGAAATAAATGGAAGTCCAGAGTTTCTCAATGTGTCACTATGTGCAAGATGCAATTTACATCTCTTCACTATTGCTTCCTCCCACCCCCTCTCTTGGCTGAATCATGCTGACAAAACAATGCCATAAGGCTCTGGTGTGCTTCTCATGTTTTGGCTAGCCAGTATGTTACCTCTATTCTTAGTAACATCACTATTTTGTCCCCTACAGAATACCACTAACAGTATGTCCCATGACATCCAGTAGTAATGGCAGCTAGGAGCAACCATCCTCAAGACAGATCCAAGGGTTTTTCACTTCAGAGTGGCAGCGTGGATAGGACACTGTGTATCAGGAGACTTTGGTTCTATTTCCAGCTCTACTGGTGATTGGCTGTGGGACTGTGGGCAAGTCACCTTCTCCCTCTACGCCTCAGTTTCCCCTCCTTAGGTTTCTACTTAGATTTCTAGATGTCTACTTAGATTTCTAGATGTCTTTTTAGAAGCTCTTTGGGGTAGGGAATGTCTATTACTAGGTACAGCACCAAGCACCTAGAGCCCTGATCTCAGTCACGGTCTCTGGTGCTATCATTATACAGAGAGTTAATCATTCATTTATATATTTGTTCAAATTTATAAGGAGTATCTACACCCCCACCACACTATCCTCTGGGCACCTCTTCTGTGCATGAAACACCCAACATACAGAGACCATTAGTAAACACCCACTACACTCCTCCGGCTGTTGAAGCTAGCTATTCTCTTTACTATGTAGTTCATTTATATATTCAGTCATACCAAACCAAAAAACCCAGACCTTTACTTCAACTCAAAGAATCCACTACCCCCCAAAACGTCTTATGTACAGATTGAAGTGGAGATTTCACACAGGTAAAGAGGGGTATTTAACATGAGTCTCAGGACTAGTCACCACTTTGTAGTGCAATTCTCTTCAACGCCCCAAGTGAATTGGTATCTGAATTTACACTGAATTGTCTGTTAGCTCCTCAGAACACTGAGCTATCATTAAAACACACATGCCTAGTAAGTAGCTTCTCCACAATCACTCCTTTTATTAAATGCAGTCACCAAATGTACAAGGTGACAGATTCTAGGCTTGCAGCACAGGAGACCATAGCCTGCCCCGGCCATCTCTCCTCCTATGTATGGATCACAACAAATGGGAATAAGTCCAGTATTACCAACTCCAAGTGCTCAAAAATTCTATATGAGGGTCCAAAGTAGTAATGAAATTGTCTTACAAATCATGAAATTTAAAAGAAAGAAAATCAATAAAATTTGCCTTTTGAGGTTCTTACTTTCACACTTTTCTCTGCTAGCATGGAGGGCAAGAGGGGTACATAGAAAAGAGCAGTACGCTGGGATTCTCACAGATTCACATGACTCTTGGAGCTGGGGCTGTAAGAAAAATGCTAAGTCCCAGGAGTTCGACAAAAGGGGGAAAGGACAAGCCTTTGCTCAGACACTTATCTCGCTCCACTCTCCTCCATTGATCTATGGGATGTGAACACTGGGGACTCCCTAGCTCTGACTCACTGCTGCCCAGCACCTTGTGTTGCGATTTACACCAGGCACAGTCTGAACACTCCACTCACTTCCCCTGGCAGGAGCATTTTACACCCACTGTGCATAGGGGTCGGGGGCTGCACATGGCAGTTGGGAAGCAGGCCCCAAGGGGCTAAACTCGCACAGATGCCAGTTCCCTAACAGAAAAGCTGACCCCTGCATTCTTTCCTGCTGCAATGCTGGGTTAGTGAACCAAATACACCTGTCCAGGATTCACATGCACACAGTGTGTTTGCATTTTTCCTCTCCTGTGCTTTGGCTCGCTGAAGCGGGATGGAAACTGCCTGACAGCCCCCTGCCCTGGGGTCCCCACACTGCCAGTGGCACAAAACAAGGGACTTTTTGGCAGGCTGACGGCCACCAGCTGCACCACTGGCAATGTAACTGGCAACTGTGCATAGAGCTTCGGCTGCTCTAACTCCACGGAGCTCCACTGACTTCAAGGGACCAGCAGCTGTGGATCTAGCCCAGTCCATGCTGAGCGCTCTCCACCATGGGAATGCTGAGCTCGCTTCACTGAGCAGGGCAGGCAGAGGCAGCTTTCTGCTAACCAACCAGGAGTCTGGGTTTGCAGCTGCACTTGAAAGGCAGCATCTCTAGGACTGGTATCAGTGCACACTTCTCAGGCAACTTGCCTTTCGCCAGAGCTCTGGAAAACAACCCATCCTTTCAGATTAGATGGGGGGGTCTCAGCTGTCACTTGCCCTCACTGCTTCTTTCAAATAGCAGAGAACGGATAATGGATTCAGCCCCCCAGCAGGAGATGCTGCTGTGCTGCAAGTGGAAATGTCGGCACCCCCTACAAGCCAGGACTGCTGCTAATTGGTGGGGGGCAATAACAGAGAGCCATGAGGGAAGCTCATCAAAGCCAAGGAGTTAGATGTGCCTAGGTAGTGGTGGAGAGCGAGATGTGCAAAACTCATACATATGCAAAAAATTGACCAGCAACTAATATATATAATCCATTCCTTACCGTGTTATAGACCTGTTTTCCTTGCTAAGCCTGAACTTCCCTCGCTCATGCTTATCGCAAGAGAATCATTGGATTATTAGAGCTGCTCAGGATTTTCCCCCCACATGACATATTGACAAAAATAACAAAATGATCAATTTTGGCAAGTTTCCTACAGAGGCTTTTGGAGGATTTGGTTTCAGTGAAAAGTTTGGCCCAACCTGCTGAAATTCCAGCTTTAGGTGGCGAAAAACCAAAAAGTTTTTTCAAAACATTTTCGGTCACCAAAAACGAAACATTTTTCAGCAATACCCGGGTGGGTTGGTATGGGTGGGTGGGCGGGTAGAATGACTTGAAAACAGCCATTTCCTGTGGAACTGTCGCTTGGGATGAAAGAGCCTTTTTTCACTGAAAAAAACATTTAAAAGAGCCCCTTCCCACCAGTACTAGTGATTACATAGCAGTGACTCATTTAGCCGGGCAAGCAGTCTGCTCCCAGGCTACCACCAATACCTTTTAGTCACCTGGGGCTACATTTTGGAAATTGCTGTAATGCCTGCCCGACTGCAGACAGTTTTTCAACCCATTAAACGTGCAATTATACCAGTGTATATTTAACTTTTCCATCCCTCAGGATGAGTGTTTGTGACTCCAAGTTTCTTTAGGGAGGGATGGGAGTGGAATATATGTTGCTGAGTCTGGTCCAGCCTCTGTGCTCCATCAGCAAAAGCACCTCTCTCTTCCCCAGCCTGCCCCATCCCTTCATTGAGGGTCAAAGTCCCTGCCCCCACCCCTAGTACACGCCTGACATCTCCATGATATGCTGGGTTCCATGCCAACTCCTCGGTTCCATGCCAGCTGCCACAGGCATCAGCTCCTGATCTTCCCTTCCAGCTCCTTCTCAGGCCAACGGAGTGCTCAGGGCCCAACAGCAAAGGAAGGCAGGTCATGAGAGAGGGCAGGCCAAGGAAAGAGGCTTCTCATCAAGATGGAGGCAGGTCAGGCCAAGGCTCACTGGTCCTAGGAGTCCCAAATTGTCCACTTCCCTGAAGACAGCATCGCTCCCTCTTCCCTAAGTCAGCGCCTCTCCAAATGCACCTGGCCGACTATTGTGATGGGGCAAGGCCAGATGGCTACCGTAAAGTACTGAGGAATCCCTAGTACCGTGGTAACCAAATGGCAGTTGCTCCAGGTTAATCAAGGCACCTGGGGCCAATTAAGATCTTTCTAGAAGGCAGTGGAGATAGCTACATTGATTAGAACACCTGCAGCCAATCAAGGCAGGCTAATCAGAGCACCTGGGTTTAAAAAGGAGCTCACTTCAGTCAGGCAAGGAGGAGCCAGAGGAGAGGAAGCGTGTGTGAGGAGCTGGGAGCAAGAGGCGCAAGGAGCTGAGGATAAAGAAGGTGTTTGGAGGAGGCCATGGGGAAGTAGCCCAGGGAGTTGTAGCTGTCATGTAGCTGTTACAGGAGGCACTATAGACAGCTGCAATCCACAGGGCCCTGGGCTGGAACTCGGAGTAGAGGGCGGGCTCGGGTCCCCCCCAAACTTCCCAACTCCTGATCAGACACAGGAGGAGTTGACCCAGACTGTGGGTTCCACCAGAGGGGAAGATCACTGAGGTGAGCAAATCGGCCAATAAGTGCAGGACCCACCAAGGTAAAGGAGGAACTTTGTCACACTATGCAACACTGTGTGTGGGCAAAAATTTCTTCCTGATCCCTGCAGCAACCAGCTTGCCCTGCAGCGGTCGATTTGATTGTCCTTATTGTAGCACGCTTAGCCATATAACATTTCCAGCAAGTAACTCTTCACAGTATGAAAGCTACTAACCGACGCTAGGGGAGCACCAAAACACTGCCTGGGCCAGCTCATCAGCAAGTATAACTCCACAGAAAGCAAGGGCCTAAACAAGAAGTTAAAAATCAGACAAATCAGGTGTGTGTCATGGATGATTAGAAGAATATGGTGCTCATGCACAACATTTAATCGGAGTTCATTCACAAGGAACAATGGCAACTGGTTCCATAGGTCTTCCCAGCCTTCTAGCTGCCAATGACTTCTAACATAGGACAGCTCTGCTAGTGGCCCATATTCACAGGGAAAGGAATCAGGGGAAGAGGATGAGGAGTCATAGCCCAGATTCTCAAAGATGTTTTGGCACTTAACTCCCATTGATTTCAACTCAGCTTCCATCTACAACACAGAGGCCTCAAGACAAGTAAATTCCTCCTTAAGCTTCCCAGGGTTAAGCACTCACACACATACAGAGCATCCAAATTCAGCAACTACCTGGTACTTCCAATTTATTTTGTTTTAAAGTTTTAAAAAGTTAAAACCATAACCACAAAACCCCTGACTGGGACAAAGCAGAGGCAGCAACCCAACTAGAGAGCCAAATACCCAGTTCTGGCTGGCTTTTTAGCATGCCTGTATAATTAACCCACTCAGGACAGCAGCAGGACCTCTTCCTGGAACCTCTAGAACTAACAGCATGAGCATCTGCTGCTTCAGCTACAGAGCTTGCTGTGGTAGATAGTAGCGGTGGCAGACTCAGAAATCTCCTACGTGCACCAGCCAGTAGACTGGGATAAAGACCCATCCACTACACCTATATTTGCAAGAACACTAATGGCACACTCAAAGTGCGCATATCACCCCCATCTTGGTCACCCAACCATATGTAAAGATGTGGCAGGGTAACCAGCAGTGTTTTCGCCAGGAATTGAAATGGGGGGAGATGTGGGAATATTTGGGAGGGGCGAGGGACGACGAAGGTTGAGACTCTCGAGGGCAAAGGTGGGCTGTATGGCACCACTGTAAATGAAAAATGTTTTGTGACCATTTTATTAGATTTAACTCATGTTTTAAAATCATCACAAAAATTAAAGGTGGCTACTCAACCCTGCTACAAAGCACGACATCTACATCTGTCTTGGTTTCTTGTAGTAACTTTGCACTCTTTAGTGTCTTCTTGTGTGTCCGTTACTTCCAGGCCTTCAAGATATGCTCAGAATCAGGCAGAAGGTGACTTCTTTCAGAACACAAAATTCTATACAATGAGGAAAAAGTATGCTAAACTGTAGATGTTGTAAGAGATGGGAGTAGCAAGAGATGAATTCCTACTTCTTTCTTCCCAGGAAACAAAGCACAAAGATTGGGTTGAACCACCAGTGATAAGAAAGAAGTTGAAGTTAAATCTTCATTTGTTCGTCATATGATATTCCACTCTGTGTTCAAAATTCTCTACTCTGTCCTGATCAAATAGCAGCCCTATTGCTGGTAGTGCCTCACTCCACTGAACTGTAGGTGTTTTATAAGACAGGCATCTGTAAAAGCTACATGAAGGTTGAGCAGAATCCAGAAATCCCTATTGTATTGTATGTAAGAATCAGGTCTGGGTACTTTTTCAGCTGGCTTAACAAGCACTTCTTGTCCTCTTTACTTAAGGAGTCAATATAAGTACCTTCATTAGTCAACTTCTGGACAGAAGTCTTTGGCTCTTCTAGTACATTTTCAGTGGATATCTCTGAGTGATCCAAGGGCAATTTCTATTGCTGGACAAAGCTCTACTACTGTTGAAGCAGATGCCTGGGATGAGGATGTTTAATGACCCAAGTGGTTTCAACAGTAGAATTACAAGAGAGAGAATTGCGATAGTCTTCTCTGAACTTCGTAACAAAAGTAATTCACCAGCCTCACTGCTTAGATCTGTCCTATCTTGGTGGATACGTTCCAAAGCCAGTAATAACAGTTGCAGTAATTTTAAGACAACAGCCAAGAAACGCTCATGAGAAAGCGCATGTTTTCCCAGGTTGGACTAATTTGAGCTTCAATCCCAGTATACCTTCTATTTGTTTCCGAGATGTTCAGTCCTTTTGGAATCTTGCTGAAAAAAAGAGTATAAAAAAGCCATTAAATTTGTGGCTTTTTAATGTCTTTTTAAGATTCTGCAGCTTGTACTAGCAGTAGCTGGAGTACATGGCCTCTGCAGTGTGTATAGGAGAGATTAGGGTTACACTTTTCTCTGCACAAAGCTTGTACTTCACTATGTCTTCCAGAGAAGTTTGTAATTCCATCAAATGCACAAGCAGCCTTCTGTTTGGGGTTCAATTTACAAGCATTTAACTCTTCTAAGATGTCACAGATACAGCTGATGTTTTGTCTAGAACCTGAACATCTAGAATGCATCTACTGGCCTACAAGGGACATCAAGAGAACATATGCAATGACTTAATACTTGATGCCTGTTTGCACTGGTGCTTCATCAGCTATGTATGCACATATTTTGAATATTGTGAGAGAGTTCTTCACTTTTTCAACTGCTGAGTCTTTTCATTGTCGCACCGCATGCTTCTAGAGCAGGGGTCAGCAATCTTTCAGAAGTGGTGTGCCGAGTCTTCATTTATTTACTCTAATTTTAGGTTTTGCGTGCCAATGATACGTTTTAATGTTTTTAGAAGGTCTCTTTCTATAAGTCTATAATATATAACTAAACTATTGTTGTATGTAAAGTAAATAAGGTTTTAAAAATGTCTAAGAAGCTTCATTTAAAGTTAAATTAAAATGCAGAGCCCCTCGGACCAGTAGCCAGGACCCAGGCAGTGTGAGTGCCACTGAAAATCAGCTCATGTGCCACCTTTGGCACCCGTGTCATAGGTTGCCTACCCCTGTTCTTGGGTGACCCAGAGAGCAAATGTGAAAAATCAGGACAGGGGGTGGGGGGTAATAGGAGCCTATATAAGAAAAGACCAAAAATCGGGACTGTCCCTATAAAATGGGGACATCTGGTCACCCTACCCTGTTCTAGACAGTCAGCTGAGTTTTTTCAGAAAGATAGCTAGCATTTGTCAGTCTTGTTTGAAACCAGTGTCCAACTTCAGGATTAACAAGAGACAATGCACTTAATATTGGCCTCCAGTTTGTAGTGTGTGGTATCTCTTACTTAAATAGAAAGGATGGTGCAACAGCCATGTTGGTTCACATAAGAATGCTGGAGACAACTCAGTTTAACAGCCTCATTAAGTTGTTATAAAATTGGCTTTGACAGTGACTGGCTTATAAGGCTTTCTGCATGTTGATGCAGTCCAGAGGCATGGTGTTTTGCAGCCTTTTCATATAGGTTGTCAGTATTGGCTTAGTGGATCAGTCTGGCAAACCAAGCTCCTCCACTTTTACTATATACATCCATGATATGCCCACATCTTGAATACTGTGTGCAGTTCTAGTCATCCCATCTCAAAAAAGATATATTGGAATTGAAAAAGGTACAGAGAAAGGCAACAAAAATGATTTTCAGCTTGGAAAAGAGACAGCTAAGACGGGATATGATAGAGGCTTATAAAATCTTGACTGGTGTGGAGAAAATGAATAAGGAAGTGTCATTTATCCCTTCACTTAACACAAGAACCAGGAGTCACCCAATGAAGTTAATAGGCAGTAAGTTTAAAACAAAAGGAAGCATTTCATCACACAACGCACAGTCACCTGCGGAACTTTTTGCCAGGGATGTTGTAAAGGCCCAAGTTATAACAGAGTTCAAAAAAGAACTACATAACTTCATAGAGGTTAGGTCCATCACTTGCTTTTTGCCAGGATGGGCAGGGTTGCAACACCATGCTCTGAGTGTCCCTAGCCTCTGTTTGCCAGAAGCTGGGAGTGGATGACAGGGGATGGATCACTCGATGATTCCCTGTTCTGTTCACTCCCTCTGAAGCACCTGGATTAGTCACTGTCGGAAGACAGGATACTGGGATAGAGGACCACTAGTCTGACCCAATGTGGCTGTTCCTACATAAAAATAATTATAATAAAAAAGTTTAGTACAGAAACTCCCCAAGATAATGACCTCTTGAGATAGCAATGATGTAAGATAATGACCCTGGCAAATAATGCATTTTAAAAATCCTGGCCTACTAGGAAACTTATTTATATATGTTTCCCAGTCACAAATCTAACATTCTGTAGTGAAGTCACTAAAGCATAGTCCAATGCTCTGGCTGCTGTTTTTTGTCCTGCCACCGTTCACGCTACCGATCTGTCCCCAATGGCCCTGCACTGTCACCTTCTTCTGCTACCTGCCACTGTAGGGTGACCAGATGTCTCCATTTTGGGGTCTTTTTCTTATATAGGCTTCTATTACTCCCCACCCCCTGTCCTGATTTTTCACACTTGCTGTCTGGTCACCCTATGCCACTGTAACCTCTGCAAGTCAGTCTCTCGCGGTACCACCCAGCTGCCTGTGATTTCAGTTCTCAGGGTGGGGGGAACCTCACTGCTAGTGCAGTCTGGGCTATCTCTTCCACAGAAACACTGTCCCACAGTAGGTCTAAGCACTTAGACCTGATTATCAGTGATTTCAGCTCTAGTGATCACTTATGAAGTCTAATCAGCTCTCGCTCTAAACAGGAGAGAGGGGCAGGTCAAATAATGCCCGTGACTCTTAGGCAGAGCCCACACCACCAAGCAAAACACCTGTGCCCCACCCTCTCTCGCTTCACTTGGGTATAGCATCCAAACCTCCTGCTTAGGGAGTGCAGTTCAGTTGGGGGTGACCAGTGCTTAATTTGTAATGAAAGAGGTGACAGGGCTCAAGCAAGTTTGTTACTTTCATAACTGAAGTGACAAACCCAGAGGTCCCAGTGCTATGAATCGCTGAGCTTAGGGATGCTGGGGCTCAGCCCTGGCACAAATTAAGCACTGAGGGAGACCCCCTTTTTCAGTCAGGCTAAGTACAGTTCTGCTGCCCTTTACTCATACAGTAAGTATGAGTTTCATAACCCCCACATTTAATACTTAAGTGATTTGTAACCAAACACCAGCCAAAACTGATCACTTGGGCAGCACAGCTCTGTCTGCTGGATACCTAGGCAGAGTAGGTGAGTTCATGTAAAGACAGTCTGGTCCTGAAGCCTTTCCACCCACCACTGGCTCATCACTAGCTGTCAGGGGAGAGCTCATTCAGACCTTGTTTATAAATAATCATTTGAAATTATTAGGTAGGCCAATATAGCCAAAACAAATGTGCTGACCTTGTCATAAATAACAGCTGTATGAAGAAGCTGGTCTTTGTTCATAACTTTTCAAACCCATTATGCTTTCTCAGGTACAAGTATTTTCTCATATACTGTATATGCTTTTAAAGTGTGTATAACTGTTTCTATTTCAATTAAAATTTCCAACCAACGATTACATTGGCAACACTGCAAATAATGGGAGGGTGTTGGGGAAATTCATGAGGCTGTACACCCCCTCTACGGGCGGTGTAGGAAAATCCCAGCATCTGATTTACATGGACAACTCCAGGAAGGGTTGTGCACACAACCCAACACGTGTTCACACGTCAGGGTGCAGTGGCATGTGAAGAAAAGTGGACCTGCACAATCTAGGCTGAAGATCTGCCCTATCTGACAAACACACCGTAGAGCTGTGCCTGATCCATAACAAAGACTTATTCAGATAGCAGTGACGCAACAGTCATTTTTAGAGAGACCAAATTCAAATCTCTCCCAATCCAAGGAAACACGGAAAGGCTGCCAGATCTGCCTATGTCAGTCTTAATCTCAGATTTCCTTGCAGTGTGTATTGGAAACTATGAGTGACAGGGCATTTTGTAACCTGCTAGCAGGGCAGCAGGCAAAGGGTTGGGGTTTCTTTTAACTCGTTCAACTGAACAAGCATTTCAGAGAACTAGGGGCCTGAGGTAGCAAATTCATCCATGCAAGAGTGGACATGGCTGGAGCCAATAACTAACAGGTTCTTGCCTGAATAAGAACTGTGAAATGGAGCCTTAGTTTTGCCAAATGAGCGTGTCTGTAAAGAGTTAAAAGGAATATGGAGAAAAACCACTGAATGTTGTAAGGTCATTACTTGGACTCAATATAGATACAAACAGTCTACTGCTGATTTTCTTTCTGGCTCGCTGATCGGAAGGAAGAGTTCGCTTTTTTTTTAACATGATGCAAATGAGGCCATAGACAGGTGGGGAAATGTGCTGTGCGTCATCAGCCAACTGAGATCCTTGTGCCAGCACGAGTCCAATGTTTCTTAGATGGTTTCAGTCCAAGACGATATTTTGCATGCACAGTGAGGGCACTAAGACTAGTTATGCAATGGGGTGCCAAGCTTCGGGAGAGAGAGAGAGAGAGAGAGTGTGTGTGTGTCAGAGCGATCTGAAGGAATAAACCCTGGGTTGGGGGGTTCTAATCTAGGTTCTACCACTTAATTTACTGAATGGCCTTGAGTAAGTCAAGTCAGATCTCTGCCGGGCTGGATCTCATGGATGTGGTGAGGGCTGAATGATGGTAAAGTGCTCTATAAATGCTAAGCACTGTTGGTATTCCTGTGTGAGCAGAGAAGAGAAAGGCTAGGCAGCTTCTTACTGACAGCACTTTTGTCCCACTACACAGAAATCCCCTGCTTCCTAGACTGAGCTCATCTCTGCCCTTTCTGTCACCCTGAGCTCCCTCAGAGGACTGCACTGCACCTAGCAGTTTTTCTCTAGTGAGGAATTTTTGTCCCTGATATGATTAGGGGTGCTGTGCACCTGCAGGAATCTCCTAATCTCCAAGCACACAGCATTCATTGTGTGTGCCCAGGGTTGGGTTCTTGCTAAATTGCCAGGCTCCCCGGGGGGAGAATCCCTCCCCACACTAATGGCATCTTGTAGCAATCTGCCAAGACAGTTCAGCTCTCCCAGGCTGCCCACATGAGTCAGGGGACAGAGTCATGCCAGCGGGGCTGGATCAACCTTTTGAGTGCCAAGGTCCTACAAATTAGCACCCCTTCCTTCCCATGTCCTGACCCTCTTATTCCTGACAGGCCTCTTTAGAATCCCTAATGCAACAGATTAATCCAGTTCCCCTTTGGGCAGGGCAATGCCAACAGGGACCAGATGCCCCTGTCACTGGCCTGAAATGGGGCAGAGCCCCGTGAACAAACAGGCCAGTACTGACAATGTGGCAATGCACATCCACTGGCCCTGCTCCCCCAGCCCCAAAAGCACCTGCACATTTCCAGAAACACATGGCTTTCCCACGTGTTTCTGCTCCAGGGGCTATTTTGTATCTCCCCTAAAAGAAAAGGGGGCAAAGGAATCTAAAAGGCAGGAATCCAGGGAAATCTCCATGCAATAATAAAATCCCCAACCTTACCCAGAGAGTTAAAGGAACCAGCTTCCATGTATTTTAAAATATTAACTAATTTCCAGGCTCTTCTGGGAGAGTGACCTTTAAACTGGATTTTTAAAATTCCCTTTCAACTTTGTATAAGGGGTTTCCTGCCCCCTCCCTGTTGATGTTTAAAAGGGACTTTTGCTAACCAGTTGACAGAGAAACCATGAAACTGGCTAGACACAAAGGACCAGATCCTTATAGGTTTTCAGGCTTCTAACTTCCAGGGATTTCAGTGGGAATTAGGAGCCTATATACCTTTGAGGATCTGGGCCAAAGGGCTGTCAAACACACCAAGTAAACAAACTCGAAAATCCAGAGACCATTTCTTTTTTCCTAACGCCTTTTAGCATCTTAGGCCCTGATCCTGCCAAAATTTACAGGCATGCGTAACACCCACCCACCCACTCACGCACACTGGCTGCAATGGGATTTGTATATATCAGTTGTATTACTGTAGCACCCAGGGGCCCTAATCACTGAGTCTATTGTGCTAGCCATTGCACAGCACAGAGCAAACTCACAGGTGAAGCATGGGCATTAGGTGTTATTTGTACATGTACTAGTAGGTAGAACAGATTGGGATTTTCAAATGGACAGTGTCCCTTCAAGGGTCTCATCGTAGCTAGCCAAAGTTTTCTGCCTTTACTCTATAAAGGCAGGGAATGTACTGATGCAAATGTGCATTGGGATGTCCCTGAAGATGGCCTGTCCATGCTGTTTGGACCAGAATGAGCCAGTTTGGGAAATATTTTTCTGGAGAAATTGGGATTAAGATGGATCCCAATTGAATCACAGCCTTACCTTCCCCTTGAAGAATTCAGGGTGGAAAGCTTACCCCTGAGAGGAGAGGCCAGCCTGTGAAAAGCATCCCCTTTCTTCTCAAGGGAGAAACCTCTCTCTGGTATGGAGAAATTAAGAAGTTTCCTTTCTGTGCTGAAGCAAGAGACCGTTTGGTGAAAACAGCCCCTGAACAAAGCACTCTTAACTGAAGGTGGATGAGAAAACCCGATGCTGCGTGGGAATGGCTGGTTTGAAGGTTTTTAATCCTTTATATTCTGCAGGGGGAGATCTGGGTAAGGAAACAAGGTCTCACACAGAACTGGGAAAATCCCTTTCTTGGGGAATGTGTATTGAAAGCATAATCCAGTGTATTCCTCAGGGGGCACAGAACATCCTCCTCCTCAGGAATGTATTTCCCCCTAAGCAGGGAGACTTTATCTTCTCTAATGCAGGTTTTCCTTTTTTGTCTTTTTGAGAGTCCTGAGAAAGCCACCAGCTTCCCTCTGAAGAACTGACACATTCTCACCATCCCCAAAGGCTGGCCTCTGCCACTGGCACACTGGGCCCCCGCACAGCTCAGACCCTCTTCGCCCTTTGCCTCTCCAAATACAAAGAGAGAAGAAAACTAGAATGGAAGTGTAGCTGAGTGGAGGTTCCTTTGCTATCCCAGCATCCTCTGTTGCCCCTGCCCAGAGCAGCAAGGGGTTCCTTATAAGGAAGCAAGAGGCATGAAGTGGACAGCAGCACGGCCCTGGTGCTGCAGTGGGAAGGGCTAAGGCAGAGACTTGGGGAGGGACAATTCAGGGTGCTGGGGAGGGGAGAATGAGATGGGTGCGAGGAGACAAAGGAAACAAAGGCAAAAGGAAGAAGAGAGAGAAAGCTACTTTCAGCCTATGTTTCCAGAGCCAATGGCACTGCAACCACTTACACTCAGATTTTGGCCCAAAGTAAGATAACAGGAAGAGAGAACAAGAGCCAGCAAGACAGGTAGGAAGAGTGAGGAGGAGCTGCTCCTTCACCAATGGCCTTTGCCTTTAGAAAGTGGTAGCGAGGGGGATATTGAGACCTCAGTAAGTGCTGTCCTAAGAGTGCCATGGCTGCAAATGGTGCTCTAAGAGTTTGGGCTGGTCTACACAGGCAAACCCAAAGTGTGTGAGAACATAGGCTAGGTGCAACTGGGCTGTGATTGGTTTTCCCATGAGGGAGGTAACTGTAAAGCCAGATCTCCAGCTGGTATAAATCAGCCTTGACTTCAGTGGAGTGACCCTGATTTACACCAGCTGAGGATCTGGCCTCACTGACTACAATGGAGTGACACCGCTTTATACCAGTGGGGACTCTGTCCCACAGTGTAAAAAGGCCATAGCGAAGCAAGTGATTTTAAGACCTCCCAATCAGTGATTAAAGTAAATTTCAGGGCAAACCAACCCCCTGGGAACAGCACCTTCACTTCTCAGCCTGAGTAATCAGCTGGAAACTGGGATCATTCCCTGTTGTGCCAACTTTGGCTAGCAATGACCTGAAAGGTAAATCCACCTGCTCTCTGCCGAAGTGCTGGCTGACTTTCATAAAGCAGGTGCCTCAGCCTTGTTCAAGCCCCTGGCATTGGGGTCTAACCCTTACAGTCACGAAAGCCTGAAATAACATTGCAGAACCTTGCCCTGGCTCTTCGGGGGAGAGGGATGCAGGTTTCAATCACAGAGACTTGTTGGCTCTTTAGAAATATTCCCTTAGTGCTGCCACCTCAGCACATCACCACAGGGATGAGCGACCTCTGGTTCCAGTAACAGAAGAATTGTTCATGGGAAGGAGGTGGTGCTCGGAAGCAGGATAGGTTTCTTCCCATTGCTAAATGACTGGTCAAATTCAGACCTGGTGTAAGCAAGTAACATGCCACTGAAGTCAGTGGCATTGTGACTGCTGGATTTGACCCAGTGAATTGAGTCTCTAAAACTCAGTTCTGACGCTGACCGATCTGCAAGCACAGAAGCCCTGGTAGGTTCTGGGTCACCAGCATACCTGAGCCATCACGGAGCTGGATTTTCATAGGCACAGACTGATGGCTGAATAATACTGAGAAGCAGGGAATGATTCAGGGTGCGTGTAAGGCATGTGCTCAAATCACTAGCCTCTAGGAGTTGTGTGGCTCTGGGACCTCCCAGGCACTTCTATGGATACTGAACTCTAAGACCCAAGAGAAGAGGAGCATTCCAACCCTGATATTCTATGACTTGAGAATGGCTACTCTCTGTCAACTCATCACCCGGCAACTTGGTCCCCAAGATTGCAAGCCTGGCCATTCCTGTGGGCCCCCTCCATTTGCCAGCACTCTCACTCTCTTCTGCTAGCCACATGCCCTGATGGCTTCAGTGTTCTACATAACCTAAGAGCTCAGTGAAAACTCTCTCACCCCCACCCCGCCTGTGGTACCTCTGGGAGCTCTTTAAAGGGGCCTGGTTTTATAAGCCCCAGCTGGCAAAGCACAGGATCAGGGCAGGTAGAAAAACCTAAGAGGGCACTGGCAGGCATGATGCGGTGCTGTGTCTGCTCATAGGCTCCTCTGCACAGAAGGGTTGTCCCTACTTATCTGGGCTGTGTCAGCATTCACTGGGGAACTGCCCAGCCTATCTCCGCCGCTGAGGCTCCCTGCCGCTTTGCAGCTGCTTTGCAATGTTTTGGCTCAGGTTTCAGTTAATCACTGGTTTTCCAAACACATTGATTTCCCCAGCTCCGCCAGAGCACCGGCTTGAAACAGTCAGAGGTTTAACCCCAGAAGTTAAAAAAGAAAGAAATCCCCTGCCTGAACTTGGTTGCTGGCTGACTCAGGCTGCCCACTGTGGGGTACAGGGCCAGTAATGCAAGGCACCCAACAAGAGCCGAAATCAAGGAAGGGAGGGAAGCAGGGAGCAGACAGCTGGAGCCCAGCTGATGAGCATGACCACTCCCAATGGGGTCAGTATCTGACACACTCTCTGCAAATCATGTCACCCACTTCCCTTTTGCGCACTTGTCTCTTTCCCTGTGCTGTTCCTCCTTGCCGAGTCCCCAGGTTTGTGCTCCTGCGATCCAGTGTAAGCCCTGATTATGTTGCTCAGTGACACAAGTTTCCTAAATCCTGTAGGCTGGGTCTGAGATGAAATGGGGAGGGGAATCTGGCTTGCCACATCATATCTGCTAATTCTGAGCAGTTCAGTGACAAGCTGTTACCTGACATGAATAACTGCCCTAGCAATTAGCAACAACCACATAGTGTGTTGTCCAACAGCAGGGTGGCTCCTTGCATCAGGGTGAGTCAGTGTTGCCTAATGCATGAGAAGCCTCAACAGTTTGGAAAGGAGAAGCCCTAGGACCCCTGCAGAGGCCAGCACAACAAGCAGGCACTGCCCATGCCACTGAACCATGACCAGCACTGACCTGGGGCCTGATCCTGTACATTAATTCAATGGATTTTAGCCCGTGGCTTTAATGGGAGCAGGATCAAGCTGAAATTCATCACACTTTTACTCAGGGCCCTCAGGGACAGAATTTTCAGACAGGTTCAGCACTCACAACTGGGGGCAATTTTCAAGAGCTTAGCACCCATCCGCCCCCACTGAGACAAATGGAGAATCCTCCATTGTGACAAACGGAGAATCCCCCACTGAGACAAACAGAGACTTCCCCTACTGAGACAAATGGCAGCCGAGCTATTGAAAAGCTGACCCCCATGCTGGATAATGAGCACCCAAAAGTCTGCCCCCACTTGTCTTCCCTCCCCACATTTCCCTCCAGTGCCCTGCCATCATCTCCATAGGCCAAGTCTTGATGTCCGGACTCCATCTGGATTTAGTCCTTAGTCAGGCAAAGTCTCACTGGACCAAATTCTGGTCCCATCACAGTCAAGGGACTTTTGTCACTGGCATCAGTGGAACCAGGGCTGGGAATGCTAATTTTCATGCTTGTTTCCTTGAGTATTAAGGACTGGATGATGCCAACATTTGTCCTTGTGTATTTTAACACCCCTGCCTAGTATCTCTCCTAAATGGCAAGGTGAAAGCAGCAGAACATACAAATCTGTACTCTGGAAGCAGTTAACTCTTCTGCTGCTTGGTTTTGAAGGGCCAGATTCTGAGACCTATACTCATGCTAGGTAGCATCTTACTCCATAGGTGCTCTCATGAGTTGAAATCAATGGCAAAACTCCCATTGACTTCAGCAGGGCCAGGATGTCACACAGGCATTATTCCACATGAGTAAGGGTAGCTGGATCCAGCCCAGAGCTATCTGAATAATTACATGTCTCCTACTGCCCTGGAAAGTCAGTGTAAAGATGGTGCTTGTGGTGCTAGTCACCGTACAAAAAGAACAATCTTTGTGGAGCGTGGCAGGACTTTGCAGGAGATTGGAGGGGTTCTACAGAGCAGTGTGGATGCTACACAGGGGTAGGAGGGAGCACTCCTACACGTAATAAAAATAACATCAGGCATTTTCATTGCTTCTTCCACTGAAGGCTCTTAAAGCACTTCAGAAACAACAGCCCAAACCCTGTTAGATAGGGCAGCCTGAGCCCCATTTTACCCCATGGGACACAAAGGTACAGAGACTGGCGGGGTGACATATCCAAAGTCCCACAACACGTTGGCGGCAGGGGGGCGCATCAAACCTTTGAAGGTCCTAATTTCCAGGCAAATGCTTTGTCCTAAGTACAAACTTCTGGCAACCCTCTCCTGGGCTTCAGCACAGCAAGGTGTGCCAGTATGTGCTTCGGGTTACACAAACAGACCTGATTTAGGAAAGCAGCTCTGCGCAGGACTGCATGTATGCACATGCACATGCTTAAGGCAAGTGCTTTCCTGAATCAGAGTCTTGTTGAATTGGTGCCTTAGACCTAAACATCAAGCCAGTGGAGCTCCACACAGGCACGAGAGTGGATCCCTCTGCTGGTTCAGGGCCTACAATTGTGCTGTACAATTTGATGGAAGAAGTAGATTGGAGGTGGCAGACTGATTTCATGGAAGGGTATCTACAGTGCTGATGGCACATGTGCACCTTGTGAGGGACCAGACATTGTCTTTGGACAGAGGCTGTAGGAGAAGTGGGTGTGACTGAGGGGTGACCCAGGCACAGGAAGGAACGGCTTGCATGTCAGTTTTCAAAACTGCCAAAGCCTTACGACATCTGCTCAAACGCTGACATTCCCACAGCTACACAGAAACACTGAGCTCTCACATGAGACTAAGCACCAGCTGGGGTTTCAAGCGATCACAGAGATACGTGCATTTAAACACCCAGGTCATCAGCCCTTTCTGTTGCTGCCACCATCTTGGATTTAGGTGAGGGGCCGGAGACAGAAGAGGAGGGACAGTTAAAGGACATGTTTTCATAAGGGCTCTGCTAACAATAGTGGAGTAGAGATAAATACAGAAAGTTGCTTCTATGTAAGGAGACTGGTCTATAAATGGAATGCTCTCCAGAAAGTGATCTGAGCATTCCCAGGCACTGTCTTACAGTTCAACCCAGAGATGTTTATTCTACATCACACCCAAGGCCCTACGGTGTCCACCCCATAGCCACATATTACAGCCAGAGTTTACAGAGCATGAGCTCTGAGCTCACATCCATGAATCATGACATCACCACCACCCAACAACGCACGTTCTCAGGTCACCTCTGGGATATGTCTAACCACTAGCCAATACCATACACTCTTGACTGGTGGAGGGGATGTAATTCCTGAGGTTACCTCCATGATGATCTTCACCAATTCAAGAAATGAGTCCTCAGGACAGCTCCACCATTCAACTGGTTTCTGTGGCCCAAGTTCTGGTGGAACTGAGCCCAGGTGAGACAGCTGAATTTCACTGGCAGAAAGTGACATGTAAGAGATGCCTCTGGTGTCTGTCTGTCCAAGGCCTGCAGGCCTCAGGAGCTCCACTACAAGTTACCTAAACTCCACCAGCCTGGACAATGCCACTCTGGAGGTCACTACTGGGACAGCTGATCTGAAGAGCAGGGGGAAGCTAAGTGAGTTGTGAGATTTGCCTGAACCCAGATCTCCAGCCCAACAGGACTTTTCACATGGCTCCTGCCTGTGTTTTCCTTAAATACCAAAGGCATTCTGATTCTCAACATCCTGTTATAGCTTTGATGCTTAAAATTCAATTAGAACTGTTCAACTGTCCCCAAGTCAATCCAGATGCATTTGGAACAATTTAAACTGAATTAAAAAGGTGGGAGAAGATGGAGAAAAATGAAGCTGGAAGGCAGCTGGGTCTTAGCCTTCCCGTTTCAATCCTGGGTGCAGGGAAGGGAGTTCCTGGTGGGTCTGGACAGCCTGTGAGTGGTGCTGCTCAGCTCCCAGGGGGTGGCAGGAAAACATGCCTCAACATGGGAAATGGCAAGAAGAACAGTCACCTTCAGCATGATGATGAGGAAATGGCTGCTGGGGATGTCAGCCTTGGTGTTTTCATTATGGAAGCCCCTGGCAGGGACTCTGTGGTTGGGCTGCCTTCTACACTGGGCGGGCCCCACAGGGGGTGAGGATGCCTGGTGTTCTCTGAAAATAGTAGATGGCCAGTGGGTGTGTGCAGAAGAGGGAGCTCTCAGGGCAGGGGCAGAGTGCAGGCTGTGGTGCGTGATGTGCCGGAGTTGTGGCAATGGAAGGCGATATTTGGTGGGAGGGGCAGAGAGGGCATGTACCATTAGGTCACTCCTTGCTTTTGTGTCAGATGTGGTGTATGCGCAGCAAGCCAAACCGGTGTTCATGATACAGCCTCTCACATGCTGGCACCTCTTCCTCTTTAACATCACTCAGCTCCTGCCCTCTCAGTGCCCCCACTGCTTACCCCCGCTTGCCTTCACTATTGTAATAGTGCCCGTTGGCCTCCCCTCTTCTCCTTCTTCAGAGCCTGCCCTTGGTAACATCCTCAAGGCTCTGAGCCACCATCATCAGCTTCCTCCTGCTGCTACCCCCACTTCACGGCACCTACTTCCCCTGCCTTCAAGGTCCTAAATCCTCTTGTTCCACCTATGCCTCTGAGCTCACTTCCTTCTCCTCAGTTGCATCCTTGATGGATAAGTCTGACAGGAAATAATAGGGAACCCACGAGGGTGCTATGGAAAGGAAGAGGGGTCTTGAGACATTACTCCCCAAACCTTCAGGTTTTCGCAGAGAACAGGCTAGTGTGGGGTGGTTTGAGCCATACAGAGACGTTACCATTCTCTGTCCAATGCCACAAAACTGTCCCCCCAACCCTCTCCTTAACCTTTGGCCACTATCAGCTTGGTTCTTTCTAGTCTGGTCACTCTACCCTGGGAGCACACACCCTCTCTTCTCCTTCCCATTCCTTCTCAATTCCCACCACTGTCAGGAGTCCTAGCTAGCCGTCGCTTCTCACCGATGCTTCCCTCCCTTTCCTGACTACCTGCACCTGCCCAGAGAGCTGAAGTAGGGATCCTTAGCCCTAGGCAGAGTCCTACGGGACACCCCAAGGTCCTTGCTCATGAAACCCTGTCCAAGAATGGGGCCTCCTCTGTGAGCCCTTCATGGCAGGGAATGTAGCTCATGCCACGGGCCCAGTTCAGCAGGCTCCCAGGCGCGTGGCTCATGCTGACATCAATGGGAGAGGAGCAGGCCCTAGCTTGTCAAGCACTGCACAGACTGATTGTAAGGAGGCAGTGTGGTGAGTGCATTGCTTTTCACACTGTGGGATGCGACAAGGCATCAGGGGGATGGAAGTTGGGACACAGGACCACAACTGGCTGGGTGCTGCACCAGGGAAGGCACGCAGGGAGTCATCAGGGTTGGCGAGAGCGTAGCCCCACCCTGCCCAGCCATGCCCTGACAGCAGCCTGCTGCTCCCCCTCCTCCCTGCCCAGATGGCTGGGCACTCCCTACACCCTCTCCCTGCTGTCCTGGCCTGACTGCAGCCTTGCGTATTTCAAACCCTCCACAGCCTGCGGGAATGAGAGGCTCTGGGCAGGGGGAGGGAATGTGAGGAGCCCCAGCCTGCCCAACACCACGCTGACATGGGCTCCTCCAGAGATGGAGCCAGCTGGGTCCTGCTGCCAGCCTGTGAGCTGCCCATTCCCCTCAGTGAGTCCTTTTCTGCTCAAGATGGGCAGGAGTTGGGGGGAGGGGAGACTGTGATGCGACTCCCACAGAGAAGGGGGGCAAAGAAAAAAGGGTTTAGGAACCTCTGGCCTAGTGCTGCAGTGGGACACAGGGGACTCGGGTTCCATTCCTGGCTCTGCCACCAACTTGTAGTCTGACCATGGGCAAGTCCCTCTGCCTCTCTGGGCCTCTGCTTCTCCTCCCACTCTTAGTCTCTTTAATAGCAAGTTCTCTGGCGCAGGGACTGTCTCTCACTGAGAGTTTGTACCTAGCACAAGGGGGCCCTGGTCTAGTGATAGTAACGACTATGGTCACAGGACTGCCTTAGCCGATGTTCCGCAGGGGCTACTCAGCCAAGATGGCCAGGGACACAACCAGGAGCTCTGGGTGTCCTGCCAGATGCTGGGACTGGAGAACAAGAGATGGATCACTTAGTGATTGCCTGTTCTGTTCATTCACTCTGAAGCACCTGGCATTAGCCACTGTCAGAAGACAGGATACAGGCTTGGATGGACCATTGGTCTGACCTAGTCTGGCCATTCTTATGCTCCAGTCCATGGTGCAAACTGCCAGAGAGACTTTGTGGGGGTTCTCTGGTGTACCTGCCCACCAATTCTGTACTGATGTAAAGGTTAAAGGTCACTTTTGGAACACAGGGATTGGGGGATATTCACCTTCTGTCTGTTTGTACAAGAAGATGGAAATGAGATGAGCGATTGAATTGCTCCTTCCACTCGCTGCACTCCTTATTGGCCCCCTCTGCCTGCCCGTCCTAAGGGAACAGATGGAGGGGAGCTGCCCCAAGTGAAACAAGCGCCTCCCTGATCAGTGATTTCCATGCCAATTGGTCACCGGGGAACCAAGTGGGCAACCCGAAGTCACTCTCAACATGTGGCGATTGGGAGCATTTGGGTGGGGCCAGGCACCTCCACCCCAGGTCAGCAGGGAATGAACAGGTTTTTTTAATGAAGACCCAGACACGAGACTTTAATGGGAAGCAGACAAACATATACAAGTGATAAGAGCTTTTCTAATGGCCCTATATCAGCAGACTGATAAAAACCCTCCCGTAGCAATACAGTGAGCAGATATGCCTGTTCCTAGATTATCCAAGGACCTGCTGAGTTACCATCCATGCATGGCATTTGGGTCAGGGCCACCTTTCAGTCCAAATGAGCACTCAGAGGCAGGTGAGATGAAGAGAGAGCACCAGGGTTTGCAGGTGCAGGTTCTACCCGCATTGCAGATTGCCACCCCATCTGCACCCCCACCCCAGCCTTTTGGTGAGAGATTGGGCTTTGCTAAGAGAGAGCCTAGCCTATAGACCCTTTGGCACCCATTTCCATCCTCTTGTCCCGCAGCTGCTCACTGAATGGGGACAAGTGAAAAATAAGGCACCAGTTCCCATCAACCTTTGTGAATTACATTTGCAAAAAATAATTCAAAAAAATGTACGTGAACATTTTTTCTTGTGAATTCAAACTTTCCAACTTGGGAACAACTCAGAACCACCAGTTCAGCGTGGAACCAGCACCCCAAAAGCTTTGTTCACAGGGCTTGTCTCTTAATACGACCCCACTTGCTCAGATCTGATACACTCCCTGCTGCACGTTTATTTATTGCCCACCTCCTCCTGAGCTGGACTTGTAATGGGCCAGATCCTGAGCTGGTGTAAATCAGTGTCACACCAATGGTTTCAGCAGAGCAAAGCCCATTTACATCTGCAGCAGAACTGGCCCACTGCATCTTATTCCTTGCCAGTGTTAATCATGCTTCATGATAGTTTTTGACTAGTAGGCGAGGACAAAGCCAGGCAGTGTCTGAGGCATGCTGGACAGGTGCCCTTCAGAAACATAGGGCCTTGGTCAGAGGTTGTGACACTGTCCATACTCTGGCAAAACCCACACTGACGCCCCTGGAATGTTGTCTGAACAGAGACGCTGGACCTGACCGCCCCCCAAATCACTACCAATCATTCATAATGCTAGACTTCCTCCCCCCGCCCCCAATGCTGTCAGACACACTAAGGCCGGGTCTACATTCAAAACATTCATTGGCGCAGCCCTGCTGATTGGATGTGATTTTGAAAGGACATTTCTATACCAGCACAAGCCCCAGTGTCCATGCAGTTACACTGGCCTAAAAGGCCTTTTGCCAGCATAGCTTGTTTCGCTTGCCAAACCAGTATAAACTATCCTGACTAAAGGCCTTTTTAGCCACTGTAAGCAGAATCCACACTAAGAGGGTTTGCTGGTATAGCTATTTAGCTCTCCTGGCAAACCCTTCCTTGTCTAGACTGGGCTTCAGCCACAGAGCCTTTGTATCGTCAGTAGCCTGTTTGGAATAAGGTGGCAGTTTCAGTCTGGTTCCCACTGGACAGGTGTCCACGTCCAGCGCCTGTGTAGGCATGCTGGAGAGATGCTAAGGGCCGAATGGCCAACTGCGGGGAAGGGTGGCACTGCAGCAGGCTGTACTGGACCCAGACTCTGCACAACTTCAGTTTCTCCCCTTGAATCTCATTCCCTCTCACAGGCACTAGGCTCTGACTTACGGAAAGAAAAAGTCAGAGTAGAGTCTGGGAAAAAAATGTAGGCTCCCCAGTGCCACCCTGCCCAGCCCCAGCCCTTCGCCTGCCTTGGGAGCCGTTTCCACGCCAAAAGCAACTTGTCACTCACTCTATGTCACTTTTTCCCTCCTGGCTCTTTCTCTCTAATCAGCTTGGGATGCAAGAGAACTAAAACTCTGCCCGGAGTCTCTCTCTCCCTCTGGGTGAGCTCCGGAGAGGACTCACCGTGGGGGCATAAGCATCCCAAAATGGGCAGTGGGCTGGCCACACTCTTGTGCCAGGAACTGGCAGCTTGCAGAGCACAATGTGATGCCCCAGCAAAGCCCCTTTGCCATGAAGCCACTCAGAGCCTTCAGCCTCCCCCAGAACCCAAGTAAAGAAACCACTACTTACATACAGTCCTGTGTGTCCCACTCCAAAGAAAGGGAATTTCACTGAGATTGGCTGAAGACCGGAGCCTCCATCATCCTGTTTCAAAGTGACAGCGTCCCCCTGCTCCAAGCCAAAGGGGTAAAAGTCAGCCAGAGGCACAACACACTCGACCCAAACCCATTTCCCCAGGGCTAGGATCACCATCCATCCAGCCAGGCCCTGCATCTCCACAACACACCGGCTGCCGCTTAGTTCAACTCAGAGTTACACCGGGTTTTTTTTTTTTTTTGGCTTTCATCAAGCAGAACTTTGCAAAACCCTGCTATCTGTCCTTGCATGGGCTGGTTGGGTTTTTAATGCTGGTATGATTTGGTTTTGTTTGGAGGGGATGGAGTGGGGAGGGGAATGCGATAAAAAAACAGGCTGAGCTGCAAACTCCCTAGCAGGAATAAAAAGGCACAGATCTCAATGGTGCAAAAGCCAGAGTCCCCCCGCTCCCCCCCTCCTAGGCAGTGTAGCGTGGGGAGAGTTAGGCACCACTGAAGAGAGCTAGAATCTCTGTATAAACAGAAAGGTCCCAGAGTCGCAGGCCAGTCGCTGTGGGTCTCTCTCCACTGATTCTTCTCTCTCAGCTACACTAATGTCTCTGTTTAGCTGGCTGTAGGATGGGGGGGGGGTCTCATTCACAGAGCAAACTCCACCCTTGCTGGCCATCCTTTAATACTCAGGACATGGCCAGCCAATCATGGATCTTAGAGGTGGGACTATGTAAACGAAAGGCTGTTCTTAAAGAGCAAGGGCCAGGGCCAGCAGCTGGGGAGGAAGGAAGGGCTGGGTTCACTTTTGGGTGCCCCCCCTGTGTGGCTTGCTCCTGCAGTGGGATGAGGGCAGGGTGCCCCAAGGAGACATGCCACCTCCTCTCCCAAGGGCCTGTAGCACGTACCAGGGGTCGGGGTGGTCATGCTTGGGGAACAGGGCATAGAGGGAGGGTGCAATGGGTAACCCTGGAGTGGGGATGAAATACTCTGGAGGCTTTGCTGACAGGGAGTGCGGGGACACAGCCTCAGGGTTTCTGGGGATCTCAAACAGGCAGGAGCCATAGGGAGCTAGCAGAAGCATGGGTCTGCTTCCCACCAGAGCCACGCCCGTCCTGACCCCCCAGGAACTCTGGTGGTGTCCCCTTCCTTTGGAGGGTGGGAGGGCAAAATTATGTGTCCTGGGGCTCAAAGCAGAGCATACTGGGGTTAGAAACTTAGCCAGCTACTCACCCACATTACTGATGAGCGCCATTCATTCTGACTGGCTGTGCCAGCAGCATCTAGAGGCCCCTGAGAATGGAGAGCGTAGAGAGCAAAAGGCTCCTGCAGCTGCTTCTCAGCAGCTGGTCCAGACTATGGAGCATATAGACACAGTCTGGGGCCAACCTTGAGGTCTGGGAAGTTCAGGAAGGGAGATCAGGGCCTACATTGTCATTGCTTCTGGTACTGCTGCTGGGGGAAGGGGCTGGCAAGGAGCCATTTGCTCCCAGTGAGAGAGTGATGCGGAGCTGGCCCAGGCTTGGCAGAGCTTGCAGCACCCCTGAAGTGGCCATTTGCTTTGATTATGCTTAAGGCCACCCCTGAGTACAGCACCTCAAAAGTGACCCTGTCTGAGTCATATCGTCCTGTTCATGAGTCAAGGTTAGGAATTTGAGCACCCCATGCTTCACAACTGTACTGGAGTCCCACGGTTTGGGGAAGTTAGAGGGGAAGGACCTCATGGGGTAGGAGCCGCAGGAGGGATGTAGTTCAAATTCCAAGGCCAGAAGTCTCATTGCTGTGCCACTGGCAGGATTATAGCTTCAGAGCTTCTAAGGCCAGAAGGGACAATTGGGATCATTGGCTTCTAGGAACAGCATCCTGCAAGGGAGAAGCCAAGATGGGGCGGGAATGTCCTGTTCAGACCAGCCCCACGGGGATAGAGACATGATGGCACAGACCATGTGGGGAGGACAGGGCCAGTGGTGCTGGAACAATTTGTATGGTGGGGGTGCTGACATCCATTGAACCAAACTGCAAACCCTGAATATGATAGAAACCAGGGGGTGCAGCAGCCCCCCCGCAGACCCCTTAGTTCCAGCACCTATGGTCAAAGCTGATGTCAGCATCCCCTTGGCAGCAGCACCTTGTAGTCACTGTGGCTAACACAGAAACACGGATGAGAAACCAGCTTGCTTTTAGTCCGATTTGGGAGTGAAGAGGTTAAATAGGCAAAATCTAATTTTAGAGGCTGAGCTGGGGACAGATTCTCACAACTTAACACAAACTCCCTGCAGGAAGCAATTTTTTTTTTTATAAAGGCTACACACTGAACCCTCCGAAGGCTTTTATATTAACTCTTTGAGGGCCAAACCTGTGAACACCCCAGAATGTAACACTGATAGTGAGCAACCAAGAGGCTGTGCAAAGCAAATGAACATTTCAAGTGGCTTTTGGAGCTTGATGTCAATATTCTCCTGCTTTTTAATGAAATTTTCCTGGTTTAATGACTGGGCATACCTAAGAAACATCCCATGCAAAACTGCTCTCTGGTAAATGTGTGTGTGTGAACATGGTGCACAGCAATATGTTTGTATGTGTGTGCTGTGTACGTGCATTTATATGGATGCCTGTGTGTGTGTGTACTTGTATGTCTGTGTGTGTTGCTTGTGTGCATTTATATGCATGCGTGTAAGTGTGCGTGTGCATGGATGTTACCCATCCTCCAACAACAAGCTTCTCATCAGAATGCCAGCCTTATAAGAGAGATGTATTCTGGTGGCTGCTGTTTTCTCTCTTTTTCCCCATTGCCTGAATTCCTGCTGTCCAGGTGTTAAACCTCACCATGTGGCAACACAGAAATGAATGAACCACAAAGGGGTTTGGTCTCTCAGGCCCCTGGCCCCATCTTACTGGCTGTGTCCAGGAGAGTCTCTCCATGATGCAAGCAGTAGGAAAGAGGCAGCCGAATGGCACAGCCCAGCATTCCCTGGGGCACTGGCGCTGGAATGGTCTCATTGAGCTTTTATCATTCTGTATTATTGCTGCTTATTGTCTGTTATGGTGTCACCCTGGTGCCCATTCAGGATTGGGCCCCCCATTGTGGGAGATGCTATACAAAGTGGTGGGCACGCGCCCTTCCCGTAACAACTTACGGTCCAAAACAAGGGGCTGTGCTTCTGGGCACACTGCCGCGCTTCTGGGCTATAGTAAGGGGATCATAAAGGAACAGATGTTGATGAGGCAGCAAATGCCCCCCGCCCCGCCTGTGTGCAGGCTGAAATGTGGAGAGATGTGCTGGGGCTGATGCCAGGCTTGCCTGGGCAGCAGCTAAGCCCAGCCAGGTCAGAACCAAGAGGAATGCAAACACACTGGGGGAATGGTGCCCCGAGTGCCATGATGACACAATGGCAGGATAGAGCTGATGCTGTGCAAAGTAAGGCAGCCCTAGGCTCCTCTGTCTAAAGCCCCGCAGCTCTACTCACCCAGGAATGCCTGTCCTGTCCTAGGGAGATAGGCCGTGAGGCATAATGCAGGAGGGATAACAGGAAGGCTGCAGCAGCAATTGCCCAGAACACCCCACTCTGGTGTTAGTGTTCGTGTGACGGGCCGGCCGCGCAGGGCAGGTGCTGCACACATACATGTGGGGCAGGCCCTGCCCCAAAGAGGGTCCCACATAAAGAGACAGGACAGACCTCAGTGGAAGGAAGGATTGTTAGCTCCATTGGACACCTGGTGGCACTAGGCCCAGAGTGGTGAAGGGCCAGAGTCTCAAAGGTGCTCTGCTCTTATTTAGATACACAAATGGTGGGGGTGGCTCTATGCAAGCACTCAGCCCCAAGCAATGTTCACCCTTCACCAGAACCACGGAGCTCTCTGCACACCCTCACTATGACCAGCCCAGAGATTGCCCCCCCAGGTCAGCCCTGCAGGTGTAGCTATGGCCTGTCTTCTAAGGCTGAACTGTACTGCCCCTCCATGCAGGGCAGCAATCAGCACTGCCCCCTTCCCATACACACTGGGTGAGGGGAGACTGGCCACCTGCAGCAGCTCTCACCCCACAGCTGCCCAGCAAGGAGCCCTGCCCCCCAGCTCAGCCCCCCCAGCCTCCCCTCTGCTGCTCCTGAGGCTCTTCACCCCCCTCTCCCAGGCCTAGGGGGCAGCTGGAGCAGGGCCCCTCCCCTTATTCCAGGCTGGATGCTTGCAGGGAAAGGGGAGGAGGCAGAGCTGCCCTGAGCTGTGGGTCTCCTTAGCTCCCCCATCCCACCTGTGAGAACAGCATGGGCTCCTGAAGGCAGGGACCAAAGCTCCACCTGCTTGCTGCAGCAGATCCAAGTGGCTGTTTACACACTAGATGGCAGATGATTGGGAACACCAACCAATCTGGGAGGGTCCCCCAGGCAGAGCTGACATGGGGCCCCTTGCTGGGTACTGAGATAGGGCTGTAGCTGTATCATTGCCAGGTCTGTCCCCTGGTGACCAGGGGCACATTAAGCCATGCAGAGCCTCAGCCACAGGCCTGGACTGCCCGCTGATTCAGCATTTGTTGTGCCGAGCACGAACAGGGGTTGCTTTGTCTGGAGTGAGTAGCCTGGCCAGCTTTGGCGGGGGTGAATCAGATTGGCCCCTCTGGCTCTCCAGCCCCCTCTCACAGGCTGAGCGGCTCAGCAGCCGCAGATCTGGGGAGCACGGTGCTGGGGCGGGGTCTCTGTTCTGTGAGCGTGAGGACCACGCTGGCTGTACAGCAATGATCTGATGTTTGGCAAGGCTCCCTTCCTCTGGCACCAGTGCTTGGACAGGTGCAGTCTGGACCCTGAGCCACTGGGGCTGCAGTGGCAGGAGAAAATGTCCACTCAGATAACATCATGGACAGGAAAACACCCAGCCGGTTCATTCAGGAGGTGGGACCTAGGCTTGAGCAGTTGGCTACTCTTCCCCTAGGATACAGCTGGGTGCCAACATAAATGGGTGTGCAATAAGATGGCCACCTGTCTAAGATGGTAACCACATACCTGGCACCCAGGTTAGCTGCCATCACAGCTGATGCCTATAGCACCAGCCCCAGCCTGAAATGCTGTTACAACAGCACCATCAGCTTGTCCTTACTGTGCTGTGTGCCTCCAGGAGCTATGCTTCCTGAGCCCCCTGGAGGCCTGGCCTTACAGGGTATTACAGCAGGGCCTAGAGGGCCTTTCCAGTATAAGGGCCCCTCTGTGCTAGGAGCAGTACACACACCTAGGGAGAGACAGTTCCGGCCCTGAAAAGCTTCCACTCTAAACAGACAAGCCAGACAGGGAAAGAGAGGGATCCGGAGGTGCCTATGGTCACAGAGTGTCAGAAGCAAAGCCAGCTCTCTCGAGTCCCAGGCCAGGGCTCTTCCTATGAGGCTACATAACCAGCCAGTCTGTTGCAACAGCAATTGACATCAGGGGGAAGCTGCACGTGTGCAACTGAAAGCAGGACCCAGGCTGTGGTGCCATCTGCCTGTTTCCAGGGGTGGCCTGATGCACATCGATCCATAAGCAGCAGTTTTCTGCACATGCCCTGCCCTCTTGCCTGCACAAGCCCCACAGAAGGTGAGAAGCACCAAGGGGTTTCTATTAGACTCCTAAGCTTGGAATTCTTGAAAATTACTCTCATTATTGGTCCAGAAGGGGAGTGACAGTTTGGGATGAAAGAGGCTGAACAGAAGCCACTTGTCAGGTCCTTTGGCTCCCCTCTGTCACTGACTCTCTGTACAATTAGAAAAGACCAGTCAGAGTTTCAAAGTTCTGGTGCGGAAAAAAATGCAACCGCCCAAGAAACTTTGCCTCAGCCCAGAGTCCCTTTCAAACACTGCCGAATTCTCCCAGGATCTTCAAGTGCCAGGAAACCAAGCAGAGGACCTTTCCCCTCCCGTGAGGTAAGGGAAGGGGGAAGCTTCTGGGTTTCATTCTGTAGGAGTGGATTTCAGTCCTGCTTGTTCCCTGGATTCTTTAGTGCCTGTGTTTTGTTGTTGCTGCTAGATCCTGGCACCCAACAGGTTAATCCCCAGACCTCACCCTGGGCATTACATTTCTTCTTCTCTTTTAAAATCCCCCACAAGCAAAGAAGGAAAAAAGCAGTGTGGGTTTTTTTTTTTTTTTTTAAAAAGGTGCTAAAAATATTATCAGGAAATTCTTTTCAGCAATGTTACGTTTTAGGTTACATTTTAGACTCAAGGGCCTCTTTGTCTCCACAGAGAAAATCCACAGTTATCATGAGCAAATCATTTTATCAAGAAAGCTCAAGTTATCCCAGCAAAGCAGCATAAAGCTCCCTGACAGAGCTAGAAAAACCCTCTGATGCTGGCAATTAAGATGCCTAAATATGCATTCAATTTAGATGGCTATTTCATGCTGAATGCCCCACTACTTGATTATTAAATATGAACTATGTAAAACAAGACAGATAATCATAACATAGGTACAGATTTACAAATCTATTACATGAGCATACACATTTAAAGGCCCCAATCCTGCAGTCACATCCACGCAGGATCAAGGATACTTAGTTAGGCGGGACAGTTTCTCTTTCTTAATAAATAATAATGTCTAGCTCTTATTAATGCAGAACAGTTACCATCCATCCCCCTGTTCCTCTAAAGTACTATGGCCCCAGTCTGGCAGAGGTGTATGCATGAGGTTAATTTTATGTGCATAGCTGCAATGAAGACTACTAACATGCACAGAGGTAAGCATATGTGTCATTCTTGGCAGAACAGGACCCTATCCTAGAGCAACATTTCTACAGAGCTCAAAGGTGTGTCTCCATTTTACTCCTTGATTGTATGTCCTTGCTCACAGCTGTCAAATATTGCCATGTACTGGTTACTTAGTATATAGTAACTCTCTCAATACATCAGCTGCTCAGGCCCACCTCAGTATTGCCAGTGACACAAGTTCCAGACTCATATACCAGGCCCGGAGAAATCCTGTGATTGGTTTAACAATCACAGGATTGGACCCAGAATTTATTATTTCTTTCATTTTATTTGCCTCTGGTTTTTGAGCTGTTCGGGTTCCTGTTTTGAAGTTTTCTCCACAACTATGAGGGCTAGAAAGTTACTTTTTTCTTTTTAAATGAAAACTGAGATTCTCATATAATCACCTGACTCCAGGAACTGGGGATTTGAGAAAAACAGCAAATACTGCAAGCTTTGGGATAAAATCAGGGGAACTGGCAACACAGGCATCTAAAGTCATTGCAAGAGTACTCCTCTTCCCTTCGTTGAGAATACATTTTGACTGGTCTCTCAGTTTAAGGTCTTCAACTCTGGCGGAAGGAAAATGGAAACTCAGAGAACTTCCTTTTCAGAGCCCAACAAAACTGCATCAACACCCCTGCAAAAACAGAAGCTGAAGAAAGATTTAGGGCATGGGGGAGAGAAGAATCAGAGTTTAAACAAACAATCCAAGGTGAAGAAGCTGAAGCTAGGGTGTACTAGGACCTAAACTCTATGTAAGACTTTATTCTATAGGTAGGTTCTGATGCAGCAAGGCACTTAAGCACATTTAACTTTAAGTATAGAATTAGTGTAAAGTTAGGCACGTGCTTAAATGCTTTGCTGAGTTTGGGGCTAGCTACCCATTCTCTACAAATGCCTTGCTGTGTAGATGAGAAGGGTGGAAGACATGGATTATAATCTAACATCTCACTGGGCAATCTGAGAGAAGGAGCAATACAGTATGGCTGGAAAAGAGGAAATGCTGCTGTCCTAAGGTAGAGGCATATTTGCTCTCTGTCAGTAAGCAATCAGGCCTAACATGGTGGGTTCTGCTATCTGTCTGCTAATATAGGACTGAGGCTCTTATTACTTGTACATATCTGTTTGCTTCCCATTCAAGTCTCATCTGAGCCTCCACTGAAAACCCCATTCCTGACTGACCTGTTCTGGAGGTGCCTGGGCCCAACCGAATGGTCACAATCTCTAGGTGTTGAGCGTGGCTTTGGTTTTCCAGCTGGCTCCCCAGTGACCAACTGGCATGGAGATTGCTGACTGGGGAGGCAAAACTTGTTCAGTGCCTATGCCATCTCCATATTAAGACCAGTCAATGGGCCAGTTCTCCAGCTGGTGTAAATCACTGTAGCTCCACTGAAGTCAGTGGGTCAGATCCACAGCTGGTATAGATCAGGATAGCTGCACTGAAGTCAATGGACTAGATCCCCAGCTGGTGTCTATCAGGGTAGCACCATTAAATCCAATGGCACTCCTCTGATTTACACCCGTTGGAGAATTACCACCCAGAATAACTCCCTCTCAAGCCCAAAGAGGAGGGGGTGGGCCATGGCAAATGCAGCCAATAATCTATTCTGATCCCTTCAGATCAGGCCTGGGCACTGCTCGTCACTTGACCAATACAGAGTAATAGCCATCAGTCCCTGCTCTGATGCATTCAGTATTTATGACAAAACTTCAAGCCCCAGCAATTTGTAAGAGGTGCCAAAAAGCATCCAGCTCTCAGTGCTTTGAAAATATAAAAATCAGAATCATGGTTCAAAATAATGTATGTTTTTATTCATAGAAATGCAATATAAATATTTCCCACTGCAATGATTGCAAGGTACATTTTAATACTGAACACAGGCCAAGGAACATGTTATGTAAGGACTGAAATGGAGCCGAAAACAACAGCAGGACTCAGTTAGAATCAACAGCAAAGGGATTATGTGAAAACCAACATGGCACATTTCCCTCAGTGAGACCCAGCTGTGCCATCAATGTGAGGGTATTCTCTGGGCTGCCCAGATCCACGCCCACACAATCTTCCCAATCCAGAGGGTCCAGTCCTGAAATGCACTGGCACTGAAATGTGGGTGTGATGATTCCCACCCTCCCAATGGAGATGGTGGTTTATTCTCGCATGGTCTTTCCTGCTGCCACATCCAACTCCATGTAAACAACCTATTGGAGAGGGGGCAGAAATGCCAGCTACAGAGTGAGATATCCGCTCACTCATCCCAGGGGCACTGCATTGGCTGCAGGGACCTACACCTGATTTACAGCAGGGTGAGAAGAGAATCAGCCCCAGTGGGCCAGAGCCTTGGCTGGTGTAAATCAGTGTAGCTCCATTGAAGTCAACTGGCCAGATCCCCACCTGGTGTAAATCAGCTTAGCTCTGTGGAGATCAACAGATCACCTCCCCCGCTGGCATAAATCAGCACAGACCCATGGGAATCAATGGGTGAGGTCTCGAGCTGGTGTAAATCAGCATAGCTCCATTGAAGTCAATGGGCCAACTCCTTGAATGCATGAACCAATCTCACTCCAGTGAAATCAATGATGCCACATTAATTTACACCGGCTGAGGATCTGGCCCAGTGTTTCTGATGGCCCAGTCCTATGAGGACCTGAGCACCTCCTGCCTGCTGTGGGGTCACCCTCAAGGGTGCTCAGAAGCTGACAGAACTGGGTCCCTGTGTAGGTCTGGTCCCACTTTCACTGACACTGGTGTAAGGCCAGAGTGACACCACAGAAGTCACTGGAGTTAGGCCAGTGTGCGAGCAGAATTGCTCTACATGCCTGTATGCTGCACTGAGCCAGGCAGCATGGGGTGCAGGTGGGCGTGGGGAAGATTTACCTGTATCATGGGAAGGAACAGAATCAGATGTCGCTTATCAAATATTGTTAAAAGATGAAATGCAGGAAGATCCATCCAAAGCCTTGAAAATGCCACTGTTGATTTCCTTAGCAAACACTCTCAGCATTTAAAATCAGTGCTTAAAAAACCACAATGTTGGGACAAATTACTCCCCCCCCCCCAGCCAGTCATGGGAAAACATGTAAAATGCTAACAGGTGAAGGCCAAAGCAGTCCCAAGATGATTGCCTCTGTTGCCATGGAAACCACAGTTTGATTCCTTCAGGGATTTGCTTAGAGCCTGTGGCTGGCAGAGTGGGTGGAACGTTGAATTTTACACTTTGACGCCTCTCAGGGCCAGTGAGTCACAAGATGACTTGGCTTTGAGCTAATCCCAGCCACCTGCCACCATTAAAAAAGGCCTGTGTTTCCTGAAAGGATGAAGGGCTTGACCAGTCTCCAGGCGTGGTGGAGATGTGCTCTCTCCCTGCATCTCGTTAACGTACACTAGGTTTTTGATTAATGTCGGTGGATACAGTCCCCTGCAGGTTCTGTGCACTCAAGGACCAGTTCCTCAAGCTGCACAGATCTGTCTGATGGCGACAGACCCTGTCTAGCATAATGAGAAGATGCTGCTGAGATTGGGAGGGTCTGTCACTCCACCAGCTAGACAGGAGGCCCCTGACAGTACTGGATGAGGCCCAAATGGCACTGCTCCTGAGGGAGAGAAGAGTGGCCCCGATTGCTGGGAGAGCAGAGCTATTTAAACAATAGGGGTGAGATAACATAGGAAGCCAGGACCCATTAGTATGGTTACAACAAACACACAAATCCCCAGCCAGACCCCTCAGCCCCTGGATGAGAAACACCCTGGTGGCCCTAATGACAGAGAAGTCCCCCATTGCCAAATGGCCTACATTAATTGGCTATGCAGCAGTGGCATGGGAATCGGCCATCACCAAGGGAACAGCTGTCCTCACCGCAGGGTTTCCTTTTGGCTGTGTAAGGTCTACAGTCCCCATTGCTCCAGCCACTGGTGTGGTGCAGGCTCTTCCCAGAAACCTCTCCCCACAGCAATGCTGGCCATGAGTCAGTCAAGTGTCCTGGCGCAGGAGGAGATGTCAGAGTCCGGCTTGCAGGCTGCAGAGTCACTGTTGAAAGCTGGTCCTGAGTGTTGTCTTTGACTAGGTCTTACCAGGCTGGAACACAAGGGCTATTTCAG
Organism: Chelonoidis abingdonii; assembly: GCF_003597395.2. Classification (NCBI taxonomy): domain Eukaryota; kingdom Metazoa; phylum Chordata; order Testudines; family Testudinidae; genus Chelonoidis; species Chelonoidis abingdonii. The sequence continues at coordinate 57,658,821 of NC_133776.1, forward strand.
GATCATTTCCCTGTCCGGAGCACCTGAGTGAGGTAGGACTGTCTCTTCTGCACCTCCTGGCCCAACTGCTCTTTCAGCGAGTTCACCTGGGGAGCATGGGGCCATTACGACTACGGAGAGGCAAGGTAATACTTCCCCATGGGGCTGTACAGGGATCTTCCTTATGAGGCCTGGGCATCTCCCCAAGGGAATACTGAGGCAGAAAATAATATCCTCCCCAGACCTGCCCTGTGAGTCTGATTCCTGTGGCCCTGCCCTCTGGCACTGCATGGCAGGGGTGAGAGGCTCTGAGATCAGAATTGTGCCACCCAAATGTACAGCTCCCCTTGGCAGTAGACACTTCACCAGCCATAGCACCCCACTCTGCCCCACCAGCCCCAGTGTTGCCTGATGAGGCCTCTGCATGAGCTCACTCAAACCTGGTGCCCAATGGTGCCTGCACCAGCAGCCAGGGCATGGCCTCCCCAGTGGCTCCTTTTAAGGATGTTGTGTGCCTATCCCCTCTACCTGATCCTCTAAGACCCTGACACGCTGCTTGTGGGATCTCTCCCGGGACTCCAGGGACCATTCAGCCTGGAGCTGGGTGCTACGCAGCCTCTCCGTCTCCAGCTCCATCAGGCGCTGGGCATGTGCCCGTTCCATCTCTGTGATCGGGGCCTATCACAGAAACATAGGGCAAAGCATCAGCCAAATCCCGCTGGAATCGTGTACTGGGCCATTGGGCAGTGCAGGACAAAGGCCTGGACCCAGACGCTCCTTGTCTTTAGCCTTCCCTCAGGTCATTTCCACAGTGCTGAGCTACCACCATCCATTTCCAACAGCCACGCGGGGCTCTGGTACCCGTGTGTGGGCTCACAAAGAGCCATTTCCCCCTTTAATGACTCTGCACCATTCACATGGTGCCGGACCCTTAGCTCCCCTGTGCTAGCTGCAGACAGGTCCCTGCCCTCTCTCGAAGGACCCCTTCCAGGGTGTGGGCCAGCATGTGGACACCTGCTCCCCAGGCTCCTTCACAGCTGCCTGGACCCTGTCGAAGAGCTGAGTGTCTAGGCTGCAGTGCACCGTGTCCTGCCTTCCTGTCCCTGGATCCCCTCACTTCTCAGAGATACTGTGTCCAAACAGCACCGTGTTCCGCCAGATCTGCTCTCTGGGGAACTCCACATGGAGGGCAGCAGGCTGGGGGGTGAGGAGAACTGGCCTTTGTCAGCGCCTCTGCCTGCACCCAGGCCACAGGACCCCATGCACGCCATCTCCTAGCCAGGGGAGCCAGGACATAGATTAGAGCCCCCTGCAGGGACAGAGAGACTTTCCCTGCCCTAACAGGAACCAGAAGATCTCCTCACTCCACTAGGCCTGGAAACGGGGAGACCCCTTTCCTGGGCACCTGGCCTTCTCCTCCCCAGGCATGGAACTGGGGAGGAAGAAGTTTCCTGGGCAGAGCCTCCTCCCAGCAGGCACCTTCCAAGACCCTGGCCACAGATGATGCCATGGGTTACGGCTTCCTTTGGCTGGGACTCCAAGCATCCTTTGGACTCTGCTGAGCTCCTGTTTGCTCTACTTACCCCCTGCCTGGCCTGCTTCCCTCTTCCTGTGCCCCCTGTGCTCCTCTCTCTCCCTTTTCCTACTCCCATGAGCCTTCATCTCATCTCCTCACCCCAGGGCAGAGTAACCCTCTAAAGGGCCACCATTTCCTGTGACAAACCACTGTTACCAGTGGACTGACCTGCAGTGGCTGATTCTGTCTCAGGGTGTCCTCCACCTCCTGGCGCAGACAGCTCAGTGACAGGTCCAGCTGCTTCTTCTCTGCACTGAACCACATGGCATTGTCTTCTTTCCTGAACATCTCCCGTTCTGCCTGCAAGGACAAGTCGCATGGCAGGGACCTTCACCTCCTTTCTGGCACGCACATTGCTCAACAGCTCCCAGTGGGCTGGGATTTTCAAAGTCTTGGGCTGATTTTCAAAACAGTTCCACTGCACCCCTGAAAACCTGGCCCTACCAGCTGGCACACATAGCTGGCACACATAGCTGGCTTTGGCTGCCTGGAGCTGGCATGCTCACTGAAGCCAGGGTACCTTCTAGAGTGTCTGCTTGCTGAGTTCATCATTACAGCAACAGCTAGCGACCCATCCCAATCTAAACAGACAACTCAGAGAAAAGGTGCAGAATAGAAACTGACGGACAGAGAGGGAAAGTGACTCATCCAAGGTTACTAGCAGATGCAGGGCTAGGACCCAGATCCCCTGCCTCCCAGTCCAGTACTCTTCCCACTGGACCATCCCAATACCTATGAGAACAGCTGCATCAAGATGTGGAACTGAGGCAGAGGACTTCTCTGTCTCCCAGGATTCTGTGCTGTGGGTGAGGGTAGTGTGGGGCAGACCTCCTTCATCAGAGGGCAGAGTGACAGCAGAGGAATCTTGGGAGGGAAACAAGGGAGTCACTGGAGGCAATGCTGAGGGAGCAGTCTGAGGGGGAGGGTGGTTCCAGAAGCAAGGGAGCAGCCATGTCAAAGGGCATATGTAGATTGAGAAGGAAAGGAGGGTAGCGAAGCACTGGAATGGGTTATCTAGGGAGGTGGTGGAATCTCCATCCTTAGAGGTTTTTAAGGCCCAGCTTGACAAAGCCCTGGCTGGGATGATTTAGTTGGGGATTGGTCCTGCTTTGAGCAGGGGGTTGGACTAGATGACCCCCAGAGGTCTCTTCCAACCCTGATATTCTATGATTCTATGACAGAGATGGAGAGGAGACCTTGAGACCTGGCTAAGAAGAAGCCGGGGATACCCTGGGGAGGGAAAAGCCAGTGGAGTAGAAAGGGCAGAGCCCAGGCCGTGGGAAGAGACAGCACATCTGAGGTGTTTGGAGGAAAAGGCAGGTGGGATCAGGAGAGAGGCAGAGTGGGGGAAAGACCCCAGGAGGCAGAGAAGGACTCAGCATGATGGGATGGGGGGAAGCAGTGGGATGAGGTGGATTGTGAGGAAGGCTGAGGGTTTGCAGCTGAAATGGGGACACCACGCAGGTCATTTTTCAGTGGAAGAAAGAGCTGTCAGGGACTGGCCTCACAGCCCAGAGCTCTAGACACAAATCAACTTCTTGGCAGTTTGTTGAGGTCTGAGGGGCCCTTGGGCAGGCGAGACCAGCAGTGGAGCAGAGCCGCATGAGCCAGGACAGTGCAGTGAATACCTCTCCTCCAGCAGCACTTTCAGTATCTGTGCACACAATGCACAAAGGTGGGCCAGGAAGGACCGCGCTGCAGCGCTGAGCTCCCGAAGGGCACAACCATCTCCAGGGCAGCATCTGGAGGCTGGGCATGGCATGGTGGTACAAGAAGGGCTGTGTCTAGAACCCCCAGCTGTGAGAAAGTCCCATAAGGCCCAGCGCTTGGGCAATGCTCTGTGTGGAGCCTGCTGGCTGGTCTGAGGCCTTTGTTACCAGCAGTCCCTGCCCTGCATGAACAGATAAAAGCCTCCAAATAACCAAAGCAGGCCTGTCTCTTTAAAAAACAATGAGCGTCTCCTGGAAGAAAATGTTAAAAGGAGAAGAGAAGAAAGCAAAATCCAAAATAAATAAACGGCCACATCCGGATTTCCCCTCCTGAGACGCTACTCAAAGCTACTCAGGGGTTTTATGAGTTCGATATGAATTACCCTCCCTGGCCATTTACAGCTGATCTTCTGGAACTCATTAGCTATCCTCTCCCGCCCCCCAGCCCAGGGGAAGAGGTTGAGCACAGGGAATAAAGGGGCACCATGTAAAAGCTATTTCATGCTTGCTGAGACTCTCATACAGCCTGTAATGTTGCTTTTCCACAACAGAAAAATATCACATTTCCCTTCATCCTAGTTTCTGCAGCTAGAAAATTCATTAAGATGCCTGATGGACAATCCCTATTCAGTGCCAAGCTCAACCAGCAAAGGCATACCTGGCTTTCCTGCCTCTCTGGCAGATCCAGAGCAGAACATTTCCTAGCCTCTCCCTCTGGGAGCACATGTTTTCAAGGATCCCAGTTCATGCATTCTCTGCTAGCTAACACTAAGACATTAGACAACAAAACATACTTTTATATAGAATTCTTTACAGAGAGCCCCACCAAACCCTCTGCAGGGGGAACTGGATAGCTCAAAGGGTGAGTAATGGCCTCTAGTGTCTTGTACTTCTAGAATGATGGTTTGAACTCAACCAGGATCAGCTGTGATCTAGAGAGAGATGAGAGAGTCCAGCCTCAACAAAGTAACTTATCTGCATAATTCTCACCCTGGAACACAAAGCTCTACTAATGTTGCAGGTCAAGATGGCCCCAAATCCAGGTGTTCTCTACCCCAACAGCTGTCTAGTGACAGTGGTCCTTCCTTCTCCAAGGGTGCAACCCAGCTGCATTGAAGAGGGCTGCTCTTGGAGTGGCTTCCACAGCAAGAAATATTATTGCTTGATTGGATTGTTTTTCCTTTCCTTGCTGATATTTCTTGGGATTTCGAATGCAAACCCCAGGGGGTTTGATCATTATAACAACTTCTTTAACACCGAAAGGGCCCAACTAGGACATGCTGGGAACAGCTACAGCAGTGAAAAGGAGCAAGCAAAGACAGCGAAGCTGACATGTTGAAGTCATGCATGCTGCCCACTAACACATCTGCACATACCTTTTCCCCTTCTCCATCCAAAGGTTGCTTGGCTCCACCTCTGGAGTGAGAACCAGGATTGACAATTCAACAGAATGCTATGCAAATGTTCAAAAGGAGCCTGCTGCTGGATTGCAACATTAGGATAGTCTTGCAGAGTTACTGGACTGTATTGATGATTCCTTCTTCCCTAGGAATCTTACTGCTTGGAATTTGATCATTCATGACAAATGAAGTTCAATTTAAAATGTCTGAAATGATCTTTGAGGAGGATTTCAGTTCTCCCATATTTTCATTTCTTGTGTAGTGTTTGTATAATCATCCTGCAACAGAGAGCAAATCTTCCTTGGAGATCAACAGGCAGCCCCAGGGAAGCACTGCACTCTGATGCAGGCACTCACTGGCATTAAACAAGAAAAGTAAAATGCACCAGCTTTCACCATCTTGCTTTTCTTCCTCGACAGCCTAATTTATGCTCCTTCTATGCGCCACTCCCAGGAGTGTGCTGTTGTCACTCAAACAGATCCTAGCCAATTCACTATGGAAGGGGCATAGCTCAGGGGGGGCAGAAGGATTTTTGTGGTTAACACACTGACTTTAGCCTCAGGAACACTGGGTTTGAATCCCAGCTCTGCTATGTGAGATCTAGAGCAAGTCACTTAATCTGTTTTGGTGCCTCAGTTCTCATGGGGATAATGTACCTTCCTTTCTCCCACTCTTTAATTTGTACACTCTTCAGTGAAGCAATTGTCCTTTACAATGGATGAGTACAGCACCCAGCACGATGGAATGCCAGTCTCCTTTGGGACAGAAGGGCACTACTGCAATAATGAGCCATGAACAGTGGACTAATAGTCTTTTAGCCAGCCTTGGAGCTTGTATTATGGAGTGTTGTGTATCTTTTTGACTTTCCTGCACCTTATCTCTGAGGTTGCATAATGGAAACTGGAATGTACTCATGACCAAGAGTGGAAGATACAGTATTCATCACATTCTCCTCTTCTCCCTCCTAGTGCTAATGCAGAACAACTTGATTAGTTCAGTATGGACCTCTGAAATAGATCTCTATCCGACAGTATCACCAGAATTGTACTGGACATTCCCTGGAGCTGGGAAATGCCTTGTGACTTTTGACTCAGAGGAGGATGTTTAAACGACTGTTCGGGAGCTTTGTTTTCACACTGTCCCTTAGAATCCCGATGATGTACCAATGCAATGCAATGTATGCCAACAGGAATTCATCAGATTCAGCAGCTCACTCCCATCCCACAATCGACAACTGATTTTGCAAAAGGAAACCAAACTGATGGCTCTATCCTCTGCAATGCAGCACACCTAAAATCACAACTGCACACACACATGCCCATTTGTGAAGAAAACCAGGACAATGGTCTGACTACCTTGTGTGAATTAAACTCCTTACTACAGTAAATGGAAAGCAGTGACATAGTTAAGGAAACAGCTGTTGGACACGGCCAGAAGTGACTTCCTTTGGGGCAAATTCTGGACCTGATGTAAAGCTCAAGGAGCTGGACTGTATGTTGGGTGTATCTATTGGGTTTCTGGGAACTGGGCGGGTAGAAGCCCGCCTATTGCTAATGGATCCCCCCTCCCCAGCCTAAGGGAGGATCTACAGGTATGTTGGGTGTATCTATTGGGTTTCTGGGAACTGGGCGGGTGGAAGCCTGCCTATTGCTAACGGATCCCCCCCCCAGCCTAAGGGAGGCTCTACAGGTATGTTGGGTGTAGCGTGGTGGTTACCTGCTCCTGCCCTGAGGGGTTTAAAAACAGCCCAGGAGAGGGCTGTGGCTGGGGCAAGAAGCCTGGGCTGATTGGGGAAAGTAGGCTCAGCTGGGGCCATGCCCCAATCAGGCCCAGCTGGCCCCTATAAGAGGCAATGAGCCAGGACAAAGTCAGTCTTTCTCTGCCTATAGAGGGAGATGGGCCTGGCTGCAGGGAGCTAGAGACAGGGTATCTGAGTGCAGCAGGGCTGGGGAGGCTAGACAATGACTGGTAGTAGCCTGATACTGAGGTGAGGTGGGGATAGTGGGTGGGGGTTCCCCTGGGAGGGGAGACCCTGAGAGAAAGGGGTTACTGTAAGAGGGCAGCACACCAGGTAAAGGGGGCAGTGGGTCCAGGGAGGGACATGGGGCCCAACAGCAAGTGATAAAGTGGATAACCGGCCTGCAGGGGGTCCTCTGGGCTGGAAATTGAGCTAATTCCCAGAAGTCAGCAGTAGGAGGCGCCGCAGGGGTGAGTCTGCATGTCTACATTGGGAAGGTCTGGCAGGAAGGAATCCTTCCCCACATCATGGAGATGAACCATGGTAGTTATCTCTGGCCTCCCCTTCTTCAGGAGGAAGAGCCTAGCAGATCTGCACCACTCTTTCCTTGGCTTCCTCCACATACACTGAGAGCTCCCATGGAGCTGTTCTCAGGGGTCCTGGGCCCCCATTCAGGCTCTCCATGTCGACCCCACCCTACACAGTCACCTGATCTGTGACATGGGAGGGGGTTGGAGAGCAGAGGGCGTGTGAATTGCTGACTCTTTCCACTTAATGCTCCTAGCAAAACCTTAATCCACACCCTATAGGACATGCTTGTGTCCAATGCATCAGGTACAGAGTTTATCTGCTAGAGCCGACCTGACCTTTCTCTTATTAGTGACTTTTTCTCTTAAGAGAACTCCAACATCTCCCTACATGTACTGGGCCAACTTGGCTCTAAGTCACACTAGCCTCAGTCAGAGGTAACTCCATGGACTTCAGTGAAGTGACACCAGAGCGCCACAAGTGCGACTGGGAATGCTGAGTATAGACCTGTTCCATCTTTATTACCAGATCTCCACTACTAAGTAACCAAACCCTTAAGCAGTTGCTTCAAACAGGTTCTTTATTGCCTGCTCTGGTCCTATATAGCTCTATAGACACCCTCAATAGAGAAAATGTTAAAAGAAACAGTTCCCCTTTTCTCACCAAGTCCCAGGCTCTGGTACACCTTGTTGGCTAATATCAAGGTATTAATAAAGGGAAATTTTCCTCATCTGTTCATCTTTTTTCTTTGAGATCGTCTAAACTAGTGGTTATTGTTCCTTCCAACCAAATGTTTGGACTGATATAGCAGATCAGAGAGAATTTCCCCCTCCTAATAAAGCCCCAGATCAGAACAGATCTGGGGCATGATTTTTACTCACATTATCCATGCAGTTGCAAGCAAAACACGTGCTCCCTTGTGTATGTAGGCTGTGTGTGCACTTAACACAACTGCATGCATTGGAGAGGTAGTAATGCCTATTTTGCACATGTAGTTACCAACTCTGCATACACTTTTTGGGGTGATGAAACATGCAAATCAAGCACAATTGAATACATTTTTATGATTCCAACTGTGCATTGAATATTGGCTCCTATGCTTCCCTTACACAGTGTTAATGCTACAGCTTGTTGATTTGTAAGGTGCTCTAAATGAGGCACTGGCTGCCACATTAAACAAAGCTATGGATGTCCCCGATGGAGAGGCTATCAGGGCAGTCACCCCTTTCAGGCGGTCACTAACATCTGAACAAGAGCGCCCACTGCTTCCTCTGGCATCTGTGGGGTCAGTTGCATCATTCTACCAGGCAGCTCTCAGCTTCTGTTAAGGTCCAGTTTATTTGAACATACCCTGGAATCACAGGGCCACAGGGCAAGGGCAGCAATGCCAAAGAAACATTCACTTCCAGAGCAGGACAATCTGTTCTGCCAGGGAGAGCAGCTTTAAGCTCTGTCTTCATGGGGACACCCACAGGGGAACCCATGGGGCCATGCTGGCTGCATTGTCCACGTAGAATGAAGCAGGAAGCAAGGCTGCCCTGGGGTTTAGTTTGGCCAATGCCCGATTTGTGAGGCCCTCATGGATTCCTTGAGGGTTCTTGATGCTGGAAAAGGGGAGACGGCTTCTCTGGAGGGACGTGGATGTTCAGCACCAGGATCCCTCAGTCCTGAGCTTCCCTACTTTGCCTCACCAACAAGAGCATGAACCTGCTCCTGGAAAATCACTGGTCGCTGAGCTGGATGGGGTGAAGTCAGACTTGTGGCCAGATTTTTGATCTGCTGAAGGGTCTTTGCAACATTAGGGGAAACATATTCTTAGGGGTCCTGGGGTGACATAGGGGCTGATGGAGCACTTTTAAGCCACCTCCTTGCATGAGGGGCACGGCTCCTGCTGATCCCTGGACAGCACAGTGCCCCCTACTGGCTGCTATTAGCCAGTGTGGTTCACAGAAGCCCAGGCTGGAATAATTTTGAACCGCCTCTGATCTCTTTTGTTTGGAGCTGTCAATATATCAGCAGCACCCAGACTCTGCCCAGTTCTGGCAAATCACAGTGAGCTCATGGGCTTCTCTGAATTTACGTCAAATAGAGCCCTTTGCAGCCACGCTCACCTTTCATACCTTGACTGTGCAGATCAAGGCAGAGTGTTGCATTCTGAGACCTGCAGTGCCAGATCCCCAGCTGATGTAAATGGGTGTAGCTCCACTGGGGTCAATGGGCCAGATTCCTAGCTGACATAAATGGGTGTAGTTCTGTTGATGATAATGAGACAGATCCAGGAGTGGCTCCAGGCACCAGCACGCCAAGCGCGTGCCTGGGGCGGCAAGCCACGAGGGGCACTCTGCCGGTTGCCACGAGAGCGGCAGGCAGATTGTCTTCGGCGGCACGCCTGCGGAGGGTCCGCTGGTCCCACGGCTTCAGCGGACCTCCCGCAGGCCTGCCGCCGAATCCGCGGGACTGGGGACCTCCCTCAGGCAAGCCACCGAAGACAGTCTGCCTGACATACATGGGGCGGCAAAATACCTAGAGCCGCCCCTGGACAGATCCCCGGTGGGTGTCAATCAGCATAGCTTCACTGAAGTCAGTGAAAATTGACACCCACTAAGGATCTGGCTGGATGTCTCTGTGGGCTGCCTTGGTGTATCTGAGAGGAGAGTAGCTGCAGGACCCAGGCTGTGTTTGCTCTGCAGCAGCTCATCTCAATCACTTGACAATGGCAGGTTTCTCCACCCCATGCCCTGCCCATCCTTCCTTCTCCTGTGAGGGAAGGTGTCTCCCTTTGCAAGGCATAGTGCCTTCCTTCTCCAAGGCTTCCAGTCAGAGGCCAGTGCTTCACACTCCCTGGCCCAGCTTCTCCTGGTGGAGCACTGCAAACAGCTGGCCTGATGGAGGATCGTCCCAGGGAGGGCATCCTCAGGGGGTGCAGAGTTGACAGAATTGCTCCTATGCCAGCCTACCTCCCTGTGGCCAGGACTGGACATGGTGCCAGGGCATCCTTGCACCCCAGTGATCCACAGCTGTTGCCTAGGCCCCTTCAGACTATTGGCAGCTGGTGCAGGTTAGAGCAGCATGGGATTTATAGTGGGGACCATCCCAAAGCACAGCCAGCCCAGGGTCAGGGGATGTGCAAAAGTGATGCAGTCGACTCAAGTTATGCCATGTGAATCTCATCCGCAGCTGAGGAACTGGGCTGTATGGATATGAATATCAATGGCATGTAGCCATTTCTGGGGTGGAGGAGATGGCCAATCAGCAGACAAGCATGCTGTGTAGCACTGGATGAAAGGGAAAATTTGGCCCTCTGGCAAACCCATTCTCTTATGGAAAGAGCCATGAGATGAAGTCTCACAGCACAGCTGATGCTCACAGCACACAGTAAGGACCTATGATTGCCTCCATCTTTCAGACAGGCAAATGGAGACACAACCCAAGGAGCTGATGTCACTCCCCCACCGTCACCTAGCAAGTCAGTGGCAGAGGAAGGGACAGCACTAAGGAGATCCTGGCTCCCAATCCTGCACTCAGTGCAGACTATGCTAAGGGGACAAACACATCCCATCATCCTCCATCCTCTCTGCAGTGGGTAGCTCAGTCTCTGAGGACATTCAGTCCCTGATATTTTACTCTGGGTCAGTTCCCATGGTATTGCTTCTGCACACAGCTCTATGTGCCATGGTCAAGTTCAGAAACCATCAAACTGGTTGGAAATGAAACAGTAAAAACTGTGAAACCATCAAAAAAGAGAGTTCTGAATAAAAGAATGTGTGTGTGTGTTTGGGGCAGCAGGGAAAAGGAATACCAGCTGATTAAAGAGACAAAAACTTTTAGACACCAATCTTTTTGGGTAGAGGGGTCAAAAGTCAATCTGAAACTACTTGTATTAAATTTAGAAGATGGCTTTAGCACATGGTTTGGATTTTGCTTCCCCCATCACTAGAGCTAATTAGGCCAATCCCAGAGTGCCCTTGCTGATACCTAACACATGCGTGACACAAATTATTCCTTCGAACTGGAATCAGTGCCTCAGAGCTGAACATTAGCCCCCTCTTTAAGCAGGAGAAGAAATCAGGTAGCCAAGAGGCAGGCACATGTATGTGTGTGCATGCGTGTATGCTTGTGCATTTGTGTTTGTGGGAGTTCTGGAGGACAGTACATTTGAACGAAGAGTTTTGAACTCATTATCTGGACTACATTCAAAGAATGTGAGAGCAATAATCATGTACATAAATGCATGTGGTGGGAAGTGACTGGATGAGGGCCAAGAAAACAAAGGTTACTGGAACACACAGCCAGCGCTCTCTCTCTCTCCCACTCACAGGATTTTGCTTGGGCTTTTGTGTTCGCATGGTTGTGTCTATTCCATGTTATGTGACTGTGGGAATGCATAGAGCTTGACTCTCCTCTCTCTCACAGAAGTCTGTCTCCACTCACTTCAACTGGCAGAGAGGGAAGGGAAAGCTCACATCTATACTACACTATGACTCTGGTTCAGGAAAGTGCTTAAGCATGTGCTTGACTTCAGTGGGATTTGAGCACATGCTTAATGTTAAGCAGTGCTTTGCTGAATTGAGATGCTTTCCAGATGCGGGGTCTATATGCATGAATATACATTGTCAGAGGCAAATGTGTGTGTATATCTGTCTAGCTAGAGGCATGACTGTGCGCACACATAGACACGACATGATCCAAGGCAAGTGTGTCTATGTACATGATCAGTGGGGTAAATTGGCACAGCTCTCTTGAGTAACAAAGCCAGACTGATTTACACCAGCTGGGGATCTGCTCCCATGTCTGTATGTTGGTGAACATGCACATCTGCACACAAATCAGAATGAAGAAGACAACCCTTTCCCCTCGCACTTCACCTTGTATTCTCACTTAGACTCTTTCTAGATCAGCAGGGTTGCATTTTGCCCTCCCTTTGCACTGGTGAACATGATGATGCAAAGGGCAGGAGAATGCAGAATCAAGCCTGCTCTCTGGATGTATATGCCAGTAAATGCACCACTGGCAGGTTCTCATCACTGGTTTTACTTACTATTTATAGTACAGTAGTGCCCAGAGGTCCTGGCCAAACTCAGGGCCCCGTGTGCTGTGTACACACACAATGAGGAATATCCCCAGGGGACAGGAGTGAATGATGCAGATGATGGGGAGAGCCAGGGTCTGGGGCTGGAGGAAGCGACTTTGCAGATGGAGAGACAGGCCCAGGAGTCCAGACTGGAGGGGAGGGAATCAACAAATGAGTCAGAAAAAGGAAGGGGGTCTGGAGCAGGCGACTGAGAGCAGAAGAGAGGTCATGGACATGGATTGAATGCAGCTCATAACAATGCTGGGCAAAGGGGTGGGTGCTGGGGGCACCAGAGCAATCAGGCAGTGGTCGAATAGAGGGGCCACGGAAGGTGCGAAGTCAGAGAAGGTGCAATACTATGGGGTGAGCAAGGTGGAGCAAGTGTCCCGTTAGCTGAGCAAGGGGTCGAGGAGGTGGGGGACTTGCGAGTGGGAGGGGACACCAGAGTGGAAGCTGGAGTCACTGAGGACAAGGTCAGGGATGGAGAAGAGAGCCAGGACTTCAGGTCTGAGAGGAAGGTACTTTGGGAGGGTCCGGTGCATGGTAGCAGCAGCGACAGATGGGGGATGAGAGACGAACTGAACAGTGTTGTATTGTGGGGGAGGAGGAAGGTGGGGAGCAGCAGCAACAGGGGGAGGGGAGGAGCTTTTGACCCACCTGCCTCCTACAGATCTTCACTGACTTTGCTGCTTGTATTTCTGTCATAAATACCCGTGAATGGGCCAGATCCCCAACTGAGGTCAATGAGCAGAGCTCCACTGACCTCTTTGGGGTCTCAATGATTTTTCTGCTGAGGATCCAACCCTGGACATTGCTAGTATTATGCAGACTGTGAACTAGTGTCTGCAGATGGAATACACAGCTCCAGGCTTGAGACAGGTTGTGCCTGTTTGCATACTTGTGCATCATTGCATGTGTTCAATTTAACATCCACTGGTGTCTTCACAACTCCCCCTACTGTACCTTGCTGAGGGTCTTCTTCAGGGCAGAATTGTCCTGCTTCAGCTCGAAGGCCGATCGCTCCAGCTCCTTGTTCTCCCCTTCTAGGTGGGCTACAGCTCGCTGCAGTGTCATCAGTCTCTCCTGAAGAATGCTGTTCTCATCCTGCACATTCTGCAGCAATGCTGCAGCCTCCTGCTCACTCTGCTGCTGATGACAGACTATCTGTGACATACCCAAGACATGGACTGTAAGGTTTTGGGGCCAGATCCCCAACTGGTGTAAATCAGTGTAGTTCCACTGCTGCACCAGGTTACACCACCAGATGTCTGGCCCATGACTGTCAGGGGGGAAGAGACTTTAAGGAATTCTTATGCCTAGGGAGTGTTCAAATCCAGGCACCAGCTGAGCAGAGCAGTTGCATTTCAGTGTTAATAACAGTGTGATGCCTTTACCTTTGTGCTCTACTCTTACAGGAAGCAACTACAAGAACCAGTCTCCTTAGAAGAGTAACATGTAGACCTGTGATTTACAGCCAACATTTTCAATGTCATGTACCTAAAGCTAGGCACCAAAATCCATAGGTAGGCACCTAAATAAATGGTACGATTGCTAAGGGAGCTAGGCCCACGGAAAATGGGCTGGGTGCCTAGGTCTGAAAAATGCTGGCCTACTCTTTCTTGGAGCAGATATTTTCTATCTGTAAAATTGTCTTTGGCACCTGCCAATACTGGAACCCAACATTCACGAGGCCAGCCTCTTGGTAAAGATAGCATCTATGCTCCAAGTGATGAGTGTTTCATCACGTCAGGCCTAGTGAATATAGGCTTATGGGGACATTCAAAATGTAATTAAGGTTAAAATAGGGTGACCAGATGTCCCAATTTTATAGGGACAGCCCCAATTTTTGGGTCTTTTTCTTATGTAGGCTCCTATTACACCCCTCCGCCCCTCGATTTTTCACATTTGCTGTCTGGTCACCCTAGGTTAAAGATACAGGGCCAGCTCCCGGCTAGTGCAGAGCAGTGTGGCTCCATTGAGTTGTGCAGCACACACAATGGTATTTCACTGTTCCATGTAGCATGGCAAAATGGCTATTGCTATGCTACAAACTGCACAGATCATGCGGCATGAGAGAACAAGATGCAGCCCAGCCTGTCACCAGGCTCATTTTGTCAACAGGTGGTCGCTGCTGGGCAGCCCAAGCCTACCAGAAGCCCATAAAGAGAAGTGGGTACGAGATGGTGTATAGGTACAATAGCTAGCACAATGGGGCCTTGTTCTCTGTCGGGGCCCCCAAGGTCACTTGTCTTCAGGGGCTAAAGCTCTTTCTGCTGGTTTTCTGCGGAGTCGTGGGTAGCAGTGGAAAAAACAATCCCTCCTTGCACAGCTGCAGTTTGGGAGGTGACACATTTTCACAAAATATTAGGCTGTGGAGGCCAACTCTGCTTTGGGATTGGTGCTGTGCAGATTGAGGCTGGTGTGAAGAGGTGCAGCCACAGGAGTTAAAAACGGATACTCACCTCTCGTAACTGTTGTTCTTCAAGATGTGTTGCTCATATCCATTCCAGTTAGGTGTGTGTGTACCGCATGCACAGTTGTCAGAAAGCTTTTCCCCCAGCAGCACCTGTTGAGTCAGCTGTTGAGCCCTCTGGAGTGGCACCTTCATGGTGCTCAATATATGATGACCCCACCAACCCGGTGCCTCCTCAGTTCCTTCTTGCTGGCTGCTCCACCAGAGGGGAAGGCCGGCGGGTTTGGAATGGACGTGAGCAACACATCCCAAAGAACAACAGTTACGAGAGGTGAGTAACTGTTTTTTCTTCTTTGAATGATTGCTCATATCGATTCCAATCAGGTGACTCCCAAGCAGGGCCAGCTCTAGCGTTTTTGCCACCCCAAGCAGCAAAAAAAAAAAAATTATGTCCGTGATGGCTCAGAATCGGGACTCTGGTAGAAGGTCCATGCCTGGATCAAGCCTAACACTGCCCCAATTAATTCTATTCTCTGGGTCAGTTCCAGGGTCAACTTCCCCAAGCTGAGGAGGAGACCCAGTCACTTGAATGTGTACCTGACCAAATGGATTTGGGACTGCACCTGTGCCCTGGTACAGCCCCTGAGCAGCCAGTCGTCGAGGTAGGGGTATACCTGCACCTGCTGGCGATGGAAGAAAGCAGCCATGACCGACATCCACTTGGTGAACAGTCGCGGGGCTGTTGAGAGGCTGAATGGTAGGACAATGAATTGATAATGTTCATGTTTAACCATGAAGTGCAGGAAGTGTTTGTGTGCTGGATGGATTGCTATGTGAAAGTATGCGTCCTTTATCCTGAGGGCAGCAAACCAGTCTCCTGGATCCAGGGAGAGGATAATAGTGCCCAGTGAGACCATGCGGAGCTTCAACTTTACCATGAATTTGTTGAGCCCACGTAAATCTAGGATGGGTCTGAGGCCCGCTTTGGCCTTGGGGATTAGGAAGTATCGGGAGTAGAAACCCTTGCCCCTTAGCTCCTGAGGAACCTCCTCCATCACTCCCATGGTGAAGAGGGCTGGCACCTCCTGGATAAGGAGTTGCTTGTTAGAGGGGTCCTTGAAGAGGGATGGGGAAGGGGGATAGGAGGGAGGGTAGGAGCAGAACTGGAGAGAGTATCCTGTTTCCACTGTGCGGAGGACCCAGTGGTCCAAGGTTATTTGGGACCAGGCACGGTAGAAGTGGGACAAACGATTCAAAAAGGGTAAGGAAGGATCTGGGAATGAGTCTGGTATGCCGTCTTCAGGCGTCTCTTTAAAAGGCCTGCTTGGAACCCAAGGAAGGTTTGGTCGGGCCCTGGCCTTGTCTGGAAGAGGGGTTTGAAGGCTTCCTTTTGCTGTTCCTGCCCCTTCATCTGTAAAAGTCCAGCCTTGGCTGAAGAGGGTAGAAACGCTGCTGCGGCTATTGGGGCTTGAAATGCTTCTCTTGGGTTGCTGGGGTGCGTATACCCAAGGATTTAATAGTAGCCCTTGAGTCTTTTAGTCTATGCAGCTGAGAGTCAGTCTTCTCCACTAACAAACCTGCCCCATCAAAAGGCAGGTCCTGCATTATCTGCTGAACCTCAGGTGGTAGGACCGAGGCTTACAACTGTGAGGTGCACTTTATGGCAATGCCTGAGGACAAGGTGCACGAAGCCAAGTCTGCAGCGTCCAGTGAGGCCTGTAAAGAGGTCCGTGCCATCGCCTTGCCCTCCTCTACTATGGCTCCAAACTCCTCCCTGGATTCAGTTGGCACAAGCTCTTGAACTTGAGCATCGAGTTCCAGAAGCTGAAGTTATATCGGCTCAGAATTGCCTGCTGGTTGGCAATTCTGAGCTGGAGTCCCCCTGTAGAGTACACTTTATGCCCAAACAAGTCCAGACACTTGGACTTGGGCACTGGGGCCTGCTGCCCCTGCCTTTCTTTCTCATTTACAGCCGCAACCACCAATGAACAGGGCTGTGGGTGTGTAAAGAGTTATTCGTACCCCTTTCAGGGTACAAAGTACTTTCTCTCGACGCCCTTGGCTGTGGGAGGGAAGGAGGCCGGAGTCTGCCAGATAGTCTTGGCATTGGCCTGTATAGTTTTGATGAGGGGCAGAGTCACCCTCGGAGGACCTTCTGGGGCCAAAATGTTGACCACCGGGTCCTCTGACTCCACCATCTCCTCGGCCTGCAGGCCCATGTTGCGTGCCACCCTGCACAGGAGGTCCTGGTGGGTGCGGCTGTCTACAGGAGGCGGTCCAGAGATGGAAGTGCCTGCGATGGCCTCATCTGGGGAAGAGAACGAAGAGGATAATGGGGGAGCAGGATCCTCCCTCCCCTCCTGCTCATCAGGAGCCTGACTACTTGCTTTGCTGGTAGCCCCAGGCTCAGGAACTGGAGTTGGAGTTGGTTCCGAGGGGGACAGGGGCAGGGTGCCTCCCCAGCATCCCTAGGGGTGGGGTCACTGGCTGAGGCCTCCAGCACCCTTAGTTCAGAGGTGGCTGATTGGGAGCCTTTAGACTGGGAGCCCTGGGCCTAGTGGTTCACCCACGGGATCTAAAATGGCCACTGCACTGGTCTCTGCCACTGCACAGGCCACGGTCTTGCCCCCACCTCAGAGTGTCCATGGCTGGACCAGTGCTGGTCCCACTCCAAGTACCTAGAGTCCACCTCCAAGTACGAGGACCAGGATTGGGACTGCAAGGGCCAGGGTTGAGCCAAGCAGATGTGAGACGGCGAGTGGTGCTGTGAGGGTGGGGAGCGGTGCCATGACCTGGAGCTACACAGGATCGTCGAGTGGCATTGGGACCGTTGCCAGGTCCAGGACCTGCTTCATGAAGGGGACCAATGTGCAGATTGGTGTCGCAATCAGGAGTGCTGACGCAATCTGGAGCAGTGCCATGAGACCAAGCGGTGTCGTGAGTCCGACTGGTGCTGCGATTGCAAGTGGCGCCGGGACTCCAAGCATTGCCAGGACTCAATCAGCGGTGCCAACAGCTGGATCATCACTGGTTTGCCTTGAGACGGTGCCGTATGATGTGGTACTGGAGGCTTGGTACGAATCGTAGGTGACCTCAGCGCTGTCAAGGTGATGAGGTCCCTCACTGCCGCAAAGGTGTCCGGAGTGGATGGCAGCTTCAAATCTTTGATGATGTGGGCCAGGGAGTCCAACGGCACCAGACGCAACGGTCCCCCTTGCAGGGCCAAAGTCAATGGTGCTGTCTCCACAGGCTTTGGCACTGGGTGCTCCTCCCAAGGATGCGCCCCATTGGCTGGCTCCAGAGGGGTGGGCCTCTGGGATGGAGAGCCACTCCTCCCTTGGTTCTAGTGCTGCTTCTGCACCAGGGAGTGGGAGCGGTGCTAGGTCGATCCTGCTGGTTTCGGGGCTGGGGAGTGGCGGTTCTCAGTTCTCAGGCTACAGTCTGTCAGTGGTGTCACTTCCACCACTGCTGCCAGGGCGCTATGCACCATAGAACTTGGTGCCGGGTCCTGCAGCACCGAAGGAGGCTGAGGTCTAAGTGCCGCCACCATAACGAGCTGCTTACAGTGAAAGTCTTGCTCCTTTTTGTTTCTGGGGTGAAACCCCTTACAAATCCTGCACTGATCGGTTTTGTGAGGGTTTCGTGAGCCTTCCCGAGACACTTCAGACAAGCATCATGGGAGTCACTCATTGGCAGGGGCTTGGAGCAGGACTTGCAGGGCTTGAACCCCTGGGACTTGGGCATGAAAGCCCTCCCAAGAAAAAGTGGTCAGGATAGACAGTAAGCCCCCCCGCAGCCCAACTGCTACAAACTACTACTAAAATAAACTAAGTAAAAAGATATAAGAAACAACAAGAAAAACAAGAGCTAGGGAAACACGGAGAACTTGCTAAGCAAGACGCCATAGTTTCAATGACTGTCACTGACAATAAGAAGGAACCGAGGAGGCACCGGGTTGGCAAAGTCATATATTGAGCGCTGTGGCGGGGCGATGACTCACCAGCATGGCACCTCCTGCTGGTCGTCCTGGGAATTAGCTCTTCCGGCCTGGAGTGCCCTCTGCAGGCTGGTGTCTCACCTGCCGCTGGCCCCCGTGTCCCTCCCGGACCCTGGTGCCCCTCTGTGGCTGCTTTCCCCAATCAGCCCAGCTCTTCCCCTACCACAGCCTTTTCCCAGGGCTGTTTTAAGCTCTTCAGGGCAGGAGCGGGGTGACCACCCCGCTACAAGTGCCATGGAAGTGCCACTCCTGGGGGCTCCACAGCTGACACGACGGGTGCTGCTAGGGGAAAAACTTTCCAAAGACTGTGCACGCAGCGTGTGCACACCTAATTGGAATGGATATGAGCAATCACTTGAAGAAGAACTGTGCTGATTTACACCACCAGAAAATGGGTCCCAACAGTTTCAGAGAGGACTGCTTTGTGGCTCCCTCAGTATTTCTATATCTGGTTTCTCTTCTTGACTTTTTCTTTCTGGGCCCAGTTCTGCTCTCAGTCCAGCAATGTAAATCTGGAATAATTCTACTAGATTTACACCACACAGCTGAAACCACAGTCCCTACCAGTCTACATTTGTGTCTCTATCTTGCTTCCTCTTGCTGTTTTTAATATTCCATCTTTTGCTGTCTTCTTTCCCATAATAAATAAATACATAATAACCAACATGTTATTAAATAATACCCTACATGTATATAGCGCCTTTCATCCCACAGGGTTTTACTAACCATTGTATAAACAGCTGTTACTTCTCTTGTGTCCTGGAAGCTGTGATGGGGCAGACAGGCCCCACACTGGCAATGACAGGGTTAAGGAGAGCCTGTGGACCCAGTTGACCTCATCCTGCTATACCTGCAACCAATGGCAGATGTGGAGAGAAGAGCCGAAAGGTGGAAGAGACTTAGCCCCGGGAAGAAGAGTAGAGATCTGCTGTTTCCTTGGGGAGGGCACCAGCTACAGATGAGAGCCTAAGGCAGCTTGTGGCATGGAGGAGCCATGTGGTAGACAGGATGACCAGGGCCAGGAAGACTGACAAAAAGGGACCAGCCTCAGGGAGACAAGCCCAGACCAGAGGGGTGGAGCCCTGGTTTTGAAGTGCACTGTTTTCTTTTTTGTTTTGGACTCTCACAACCAGAAAGGGTAAGACTTCAGTGTGCCATAGGAGGGGGTTGAAGGCACCATGACATCAATTCCAGGAGGGGCAACACCTGACCACTGGAGACCCGCGCTGGAGTGAGTTGTGTCTTGATGCGCCACAAAAGTGGGTGCTGCCTAGACAACCTGGTAAAAGGGTCAGGCACATCTGGGGCAGAACACAACAGCTGGTTAACAGCCTAGAGCTACACTACACAACAGGCTTGTGGGAAGTGTAGACTACTATATGCAGCTGAAATGGCACTAGCCAACATCTACTTCCCCCAGCTGCAATTAGGCCCCTCCACTGAAGCTGACTCCCCTCCTCTTGTAAAAGGGATGTAGGGTCATTAATGCACACAAGTACTTGGGGCCACAGTTTTGTGTCTCAGTGAGAACCCAGTCTCTTCAGTGGCACAGGGCCCTCTGCCCCATGGGAGGACATTTGCTTAACTAACTGAGAGGAAGGCATGCTATCTCCTGGGTCACCAGTCTCATTTCCCACAGTAGGGTTACTTGGAGGGCTCCCATCCAGATGCTGAGCCTACTTAGCTGGATGGGAGGGTCTGAGCTCTTTCCCCTCCTCCCATCTTCTTTCCCCTCCTTGTTGGCACTCCCCCCTTGCTATGGTTCAGCTTCTCCTTGGGAATTATGTACACTGCCCGGTGCCTTGACTGGGATCAGAGCCCCTCATAGGAGGTGCTGTACACATGCCCCATATCTAAACAGGCAAAGGAAGCAGTATTATGAGGGGGAACTGAGGCCTAGAGAGGTTAAGTGACTCACCCAAGGGCAGAGCAGGGACTTAAAATCAGATCTCCCGAGGCTGCGTCTAGGGCCTTTAGCTCAAGGCCATCCTTCCTTTCTCCCCTACTCACCTCTTGTAGGTGCTCGACCTGAGCCTCCAGTTCCCTGCACCTCAACTCCAGCTCTCCCAGCTGGTCCTGCAGCATGCGCATGGTGTCCGTCAGGCTGTGGTTCTGCCTCTTGCTGTCTGACAGCGCCTGCCGCACGGAGTCCATGCGCTCCTGAGAAAGGAAAGCATCACTCAGAGGAAGCATTCAGAACCCAGGAACTGATTGCTACCTCAGCTCTGCCAGGTCTGCCTGTTCTTAATGCTCTGCACGCGTTAGCTGGCATGTGCAACAAGATATCTGTATTATACATCCCAGTGGGAATGGGCGACAGGGGATGGATCGCTTGATGATTCGCTGTTCTGTTCATTCCTTCTGGGGTACCTGGCATTGGCCACTGTCAGAAGACAGGCTACTGGGCTAGACTGACCTTTGGTCTGACCCAGTATGGCCGTTCTTATGCTGTTATTTTTCTTGATGAGGCAGTGCCATAGGTGTGCATGGCATTGCACATATTCAGGAGAAAGCAGGTTGCTGAAGGGTCAAATGTGTAGATAACAATGGTGAGGTTCAGCCCCAAGAGGAATGACTACAGCCTTCATCAGCTGGGAATCCAGGGTCCAGAAGAGCCTGTGGAATGTACAGCTCTGTAGCTAAGTGTGGATGCACACAGACCTGCTGAATCCTCCCAGCTCACGTCCATCGTCATGGGC
Organism: Chelonoidis abingdonii; assembly: GCF_003597395.2. Taxonomy (NCBI): domain Eukaryota; kingdom Metazoa; phylum Chordata; order Testudines; family Testudinidae; genus Chelonoidis; species Chelonoidis abingdonii. Next base: position 57,679,931 of record NC_133776.1, read on the forward strand.
CTCACCCAGCTCACATCAGGGATGGAGATCACCTCTTTTAGCCATTCACCTTGCTCTGAAAAGTGTCAGCTGAAGATTTGAGTTACTGCCAGCCAAGAGCCTGTGTTCCCAGAGGGATCAGAAGGGACTGGGGGAAGGCCAGGGAATTACTCTCTTTCTAGCTAACCTCTGCATGCCAGTCACACCAGTGACCATAGGCTCTGAGCCCCTAGCGACAGCCCCGACCTCTCAGCCATCTGTCCCTATATCCTGAGCCTGAGTCTGCGCTCACGCTGCCAAAACACCACAGTAACTCCCTCCATGTCAGTTGTGTGGATGGACTCTGCAGGGATTCCAAAGCTGTGGATGGCACATTGTGGCGCTGGAGGGGAATGTACCGTCTGGAATTGATCTGGAGCCACAGCTCCCTTTTTCTTTGCAATGGATTGCTGATGGCAGCTCCAGCTTGACAACACATCACCCCACAGAAGAGGAACAGCACAGACAGCATTACCATCATACTGGGGCCTGGATTATGCCGTGCAGCAACTCAAACCTCAGGCCAAGCTGGCTGAAAGGATTACTAATGTTTGTAGCCATGGAGGAGAGCCAGGGCCCAGCCCCAAGCAGGCTAGGCTGATTACAGGGCTGCGCTGACATCACGCTAAATTCACAGGTTTGTGGATTTCCAGGCTGAAAGGGCCCATTCTGCCCATCTAGCCTGACCTCCCAACTCAGGCCTGCAAACTTCCTCCTGGGAGGTCCTACAGCCAGCTGGCTTCCCTGTGATCTCTGAACAGGGCAGCTTCCCCTTGGGCCATGCTTCACCTAAACACTAGTTTGTTCCAAAATGTTGCGATATTTACGCTGGGCAAACCCCAGTGCATTGGAACCAAAGGGAGTGTTTACAAGCCCCTGTTCAAGCTGAGTTCCACCTGGTGCTGGTCCCAGTGCTCTGCTCTCTGGTGGGACATGGTGCATCCTGCAACACGGGGTGTTTGTGAGGTGGACTGGACCCCACTGGGATGTACACTGGTGGGCTCAGCAGGTGGAACGGCCTTTCCGACTGTGTCCAAAGGGCCAGAGACTGCCCTGACCCCTTTCCCCCTGCTTAGTCCCACCCCTACATTGTCTGCTTGCTCAATGCTAAGGAGAAGGGGTGGGACCATTACCTGGAGCACCCGGCGATCTTGCTCCGCTGCTGTCAGAGCCTTCTGCAACTGGAAGATGTTCTCCTGAAGGGTGGAGGACCCCGTGGAGGCATCAGTCAGTGCCTGGGAAAGGCTCTGCACCTTGTCCTTCAGGTGGCTCTCCTTGTCCTCTGTCTGGGCCAGTGAGTGACCCAGGCGGCCCAGCTCCTGCTGCAGCATGGCTGATTTGCTCTCGCTGTCCCCCAGCTGGCAGCGCAGGGCCTGGACCTGCTCCTGCAGGGCCTGGATCTCAGTATCTCGGTCCACCAGGCTGAGCCGGACATGCTGAAGCTCCCCTTCCATGGAGCGATGGCTCAGCTCCAGCTTGGTGGCCCTGCTCTCGGCTGCCTCCAGGACTTCTTTCAGCCTCCGCTTGTCCGTCTCCAGTTTGGTATCCTTGGCTTTCAGCCTAGTGACCTTCACCTGAAAAACAAAGGTGACCTACTTCAGCAACGTGTATCATCCTTTCCACCACTGCCTGCAGCGTGCGACCCCCTCGTGTGCCGGCCCGTCACTCCACGCTTCCCCTGACATGCTGGCCAACCCCTCCTCGCTTGTGCACACACAGGCTTGCCCCTCCACACTCCCCTTGTGTGCCAGGCTGGGCTGCCCCTCCACGCTCCCGCCTCTTGTGCCGGCCTGGCCCGGCCCGATCCAGCCCTCCCCGCTTGCACGCTGGCCAGCCCCTCCACGCTCCCTCCTTGCGTGCCGGCCTGGCCTGGCCTGCCCCTCCACGCTCCCTGCTTGCGCGCCTGCTCCCCCTTCATGCACCACCCCACCCAGCCCTGCCACGCTCCTTGCTCACACACTGCCCCTCCCCACCCTCCTTGCGTGCCAGCCCAACCCTCCACACTCCTGCGCCTGCTCCCTCCTCATGGGCCCCTCCACACTCACGCCTGCTCCTCCGTCTCATGCCGGCCTGCTCCTCCACGCTCACATGCCTGCTCCCCCCTCACTTGCCAGCCCACCCCTCCACACTTCCCGCTCACGCGCCGGCCCGCCCCTCCACACTCCCCATGCCTGCTCCTCCCTCGCATGTCTTGCCACGCTCCCCATGCCTTCTCCCCCCTCATTTGCTGGCCCACCTGTCCCCGCTCCCCGCTCACATACCTGCTCCCCCCTCAAACGTCGGCCAGCCCCTCCACGCTCCTGGGCCTGCTCCCCCCTCACACACCTGTCCACACTCCCCGCACCTGCTCCCCCCTCACACGCGCCAGCCAGCCCATCCCTCCATGCTCCCTTGCACACCTCCCACCCCATACTCCCTGCTCGCAGGCCAACACATCCCTCCAAGCTCCCTGCTCGCATGCTTACTCCCCACTCACATGCCGGCCCACCCCTCCACGCTCCCTGCTCACGCGGCTGCTCCCCCCTCATGCGCCAGCCCATCATACTCCCCCCCTCGCATGCCTGCTCCCCTTCATACACGCGCCAGCCCATCACACTTCCCCCTCATGCGTCTGCTTCCGCCTCATGAACTGGCTCACCCCTCCACACTCCCTGCTCAGGGACCGACCACCTGACCTGAATGGTGATAGTGACTGTGAAATGCTCAGGGAGATTAGAGAGGCTATTAAAATAAAAAACTCAATAATAATGGGGGATTTCAACTATCCCCATATTGACTAGGGATGCAGAGATGAAGTTTTTTGACACCTTAAATAACTGCTTCTTGGAGCAGCTGGTCCTGGAACCCACCAGAGGAGAGGTAATTCCTGATTTAGTCCTAAGTGGAGCTCAGGAGCTGGTCCAATAGGTGACTATAGCTGGACTGCTTCGTAATAGTGACCATAATATAATTAAATGTAACATCCCTGTGGTGGGGAAAACACCACAGCGGCCCAAAACAATAGCGTTTAATTTCAGAAAAGAAATGTGACATTGCACTCCATATGCTTTATGAAAATATGCTTGTGAATGTGAATATGATAAATTGATAAATTAACAGTAATAAGTCACCAGGACCAGATGGTATTTACCCAAGAGTTTTGAAGGAACTCAAATGTGAAATTGTAGAACTACTAACTGTCATCTGTAAACTATCATTTAAATCAGCTTCTGTGCCAAATGACTGGAGGATAGCTAATGTGATGCCAATTTTTAAAAAGGGCTCCAGAGGTGACCCCAGTAATTACACGTTGGTAAACTTGACTTCAGTATTGTGCAAACTGGTTGAAACTACAGTAAAGAACGAAACTGTCAGACACATCAATGAACATAATTTGTTGGGGAAGAGTCAACATGTTTTTTGTAAAGGGAAATCATGTCTCACCAATCTACTAGAATTCTTTGAGAGGGTCAACAAGCATGTGGACAAGGGAGATCCAGTGGATATAGTGTATTTAGATTTTCAGAAAGCCTTTGACAAGGTCCCTCACCAAAAGCTCTTAGGCGAAGTAAGCAGTCATAGGATAAGAGAGAAGCTTCTCTCATGGATCAGTAACTGGTTAAAAGATAGGAAACAAAGGGTAGGAATAAAAGGTTAGTCTTCAGAATGGACAGAGGTAAATAGTGGTGTCCCCCAGGGGTCTGTACTGGGACCAGTCCAATTTAACATATTCATAAATGATCTGGAAAAAGGGGTAAACAGCGAGGTGGCAAAATTTGCAGATGATACAAAGCTACTCAAGATAGTTAAGCCCCAGGCAGACTGTGAAGAGCTACAAAAGGATCTCTCAAAACTGAGTGACTGGGCAACAAAATGGCAGATGAAATTCAATGTTGATAAATACAAAGTAATGCACATTGGAAAACATAATCCCAACTATACATATAAAATGATGGGATCCAAATTAGCTGTTACCACTCAAGAAAGAGATCTTGGAGTCATTGTGGATAGTTCTCTGAAAACATCCACTCAATGTGCAGCGGCAGTTAAAAAAGCAAACAGAATGTTGGGCATCATTAAGAAAGGGATGGATAATAAGACAGAAAATACCACATTGCCTCTATATAAATCCATGGTACACCCACATCTTGAATATTGCGTGCAGATTTTGTTGCCCCATCTCATAAAACATATATTGGATTTGGAAAAGGTTCAGAAAAGGGTAACAAAAATGATTAGGGGTATGGAACAGTTGTCGTATGAGGAGAGATTAATAAGACTGGGACTTTTCAGCGGAGAAAAGAGATGACTAAAGGGGGATATGATAAGAGGTCTATAATCATGACTGGTCTGGAGAAAGTGCATAAGGAAGTGTTATTTATTCTGTCACATAACACAAGAACTAGGGGCCAGCAAATGAAATGAATAGGCAGCCAATTTAAAACAAACAAAAGGAAGTATTTTTTCACAAAACACACAGTCAATCTGTGGAACTTTTTGCCAGAGGATGTTGTGAAGGCCAAGACTATAGTAGGCTTCAAAAGAACTAGATAAATTCATGGATGATAGGTCCATCAATGGCTATTAGCCAGGATGGGCAGGGCTGGTGTCCCTAGCCTCTGTTTGCTAGAAGCTGGGAATGGGCAACAGGGGATGGATCACTTGATGATTCCCTGTTCTGTTCATTCCCTCTGGGGCACCTGGCATTGGCCACTGTCCAAAGACAAGTTCCTGGGCTAGATGAACATTTGGTCTGACACAGTATGGCCGTTTTTATATTCTTATGACTCTCCCTTTCCACTGGTGACTTTTACAGAGCTCCCCCTCCCTGTTTCCTAATGGGTGGCTGCCCCATAACATGCACTTCCTACTCTTACTCCTTGCAGGCTCAGACCCACCTGTAGCTCCCTGTTCTTCTCCTCCCTGGCATGCATGCTGCACTCCAGGGTAGCGATCTGCTCTGCCAAGGCATGGCGCTCCCTCTCCACTCTCCGAATGGTCTCCTCCTGCAGCGCCAGGGCCATCTGTGCACTGCTCAGGCGCCCGTCCATGCCTCGCTTGCCTGGGTATGGGAAAGGAGAGACAGAGGTTTGAGGAACGGGCTCTGATCTGTGGGAGGGAGAAGAGCACTGCTTCCCCAGTGGATCTCTGCAATGGTTGGGGGAGCAATCCAGCCACTGGATCTAAGGGTTGCTGCATCAGTGCATGGGGATATCACCCAAAGAAGGCATGTGCCAGAAACCCAGCCCTGGACTCCATGCGGCAAGGCAGGGCTGAACACATCAGGAAGCCAAAGAGAGACTGGCCTTGCACCAAGGTCGGGAGCTTGCAATCCCTATGGATAAAGGCTGGCAGGGCAAAAAGAGGCACTGAGAGCAGAAGTGACTTGCTTATGGTCACATGACTCTTGGGCTCTGGTCACAGGAGCTGTTTTTGGCAAGCCTGTGTAGCTTTATACCTGTATCTAACTTTCTAGTCACACACACCCTCCATCCCTCGGGTTGGGATGGCTGCATCCTGGCCATGAGGTCAGGGCTTGCCTGGCATCACTGTTCAATCGCAAACTAGAACTTCTGCAGTTCTGCCTGACCAGCTAGCCCCTTCTGACACAAGAGGAGAGCTGATCCTGTGTGCTCCTGCTGTCCTAGCGACAGAGTGCTCCAGCTGCATCAGCTGGACCTTATGGAATCTAGAGGGAGAAGAGGAGAATGACTGGCCTTCCTCAGAGTCTGCCAGCAACTTCTGCAACTGCACGATACGATTGTTGGTCTGGTCCCGGTCACTCGCCATTTCATTCAGCCGACGGTTCAGGTTCATCACCTGTGTCCTTAAATCATCCTGGGAGAAGGAAAAATAGTGTCAGATTTTAAGTGGAGGCCGGAGAGAAAGAGGAATATGCCGAGACACAAGGGGCAGGTGGCGGGGAGGGTGGGGGGAGGTGGAGAAAGAGAAAGGAGAAAAGCAAGTACATGAAACACTAAGTTTAACAATGGGAACTTCCTGACGCTAATCAGAACATCCCTGGAGCCAGATCTCTAATGGGGTCCTGTAAATATTGGTGTCATGTCAGTTTGTGAGTGTGATGTCTGACACACACATACACAAACATGTCTACACGATGGTCCCAACAAAGGACCATTTTAATCTCAGTGTCCTCTTCCTCAAAGTCTTCTGAGCATTTTTAAACATCACTAAACTGCAAGCTCAGCAAATGAAAGCAACGTGTGCTAACAGATCCTTAGCTGCATAACTGACTGTGCTGTGGATCTATCCTGATTTACACCCCAGAGTCCAGTGTGGGAAATGGGAAAGGAGGACTCAGCAGCAATCCTATACCCAGCGCCTAAACCACACCAAACCTCCACCTCACACTGCATGCCAGGAAGGCGGATGAGGTTGTTCTTAAAGTACAGGGATTACGAACGGCCCCATCCTTCTTCCTGGTGTGTGGAGGGGCGACTTGCCCAGAGCAGCAAAGTAGAAGCTGACTCTCCTGTATCCTACTCTCAGGTCTGGGCAACTCACCCACCCACTCAGTGTTTCCGTTTCCTCATCTGGGTGATGGGGGTATCACCACTTGCCAGGGGCCTGTGACGAGGCTACAGACAGCACTATTTGTAAAGGCTTTATATCCTCAGATGGAAGCTGCTGCCAAAGTGCATGACATAAACCATCATTAAAACACCAACAAAACAGGATCCGGCTTCAGGTCAGCACGGCAGCAGGAGTGTAATGGGAGGCAGAGTCTGGCTGCTGGTTTGTGAATCACAATCCAGTTACCTTCAAAAGAACATTATCAAACCCAGCCTGTACTCTTGGCCACAAACAGCCCTGAATGTCTGTAGTCTCCTGGCCAAAGACAGCTCCCCATTTCCTGCTAGTTTCCATTATGTTCTTTGCCATCCATGCCGCAGGTGCCCAAACTTTGCCAAGCTAGGCTTCACGGACACCCTGCCAGGAGCCCAAAGGGGGAACCTACTTTGCACAAAATGGCACAGATTGCAGCCATCCTCTTCAGTATGGAGCTAAGCCCTGCAGAGACCCCTGGTTCCAGCATGCAATGCTACATCTTGATTGTTGGGGCCACAATGGAGTAAGGCAGGCAGGCATCTGTAGCCTTCATATTAAAGACAAGGGATAACATTTTCCACAGCATCTAAGTGACCTACATCCCAATTTCAAAAGTCACTTAGCCCTTGTCTACACTATGAGTTTAGGGTCGAATTTAGCAGCTTTAGGTTGATTTAACCCTGCACCTGTCCACATGAACAAGTCTCATTTGTTGATGTAAAGGGCTCTTAGAATCGATTTCCGTACTCCTCCCCGGCGAGGGGTTTAGCCCTAAAATCGACGTTGTGAGTTGAATTTGGGGTAGTGTGGATGCAATTCAATGGTATTGGCCTCTGGGAGCTATCCCAGAGTGCTCCATTGTCATCGCTCTGGACAGCACTCTCAACTCAGATGCACTGGCCAGGTAGACAGGAAAAGCCTCGGGAACTTTTGAATTTCATTTCCTGTTTGGCCAGTGTGGTGAGCTGATCAGCACAGGTGACCATGCAGAACTCATCAGCACAGGTGACCATGGAGTCCCAGAATCGCAAAAGAGCACCAGCATGGACCGAACGGGAGGTACCAGATCTGATCGCTGTACGGGGAGAAGAATCTGTGTAGGCAGAACTCCGTTCTAAAAGACGAAACGCCAGACTATTTGAAAAAATCTCCAAAGGCATGATGGACAGAGGCTATAACGGGGCACACAGCAGTGCTATGTGAAAGTTAAGGACCTGAGGCAAGCCTACCAAAAAACAAAGGATGCAACCGCTCGCTCCGGATCCGAGTCCCATACATGCCAATTCTATGAGCTGCATGCAGTTCTAGGTGTGGCCCCTGCCACTACCCCACCACTGTCCATGGACACCCACAAGGGGAGAGTCTCACACAACAGGGATGAGGAGTTTGAAGATGAGGAAGATAATGATGAGGAGGGGTTGAGGATAGCGCACAGCAGGCAAGCGGAGAGTCCCTTCTCCCCGGCAGCCAGAAACTGTTCATCACCCTGGAGCCAATACCCTCCCACCCTCCCAAGGCGGGCTCCTGGACCATGAAGCCGGAGAAGGCACCTCTGGTGAGTGTACCTTTGTAAATATAATACAGGGTTTAAAAGCAAACATGTTTAATGATTAATTTACCACACCAAGCCAGTAGCAAGTAGTCTGGAAACACTGCAGAACAAAACCTTGCAGCAAATGAGCCCAGACTTTGGCTGTTTGCCTTTGGCTGAAAATAAATCATTCCCGCTGTTAGCCACGTGGTGCGGGGAGGCCCGTTCATGCTGAGCTGTTCGCGTTTGGCTGACAGGGATCTTCCCTGATACTAGCCACGCGGTGGGGCGGAGGGAGAGGGAGAAGCGATCATCCCAGAGAATTGGGTGTGAGGGGGTTGGACATTTACCCTAAAACTGCATCCCCTCCTTTTAAATGGCCAACCCAACAGGCTTTGGTTGGTATGGGAAAGGAGGATGCACGCTGCTGTTTGAAACCGTTTCCACATGTTACGAAGGTTGAAGAAGCCGAAACCCTTTGTCTGCAAGCCGAATTCTGTTGACCAGCCGACGTGTGTGATGTCTCACACCAAACTGGGAGGCACTCAATATAAGAGGCAAAATGCGACCTTGTAGCAAAAGCACATGTGCTATGTAATGTGAATTGCTTGATTCAGCGTGAAATAGTCTTCCCTTAGTTCTTTAAAATGTATCATTTTAAATACTACTCTCCCTTTTTTTCCTCCCACAGCTGCAAATGTTTCTATGCTCCCCCTATTGTCTCTGTCCCAGAGGCTAGCACAGATTAGAAGACGAAAAAAACAGACTCTCGACGAGATGGTCTCAGAGCTCATGCAGTCCTCCTGCAGTGAAAGAGCTCAGCTGAATGCATGGAGGCAAACAATGGCAGAGTCCAGGACAGCGTTAAATGAATGCAATGAGAGGAGGAAGGAGCACACTGAGAGGAGGCAGGATGCAATGTTGAGGCTAATGGGGGAGTAAACTTACATGCCCAGGCATCTGATGGAGCTGCAGGAAAGGCAGCAGGAGCACAGATCACCATTGCAGCCCCTGTATAATCACCTGCCCACCTCCTCAAGTTCCATATCCTCCTCACCCAGATACCCAAGAATGCGGGGTGGGGAGAAAGAGGCTATGGGCACCCAGCCACTGCACCCTGGAGGATTGCCCAAGCAACAGAAGGCTGGCATTCAATAAGTTTTGAACTGTAGTGTGGCCTTGTCCTTCCCTTCTCCCCTCATCCACCACCCCACCCAGTCCTTTCCTCCTCACCCACCCCTCCTGGGCTACCTTGTGAGTTTTCCCCCATTTGTGTGATGAATTAATAAAGAAAGCATGATTTGGAAACAACAATGACTTTATTGCCTCTGCAAGCAGTGATCAAAGGGGGTAAGGGAGGGCGGTTGGCTTACAGGGAAGTAGAGTCAGCCAAGGGGGCAGGTTTTCATCAAGGAGAAACAAAGAAAACTGTCACACGGTAGCCTGGCCAATCATGAAACTGGTTTTCAAATCTTCTCTGATGCGCAGGGCACCCAGCTGTGCAATTCTAATTGCCCTGGTGTCTGGCTGTCTGTAACTGGCCCCCAGGCAATTTGCCTCAACCTCTCACTCCACCATAAACATCTCCTCCTTACTCTCACAGATATTGTGGAGCACACAGCAAGCAGTAATAACAATAGGAATATTGGTTTCGCTGAGGTCTAACCTAGTTAGTAAACTGTGCCAGCAAGCTTTTAAACGTCCAAATGCGTCTATCACCATTATGCACTTGCTCAGCCTACAGTTGAACTGCTCCTTACTACTGTCCAGGGTGCCTGTGTACGACTTCATGAGCCATGGCATTAAGGGGAGGCTGGGTCCCCAAGGATAACTATAGGCATTTTGACATCCACAATGGTAATTTTCTGGTCTGGGAAGTAAGTTCCTTACTGCAGCTGTTCAAACAGACCAGAGTTTCTGAAGATGCGAGCTTCATGCACCTTTCCTGGCCATCCCATGTTGATGTCAGTGAAATGTCCCTTGTGATCCACCAGTGCCCACCAGTGCTTGCAGCACCACTGAAAAGTACCCCTTGTGGTTTACGTACTGGCTGCCAAGGTGGTCCGGTCCCAAGATAGGGATATGGGTTCTGTCTATCACCCCAGCACAGTTAGGGAACGCCATTGCAGCAAAGCCATCCACTATGAACTGCACAGTTCCCAGAGTCACTACCCTTGATAGCAGCAGCTCAGTGATTGTGTTGGTTACTTGGATTACAATAGCCCCCACATTAGAATTACTGACTCCAAATTGATTCCTGTAGCTGTCTGGCATTGCAAGCTTCCAGAGGGCTATCGCCACTTGCCTGTGAACTGTGAGGGCTGCACTCATCTTGATATTCTTGTGCTTCAGGGCAGGGGAAAGCAAGTAACAAAATTCCATGAAAGTGCTCTTATGCATGGGAAAGTTTTGCAGCCACTGGGAATCATCCCAGACTTGCAACACTATGCGGTCCCACCAGTCTGTTTCCCGGGCCCAGAATCGGCGTTCCACAGCACGAACCTGCCCTATTACCACCATGATGTCCAGATTGCCAGGGCCCGTACCTTGAGAGCAGTCTGTGTCCATGTCCTCATCACGATTGTGATCACACTGTCATCACCTCCTACCCTGCTTTTGCAGGTTCTGCACACTTTGCAGGATAATGCGTGAGGTATTTACAATGCTCACAGCAGCAGTGATGATCTGAGCGGGCTCCATGCTTGCCATGGTATGGTGTCTGCAGAAGAGTAGAGTTGCAGCGGAAGTGGTGAAGGACGACGGTTAGCAGCGCACACATTTCCTGAGGAAGAACACATACACCTGGGAGCCCATGACAGACAACATGGAGAAATTTGCTATTGAGCCAATAGCAGCAGAACAGAGTTGCAGCGGAAGCGGTGTATGACGATGGTTTGCAGACCTACTGCACCGTCTGCTGCCAGCAGCACCCAGGACACAACAATGGTGGTGTTGGTGAGCTGAGCTGAGCAGGCTGCATGCTTACCATGGTATGGCGTCTGCGCAGAAAAAAGGCGCAGAACGATTGTCTGCCGTTGCTTTCATGGAGGGAGGGGAGACTGACGACATGTACCCAAAACCATGCGCGACAATGTTTTTGCCCCATCAGGCATTGGGAGCTTAAGCCAGAATTCCAATGGGCAGCGGAGACTGCGGGAACTGTGGGATGGCTACCCACAGTGCTCCGCTCTGTAAGTCGATGCTAGCCATGGTAGTGAGGACGCACTCCACCGACTTAATGTGCTTAGTGTGGATATACGCAATCGACTGTATAAAATCGATTTTTAAATATCGACTTCTATAAAATTGACCTAATTTCGTAGTGTAGACATACCCTTAGGTGCTGTGGAAAATGTTACTCCTTGTCTTTAATAGGGAGGTGGGCTGCTGCTGACCACCCGGTAGAACTTGAGGAACTTGAAGCCTACTGAAATCAATGGGAATCCTTCAATTGATGTCAGTGAGCACTGGTGCAGGCCGATAGTTTGGGCAGTCAGTGGGAGTCTTAAGGAAGGGCTGTACACAGTAATCATATGAAAATGACACACAGAATGTTAATCAAACCATCAAACCTCCTTCAGCTGTAAGGGAATACACCTTCCCTTGTGTTCACTGAAAGACACAACTGGACACAGCTGCTCACCTCGACGCCAGCAAACTCCAGCAGCCTGACGGGATGGGGAAGGCAGGAGCGCCTCAAACTTGATAGCTTAGACCCATAAAGTATTAACTGATTTCTCAATCCTAGAGAAAGCCCTTTGGCTGCGCCGTGGCTTTGATTATTATGACAGTCAATGTTTTTTACATTATGCTTGTATAAATATTTATGCATCTTTATAAGAATCATGTTTTGAGCAATAGGACACAACAGAGGAAGACCAAAGGGGAGAGGCTGAAGGAACAGAGAACGTTGCTATATAAATGCTGTTAAGGTCAACTTAGGGTCAAGCTCAGCTGGTGGAGTCGTGATGCTGAGCATGTCCTTGAGGTGGCCTGGTGGTTTGCCAGGGGTGTCTCGCTCCGCGGAGTGCTGGAGAGGGGTGTTAGGCTCCCGTTGCTATTGAGTAGCTGTCTGCCCAGGGCCTGCAGGGGCACAGACAGGCTCACTGATGGAGCAGCATGCAGCCCTGCTAAGACAGAGGGTGGGAACCACCCTGACAAGGTCAGCTCCACTGGAGTCACTGGGGTCAGGTCCCCAGCTGGTGTAAATCAGCCGTAGCTCCACTGGAGTCACTGGGGTCAGGTCCCCAGCTGGTGTAAATCAGCCCTAGCTCCACTGGAGTCACTGGGGTCAGGTCCCCAGCCGGTGTAAATCAGCCCTAGCTCCACTGGAGTCACTGGCGTCAGGTCTCCAGCTGGTGTAAATCAGCCCTAGCTCCACTGGAGTCACTGGAGTCAGGTCCCCAGCTGGTGTAAATCAGCCCTAGTTCCACTGGAGTCACTGGGGTCAGGTCCCCAGCTGGTGCAAATCAGCCCTAGCTCCACTGGAGTCAGCAGGCCAAATATTCAGCGGGTCACCAGCCTTGCTCTGCTGGAGGTGAGTCAAGTTACAGCAGCTGCAGATCAGGCCTGGACTCTGCAAGGGTGGCCGAGAGGGCAGCTGGCAATATCCTCTAAGGAAATGCAGCTCTCCATGTGCTCCTGCCCCTCCATGTCCTCTTTCCTTGACTCTCCTTGCCCAGCGACAGAGCTTGACAAATCACAGGACTGCATGGGCACTCGGCTCCCTGGCAATGGAGTGTGTGGGGAGGGCAGTGTCTGGAGGCATAGTTTAACTCTTCCATGGCCTGATGTGGCCTGGCATACCATGTCTGGCCCACTTTCCTGCTCAGGTTGTGCACACATCCCACACGGCTGCACTGAGCTAACTACAGCAGTGAGCAATGCCTGACTTGCTTTTCAAGCATGTGGCATCTCATGTGCCATTCCCTGGAAACATTCTTCTGCTCCCCCAGCAGCTAACAGGGAAGGACACACTGTGAATTGACCATATTCCTCCCTGAGTCAGCCCAAGGGTGGGAATGCAGCTTCCACACCTCCTATGGCTGTTCTGCTCCCTACGCCAGCCTGTCGTACAGGCAGAGCTGAAGAGAAAGAGCAGTGGACCAGGTGCTGTGACTCGGGAGCAGAGTCCTCTCTCTCCGGGGATAAGAACTGACAAGAGGGATAGGGAGACACTTGGGGAAGGAGTAACACAAAGGGTCGGGGAAGGAAGGCCAAGGCATGGAATACAGGGAGAGCAGAGAAGAATGAGAAATAATATCCCACCATGCCCATGCCCTACAACCAGACCACAGCATCAGAACAAGGGGGCGTTCAGCGACACTCAGCAAGCAGTGGCGGCCAAGTAAATATTTTTCCATGCAATGAGCCTGTGGAACCTATTGCCTCAAGCTATCACTGAGGCCAAGAGCTCAGCTGGATTCAGCAAAAGGTTAGACAGTTCTGTGGAGAACAAGAATCTCCAGTGTTATAACAAGGAATAAAAAAATAACCAAGTGTTTTGGAAGGATCTAAACCTTCCAGCTACAGGGCTTGAATTGGCCTGTAACTGACAGGGGGAGGGAAGGAGACTGAAGGCCTCTTACACCTTCTACCGAAACTGGTGCTGGACACTGTCAGAGCCATGACACCAGGCTGGCTGGAGCCCTGCTCTGGTCCACTGTGTCAGTCCCATGTCCCTTTGTGCAGCGCCTCATGTTCCGAGGGCTGTGTCCCACAATGTAGCACTGGGAGTGACTGTGCTGGTTAGAGGTTGGTGGACAAGGTGTAGATTGGAAGCTACATAGGGAGATTAAATGAATGAGGGTAAAGCTTGCATGCAGTCCTGGGCAGTACCAAGGCCTCATTTCTGGGCTCATTCTACCTGAAAGGGACAGGAGTTTAATGTCCTTGTACATTTGTTTCAGTTAATGCAGAAATCCGATGTGGGGGCAAATCTGTGCCAGCATTGCCAGTGACCATGACACTGAGCACGGCCTGGGCGTGAGCAGAGAGTGGGGAGTTTGTGGAGGGGCAGGGGGACACTATGGGAGCAGAAAGGCAATGCTCTTACCCTTTCTCTCTGAGTGTCTCGCAGCTCCTGCAGGAAGTCTCTCAAAGCATCTCGAACTCTCTCCGGGTCAGGCTCACTGGAACTGTGCTCCCCTTGGAAAGGGGAAACCCAACCAAAGGGGGAGCGGGAATGGCTCCTCTCTGGAGAGACAGTGCGGGAGGCCGGAGTCTGTCGCCCGTCAGTTCCTGTGGTGGCAGAGATGCTCTCAAAGCCTGAAGGCCAGGTGGGTGTGTTGGGAGAGGGACCATCAGGCAGGCCTAGAGCATCCCCATGTGATAACGGCAGGAGGCAATATGGATTAGCTGCTGCAAGGCAAGTGTATCGCTACAGTCCAAGAACTGTGTTTCTCTCCTCAGCCCAGCCTGGGGATAATCCATGCAGGGATTCAGAGCCATCCTCTCCTGAGATTGCTGCTAGGTTGGATTTCCAGGCAGACCCCTGCCCCATCCATGGCTTTCCCATTTCAGGGCAGGGATAGCTGCCTGACACTCTGCTCCTTCAAGCACCATCCTCTTCCCCTTCAAATTGACTGCTGCCATGGCAACACCTTTCCCTCTGTGCTGTATCTGCCCCCACCCTGTAAGGTTACAGGCCCGCCAGAGCAGCCCTCACCCTGGAGCACTGGGGAAATGTCACACAGCTCTTGGGACGTGCAATCAGTGCTCCAGTGCAGTCACACACACGGCACTCTGTGATCTGGCCCAGTCAGTCTGTCTCCCAAACCCAGCCGAGCCCTCTAAGGCTGCTGACCTTTGCTAGGGGAGCAGGGTCTCTGGGGCGAGGGGCTCTGCCCACTCAGCCCTAGTGTCCGGCGCAGGGCAGAATGCAGCATCCCAAGCTTCGACTCCACCTCCCTCTTGGCAGCCTCCGCCTTGGCCAGCTCTGTCTCTAGGCCTTGGAGGTGCCCCTCGGTGGTGCTGAGGCGCAGTTGGAGGCCTTCGCTGACCCCGCCAGCCTGCTGCAGCTTCAGCTCCATGTTATGGAGCTCATCCCGGAGCTTCTTCTCCTTGCTGTGACTCTCGCCCAGGCTGTTGGTCAGCCCCTTCTCTCTGGCTCTGGCTTCCCACTCCACCTCCACCAGCTTCCTCTGCAGGCTTAGTACCTGGAAGGGAGGGCACTGCAGAATAACCGCAGGACCGGCGCCAGGGTTTCTGGCGCTCTAGGCGCCAGGCCATTTCGCTGCCCCGCGCGCGGGTCTCGCGGCTCTGGTGGAGCTGCCGCAGGCATGCCTGCAGCAGGTCCACCAGAGCCGCGGGACCAGCGGACCGTCCATAGAAATGCCTGCGGCAGGTCCACCGGAGCCGCGGGACCAGTAGACCCTCCGCAGGTACGACTGCGGCAGCTACACTGGAGCCACCTGCCGCCCCCCCGGCAAAATGCCGCCCCCCCCATAATGCTGGCGCCCTAGGCGACTGCCTAAGTCGCCTAAATGAAAGCGCCGTGCCTGAGTAACCGCCAGGCCCTGTCTGCATACAGTCCACCAGAGAGCATGCAGAAGGGGCCAGGAGAAGCGCTCCACATCGACACACACACAGTGCCCAGGAGCTTCCCAGCACAGACCCAAAGAGAGCCCTCTCTGCAGGGCGGGAGCACCCACAGTTCAGTGCACAGGCTCCCAGGCTGAGCTGCAGCGTTCCACCCCACTGGCAGAGAGAGCCCTGGGTCGCTCTCTGGAGACCTCAGGGCAGTGTTTACAGGCAGGTGCCAGGGAGCGGACTGCCCTCCCCTCTGCTTCAGGGCTGCACCCTCAGGGTGATGGGAAGGAACAGGAAGGGAGGGAGACAGTCCTTGAGGTCTCCCACAGGGGCCTGGTGGACTTAGCTGGGTTAATCTACAGATGGCCTTGTACCCTTCCCTCCACACCATCCTTTCTCTCTGCCCCCCTCCCTCACTACCCACTTCTGCCTGCCAGCTCCAGTGCCTACTCAGCTCACCTCTTTGCGAACACATTCCTGGCTGCCCTCCATCTCCGCGATCCTCTGCTTCAGCTCCAGGGACTGCCTGCGGCACAGCTGCTCACGCTGCTCCTGCTGCAGAAGACGGGCCTGCAACTCGCTCACCTCTTTTCCCTTTTTGCTGTTCTCGTCCCCCAGCATCTTCACCTGCAAAGGGCGGTTCTTTGGGTTGATCCTGGGCTTGGCCTGAGGTGGACGGGCCACGCTGGCAGGCCCGTCTCAGCCACAGCAAGCCACTGCTGCTGCCCTGACTGGGGGCAGGGCTGCCTCCCCCCAGCAATGACTGCTTGAGGATGGACAAAATGATCCTTTCTTAGTTGGGTTCCTCCGCCTCTCTGGAAGAGCTGGCCAAGTGCCACAGGGTGGAAAGTACCAATGTGGGACCCACTGATTCACTCTAGGTCATTAGCAGGCTCCTCCGTCCGCCTTTCCCCAGCCTGCCAGGCCTGGGCTGGTGCTGGCACAGCCCATGGGGAGCAGGCCTGTGTAGCACGCTCCCCTCTGCAGTCAGTCACTCCTCTGGCCAATGCAATGGGGAATGAGACCAGGCCATTCTGCCTCTTGCACTGGGGGATTGAGGCTGGGGAGCTTTGAAGCCTCCAGTTTCTATCCAAGGGGATTTTCAGGACATGGTCTCCATTTGGGAGGGAGATGCCCCTCACCTCCCTAGGAGCCAGGGCTGCCTCTAGTGTTTTTCAGCCCCAAGCAGCGCGCCAAATTGCTGCCGTGGCCGGCGGGGGCAGTCCATGTGCGGTTAGAGCGGCACACGTGTTTCCACGACGGCGACAATTTAGTGGCAGCTTCTGTCTTCAGCCGGAAGACAGATGCTGCACTGCTGCGGACAGCTGAACATAGAAGCTGCTGCCGAACTGCCGCTGCCGCGGAAACGTGTGTGCCGCTTTAACGGTACACGGACTGCCCCCGCCGTCTGTGGCAGCAATTCGGCGTGCTGTTTGGGGGCAAAAACACATGGACTGCCGCCCCTTGCAGATTGTCGCTTCAAGCACCTGCTTGGAATGTTGGCGCTTGGAGCTGGCCCTGCTGAGAGCTGCACTTCTGGGCATGCCCCAGGCGGCTTTGGCTGCTACCAGCTCTTCCTCTCAGCCTGGCGCTGAAATCCAGGTTGCCACAGGGGAATGAGACCCATTCAGTGGCCCAAATGGGCAGCCTATGAGGAGGCACTGCAGTCAGGAAGTTCCCAGAAGGAGAGGTGTGGGGCAGAATGTGTCTGCGGAGGTTGATGGAGCTGGGACAGCAAAGGGACCTGGCTGGCAAGTGTCTGGGAGCCATCTGCACTCGCCTGTCTGTGCAGCTCCTGCAGCTCCCGGCGGGCCTCCATCTGAGACTTCTCCACCTTCCGCAGGTTTGCCCTCAGCTCTCCTGCCTCCTTCTGAGCTGCAGCCTTGGTTTCCTCCAGCATGGTGATTTTCTGCTCCTTCTCCTCTAGGCCTCTCTTCAAGCTGAAGCAGACATGCATGGTCACTCCTGGCTGGGGAATGCTGAAGGGTTGTGAGTGGACATCTATGTAGGGAGCACTGCCTGCCTAGTCACCCAGGTGTCGTCACAGTGTGAGTGGGAGCTCTGGGCTGTCTGGGGACAAGTCTGGAAGGGAAAGAACCCACAGGGAAGTTCTGCACTGGCTGGAAGTGGATGAGGCAGAGAAGAGGTCAGATCATGCTACTGTGCCCATTCCAATGCACCCAGATCTGGGGGTGGGAAAGAGACATGGACTGGATGGAATGGCTCTGGGTTGAGCTATGGGAGAAGCAGCTGCCTTGAGCCTGCCTGGAATGGCTGCAGAGTCCAGCCCTACTTGTACACCCCAGCCCTGAATAGTGCCCAGTTCTTAGCTGGAATGGCTTTGGGTGGACATGCTGGTAGGTCTTTGCTACTATTCTGCACCTTCTGGTTTGGATCTGGGGCCCAGCTAACAGTCCCTGGCCATGCCTGTACCTTGGCAGGCTATCACAGTGCCAAGTAATGTCTGCTTCAGGGTGCAGCCCCCCTGGCACAGCCCTGAGCCTACCTGATCCTTTTGCTCTCCATCTTCTTGATGGCATCTCGCAGCTCAGTATTGGATTTCTGCATTATTTCCTTCTCCCTGGTCTCATCTCCCAAAACCCTGCAGGTTTCCAACATCTCCTTGCGCTGGAGCTCTCGGGCTTCCTCACCCTCCTGCAACCTGTCGTGCAACTCGATCAGGTCCTTGTGCACCCCATCGCGGGCATCCTCTGCAAGCCGCAACTGCGTCCTTAACTGTTCTGCCTTTTGGAGAGAGACACAGACATGCACGCCCTGCACTATCTCACCCAGGATCTCAGCCCTACTAGAGGAGCAGAGCTGGGCTCTGCTGCTTGTCATCTAGGATGGGTGAATGCCAGTCCATCTTGACAGGAGAAGGTGGCAGCTTCTAAGCCAGCATGATGCCCTTTGCAAATGGGGCTCTGCTCTCCATTACAGTCACGGGGATACTGGGCACTCCATCCTAGCAGGAGGCACTTGGCACCTTGAGAAGCTGGCTTGTTTCACAGTCCAGTATGTGAAGGAGTAATATGAAGTCCTTGTACAGTGCAGCATGCTGCCAGCCCGGGCTGCGAGCGCTGCAGTCATAGAATCATAGAAGATTAGGGTTGGAAGAGACCTCAGGGGGTCATCTAGTCCAGTCCCCTGCTCAAAGCAGGATCAACCTCAACTAATTCATCCCAGCCAGGGCTTTGTCAAGCTGTGCCTTAAAACCCTCTAAGGATGGAGATTCCACCACCTCCCCAGGTAACCCATTCCAATGCTTCACCACTCTCCTAGTGAAATAGTTTTTTCCTAATATCCAACCTAGACCTCCTCCACTGCAACTTGAGACCATTGCTTCTTGTTCTGTCATCTGCCACCACTGAGAACAGCCTAGCTCCATCCTCTGTGGGAACCCCCCTTTAGGTAGTTGAAGGCTGCTATCAAATCCCCCCTCACTCTTCTCTTCTGCACACTAAATAAGCCCAGTTCCCTCATCCTTTCCTCATAAAAAACAGTTACTCACCTTTTCGTAACTGTTGTTCTTTGAGATGTGTTTTTCATGTCTATTCCAATCAGGTGTGTGCGTGCGCATGTTCATGGTAGCTGGAAGATTTTTCCCCTATCAGCAACCGTCGGGTCAACCTGGGTGCCCCCTGGAGTAGCGCCTTCATGGCGCTCAATATAGAGCCCTGAAGAACAACAGTTATGAGAAGGTGAGTAACCATCTTTTCTTCTTTGAGTACTTGTTCATGTCGATTCCAGTCAAGTGACTCACAAGCCCAAGTTTAGGTGGTAGGGTCGGAGTCTTTCACTGATTGGAGTGCTGCTTGTCCGAAGGCCACATTGTCTCTGGCCTGCTGGGTAATTGCATAGTGCATGGCGGAAGTATGGATGGAGGACCATGTCACTGCTCTGCAGATTTCCTGAGTGGGAACCTGAGCCAGGAACACTGTTGATGAAGCCTGCACCTGGTGGAGTGTGCAGTGACTGGAGGTGCAGGAACCCCCTCCAGGTTGTAGCAATCACGAACACAGGACGCTATCCATGACGAGACGCGTTGTGACTATACCAGCTGACTTTTCATTCTGTCTGCCACTGCCATGAATAAATAACTGGACTGATTTTCTGAATGGCTTTGTTCTCTCCATGTAGAAGGCTAGAGCCCTGCAGACATCCAGAGAGTGCAGTCTCTGTTTCCTGCTACTGGAATGAGGCTTAGGGTAGAATACTGGCAGAAAGATGTCCTGGTTAATATGAAACTGAGATACAACCTTTGGGAGGAAAGCAGGACGAGGCCTCAGCTGAACCTTGTCCTTATAGAACTAGGTGTAGGGAGGCTCTGACGTTAGGGCCCTGAGCTCAGACACCCTCCTGGCTGAGGTTATTGCTACCAGGAATGTCACCTTGTAAGAGAGGTAGAGCATGGAACATGTTGCCAATGGTTCAAATGGTGGTCCCATGAGCCTAGAGAGGACCAGGTTGAGGTCCCAGGTGGTGACAGGCTGATGGATGTGAGGATACAGTCTGCCATCCTTTTAAAAATTGGCTGACCATAGGGTTAGCAGACACCAAGCGGCCCCCCACGCCCAGATGGAAGGCCGACATAGCATCTAAGTTTAGCCTTATTGAAGACAACAAAAGCCCCTGCTGCTTTTGATGGAGGAAGTAGTCCAGAATGAGCTACACTGAGGCTAACGTCGGGGGACAAATGGCACTGCACAGACCTGATTGAAAATCTCTTCCACTTGGCAAGGCAGGTGGCTCTCATAGAGGGTTTCCTGCTACCAAGGAGGACTTGTCTAACCTAGTCTGAACAGGAAAGCTACATCAGGTTCAACCATGGAGCTTCCACGCCATGAGGTGAAGTGACTTGAGGTTCGGATGTTGAAGATGACCATGATCTTGTGTCAGAAGGTCTGGGAAGAGTAGAACGGTGACTTAGGCTTCCACGGACATGTCTAGGAGAGATGTGTACTACTGCTGATGGGGCCAGGCTAGTGCTATCAATATGACCTGAGCTCATTCCCTCCGGATCTTGAAGAGTACCTTGTGAACTAGCGGTATGGGCGTAAAGGAGATGGCCTCTCCATGGAAGGAGGAATGCGTCTGCTTTGGAGCCCAGGTTGTGATTCTGGAAGGAGCAGAACTGCTGGCATTTCCTGTTCTGATGTGTGGCGAATAGGTCTATCTGGGGAAAGGCCCACCTCTGGAAGATTGAGAACGTGATGTCCCAGTAAAGGGACGACCTGCTGAGATGATCCACCAGCTCGTTCTGTACCCTGGGGAGGTACGACGCTTGCAGGTGTATTGAATGTTTCGCAGAGAAGTCCCACAGCATGGCTTCCTGGCACAGGGGAGAGGAGCGTGCACCCCCATTTGTTGATATAGAAGATTGTTGTTGTCTTGTCCATCATAACTGATACACAATGTCCCATTAAGCATCCACGGAAGGTCTGGCATGCACCATTCTCAGCTCTCTGACGTTGATGTGGAGAGCCAGATCCACCTGAGACCAGAGACCCTGAGTCCTGCGGTCTCCCAGATGACCTCCCCAGCCCAAGTCTGATGCATCCATCACTAGCGAAAGAGACGGCTGTGGACTGGTGAAGGGGACTCTCTGAGAACACTTCCTGAGGGTCGAGCCATCAGATCAGGGAGTCGATGACCTGGCGAGGCAGGGTCACGATCCTATCCAAGCTGTTCCGGGCTGGGTGTTACATTGAAGCCACGATTGAAGAGGTCGAAGCCAGAGTCTGGCATGCTGCACCACCTAGGTACAGGCAGCCATGTGTCCGAGAAGCTTCATGCAGTTTCTTGCTGTGGTGGTAGAAAACTGTCTGATGCCTCAAATTATATCTGTTGGGGCCTGAAACCTTGCTTCTTGCAGGTATGCCCTGGCTTGGGTCGAGCCCAGTACTGCCCCTATAAACTCTATCCTCTGGACAGGGGACAGAGTTGATTTTGTTTTGTTTAGAAGGAAACCCAGGTTGTCGACGGTGGCTCTGATGAATCTGACCTGAGCTTCCATTTGGGTCCTGGAGTGGCCCTTCATCAGCCAGTCGTCAAGGTACGGAAACACCTGTACCTGGTGACTGTGCAAAAACACATCAACTGCCATGCACTTGGTGAAGAGTCGAGGTGCTCCTGACAGGCCAAATGGAAGGACTGTAAACTGGTAGTGGGCACCACTCACCACAAACCTTAGGTACTTCCTGTGGGGCGGAGTAATTGCGATATGGAAATATGCATCCCTCAAGTTGAGGGCAGCATACCAGTCTGCTGGATCCAGTGATGGGATGATTGAGGCCAAAGAGACCATGCGGAACTTGAGTTTCTTCACAAACTTGTTGAGTTTTTGCAGGTCCAGGATGGGCCTGAGGCCACCTTTGGCTTTTGGTATAAGGAAATACCGAGAGTAAAAGCCCTCACCCCTGTACTCCTGAGGAACCTCCTCTACTGCCCCTAAAGACAGCAGTGACTGCACCTCCTGGATAAGAAG
This sequence comes from Chelonoidis abingdonii, assembly GCF_003597395.2. NCBI lineage: Eukaryota > Metazoa > Chordata > Testudines > Testudinidae > Chelonoidis > Chelonoidis abingdonii. The sequence goes on from NC_133776.1 coordinate 57,702,046, forward strand.
CTGCTTGTGAGAAGAGTCCCTGAAGAGGGATGGGGAAGGGGGATGGAAGGGTGGGTGGGCACAGAACTGGATGGAGTATCTCCTCTCTACCGTGTGGAGCATCAAAAGGTCCGAGGTGAGACAGGACCATGCATGGTACAAAGAGGATAGTCGGGACGAGAAGGTAAGGTGGGCTGGATCAAGTTGGGGATCTGGTGCGCTGCCCTTGACTGCACCTTCAAAAGGCCTGTTTGAGCCCAGAGGGTGGCTTAGATTGGCCAGAGCCCTGGCCTGAGGATGGGTGCGGTTGCCTTCTGCCATTCCTATTCCTCCTCTGTGAGCCGTCCTGACAGTTTTGTGGCTGATAGAACTGTGGAGGAGGTTGCAGCCTAAAATGTTTATGCCGTGTAGCAGGAAGTATGGAGGTCCAACGATTTGAGAGTGGCTACTGAATCTTTCAGGCTATGCAGCCTTTTATCCATCTTTTCAGAAAATAGAGCCAAATCCTCGAAGGGGAGATTCTGAATAGTTTGTTGGACCTCATATGGCAAGCCCGAGATTTGGAGCCAGGAGCCCCTCCTCATAGCTATGCCTGTGGCCATGACACAAGTAGCCGCATCCACTGCATCCAGTGCGGCTTGTAGCGAAGCCCTAGAAATGAGCTTCCTTTCCTCCACAAGAGCCGAAAACTCGGTGCGGGAGTCCTGCGGCAACAGCTCTGCAAATTTAGCCATTGCCAATGGCCTGCTGATTTGAAATGCGGAGCTGTAAGCCTCCAGTGAAGTAGAACTTTCTCTCATAAAGGTCAAGCCTTTTCGCCTCCCAATTCTTTGGGGAGGGTCCCTGGAAGCCCTGATGCTTGTGTTGGTTGGCAGCATTGACCACGAGAGAGTCAGGTGTAGGATGTGTGTATAAATGCTCGTAACCCTTGGACGGCACAAAGTAACATCTTTTGTTGCACTTAACTGTAGGGGGCAATGAGGCTGGGGTCTGCCACAGAGTTTTTGTGGTGTCAGAGATGGTCTTTATGAGGGGCAGGACAATCTATGCAGGTCCAGAGGGGGCGAGGAGGTCCACCATTGGATCTGCATCCTCCACTACCTCCTCCGCCTGAATGCCTAGGCCCTGGGAAACCCTCCACAAAATTGCTGCAGAACCCTGTTGTCCTCCAAGGCTGGATGGATAAAAGGCCCTCCAATGCCTCCTCTGACGAGGATGAGGAAGAGACCCCCGTGAGAGGTGGCTGCTCCCTTCCTTCTGTACCCAAGGGATCCCACGGCACCTGAGTTTCTTGGGCTGATGCCAACCCATATGGTGTTGTGCCCACCAGGGTAGGGGCTGCATACACTGACGCAAGCAACGCCAGTGCCCAAAGTGCCATCGGCGCCATTGTCATCCTCGACGTCGGAATTGCTGCCAGTGCCAGAATCGTCATTGGTGCTGGAGTCCCCGCCAGTGCTGGGGCTGCCAGGACCCCTGGGCCCAGTGCTGGCTGCGCTGGAGGCATTGAGATGGTAGCGAAGGGTGGTAATGGGCCTACCCCCAATCCTGCTGGTGCTCGCAGTGCTGGTGGGGATACAAATAAGGCCGAGGCTACCAATGTCGCCCTGGAATGAGATCCTTGGCTGCAACCTTGGCTTTCCTTTGAAATGCCCAGGGAGTCCAAAATGGCCATGGTCCCAGGGGCTGCCATTGGGCAGGCCATGGTGCCGGGTACGGATGCGGTGCCAAGCTGACATGGACCGTCTGCTCCTACTCGTCCGGGAATGATAGCAGCCCGACTCCGAGGTATCTGAAAACGATGACCACAGGGGAGCAGTACTTCTTGGCACCAAGCTTTTGTGCCAAGGGCTCAAGGATTGGAGTGGCTGCTGGATGTGCTCCGGTGTCGGGGAGTGGCACGCCTGGGTCAGAGATCAGCAGGCTATCATAGTGGGCTTTCCCCTTAAAGGAGCCTGGGGAATATCCAGTGATGGCAACCCTGTCCCCTCTGGGAGGAAAGAACGGTGCCACGGGGTGAAGCAGTTCTTGGGCTGCCTCAAACGCCTCCAGTGTCGAAGGGAGGTGCAGCTCCCGGCTCGGCCTTGGTGAGCAAGGAGGGTCTGGACTCAATAGCCCTTCCACGTGGGCAGGAGTTGGTGTGACCATCACCAGTGGTGCAGCACCAGTGTGGCCTGACTCAGGTTTCACAGTGGAAGGCTCCTTAGGCCTAGCTAGGGGAGAGTGACCCCCCTCTGGCCTCTTCTTTTGCGGCACTGGCAATTGTGAATGGTGCCTGCGTGTGGCATGTGAGCCATGAGTGGAGCCGGGACGGTGCCATCAGTCGTTATCCTTACCCAGCACCAGTGCTCGCGCTGATGGTGCCAGAGCACTCTGCACCGAGGAGGAGGTATTTGGCACAGGGTCCATCGACAAAGGGTCAGACTGGGGGATAGAGTGATGCCTCCACCAACAGGACCTTCAGGAACTGCTCACTATCTTTTAAAGTCCTGGGCTGAAAAGTCTTACAAATGGCACAACGATCCTTCTGATGGCCCTCTCCTAAACACTTTAGACATGAGGTGTGAGGATTGCTTCTGGGTATACACTTGCTGCAGGCTTTTCAGCCCGGAGACCCTGTCGGGATAGGGTAGGAGGGGATTCCCCCACCCCCCAAGGAAACTTATATAACATTAATGAACTACTAACTATTAACAAACAATAGAGAACAATGTAAGAAACTGCTAAATGCACTTGTCAAGACGAGAGCACAGGGAAGTTCTAGCTAACCATCACTGGCGGTAAGAAGGACCTGAAAGGGTCATGGGTCAACAGGGCTCTATATTGAGCGCCATGAAGATGCAGCTCCAGGGGGTACCCAGACCGACCCAATAGATGTTGCTAGGGGAAAAATCTTCCGGCTACCATGCATGTGCACGCGCACACACCTGATTGGAATCAACATGAACAAGCACTCAAAGAAGAAGTCATGTGCCCTAGTCACCTAATCATTTTTTGTTGCTGTCTGCTGGACTCTCTCCAATTTGTCCACATCCTTTCTGTAGTGGGGGGCCCAAAACTGGATGGAGTACTCAAGATATGGCCTCACCAGTGCCCAGTGGGCACTCACCAGTGTGGGGGAGGGATAGCTCAGTGGTTTGAGCATTAGCCTGCTAAACCCAGGGTTGTGAGTTCGGTCTTTGAGGGGACAATTTGGGGCAAAAATCTGTCTGGAGATTGGTCTTGCTCTGAGCAGGGGGTTGGACTAGATGACCTCCTGAAGTCCCTTCCAACCCTGATATTCAATAGAGGGGAAAAATCACTTCCCTCAGTCTGCTGGCAATGCTCCTACTAATGCAGCTCAGTATGCCTTTAGCATTCTGGCACAGCGAGGTTCCTGTAGGGGATCACAGCTGGGAAATCCCTGAGAAAACAGGGCCCAGAAAAAGATTTGCTCTCAGACAGTATGAAGGCTTGCTCTGCTTCAGCTGCACCTCTCTGGTCACACCAGGATCAGCAACAGTGGGGCTGATCCCACACCCCCCTTCACATGCCAGCACAGCTACCACTGAGGCATGGAGGGCACTCAAGGGAGGAGGAGCGTACACAGGGGCTTACAGATTCAAAGCAAATGATGCCAATAAATGAATGCTATAATTTATGGCTGTTTACAACACAGTAGCCCCTGGAGGTGCCAGTGGAGATTAGATCTGGGTGCTGCACCTACACACAGGGAGACACTGGCCTTACTCCAGAGACCTGTGCAGCTAAATGGGCACAGGGCTGGAGGGGAAATGGAGGCCAGGGATGTGATGTGATTTGCCCAAGGTCAGTGTCTGAGGTGGGATGGACCCCAGTCTCCTGACTCCCAGGTCAGTGTCTTATTCACTAGCCCAGGCATGGCCTAATCACATCCCCTCTCTCATTGTCAAAAGGAGGGGAGTGAAGGTTGTGTAGCATCCCTGGGAATAAGTCAGCTGTTTCCCTCCTTAGCACAGGGTTGCTGGTGTGGGACGGGGTGGGGCCAGCTGGGAAATCTCCCAGTGCTGAGCCCTTTGATTCTGCCCCTTTAGTAAAAAGCTGTCTTGAGTTTATCCTGTTGCTCCAGTTCTGCCCTGGTGACCTTTGAGGTGGGGGCTGGGGTGTGGGGATGGAATAGAAATTTCCGCAGAAACTTAAAAGTCACCAGTTTCTTTCGTTCCTTCTTCCTCCTTCAATCTGTAAAACCCTAACACTGTCCAGATCCTCCCTGTTGGCCTGGATCACTCCGTCCCACTCCATGTTGTTATTGTTCTGTTTCTGAGGAGGATTAGGGTGAGCTCCCCCTCCCATCCCCCCACCCACATATGGGATCCACAAATGCGCCTAGCATTTTCCATTGAGCTCAGCAGAAATTCACCCAGAAGGTCAATGACCAAAGAAAGGGACGATCCATCATAAAACAAACTGTTTTCATTTCCCAGGATAAAGAGGAGGGGGCTGGGATTGAGAAAAAGAACAAAACTATGGAAAGAAAACACCCCCCAGCTCCTTCTCTGCAAAGACAACCTTCCCTATTAGAAGGAATGTGACAGCCAAAGCTCTTAATATGATTATCATAATTATTTCTTTACTAGAAATTTTTATAAACAGCCTCTTTTGAAATCCACGCTCAGAGAGCCAAATCTCCAGCTGAGTCCTGGGCGGAAGGACAAAGCAGAGGGAGGCACGGGGAAGAGAGAGAGCGAGTGTGTGCATGCGTGTGTGTGTGCGTGTGCACGCCTGCGTTGGGAAGGCATGGCTGCAGAACCGGCCTGAGACACTTTCTCAAGTTAAAAGGCTGTGAAAATGTTATGGTTCCCATGGCGATAAGTCGGCCCTAGCAGGCGTCTGCTAGGATTTCTCTGTTTCTCTGCCCTCAGCTTGTTCTATAAGCCCTTTAATTGTCTTTTTCCCACTCCCTGCCAATTTCTCCCTCTCCCTTAGCCCTCCACCATCCGTCTTTATCTCTGAGTTTTGCACCCCCTCCTTTATTGAGACTGGCTCCTGGATCCCTCCTTCTGTGCCACAGTTCCTCAGCCCTTATCGTATACCAGTGCGGTCCCCTCCTCTCTCAGCTCCCTCTGCCTCCCCAGGCTCTGAATCCCCTTCTCTTTGCTTGCCTGTGTGGTCCCTCCCAGGGTCGGACTTTGAAATCTGTTGAAAGGAGCCCATTGTTGCCAAAATAAACAGCCTGTCATGTTCAATTACTCTTTCTCCTCTTTCATGTTTTTTAATTTTCTGTCCCCCCACTCTCCAGTCCTTTTGTGGTGGGGGCCATTCTCTTGCTCTGATGCTGACTCATCAGAGCTGTTAGCCAGGGAGCAGAGCCCAGATCGCAGACAGCACTGGTTTAGGGCTCGCATCTGGCCCTTAATCCCCCAGTGTTTGAGCCAGCTTGTGCCATCTGCAGTGGCTGGTGTAGAAGTGATGGCTGTGGGAAGCTCCCCGTATAGTGTACCCAGCAGGAAGGCTCTGGGGCACTTGCACGGGACCAGAGCGCACAGCTACAATGTGTTTTGGGTCTGTTACCAATGCTGTGCTAGTGTTATGTGACAGCTGTCACGAGGGACTGACCCAGGACCCCCAGAGCTAAAAGCACAAGTTGCTACAGACTGAGCTAAAGAGCCAGAACTCCATGGCTACAGCTGCTGCTGTGAGGACTCCTCTCCTCTCTTGTGGGCATGGCATGGGGCCTGTAACACACTCCCCTGTGGGCGACAGTTGCATTGGCGGCTGGACTCAGGGCAAAACCCCAGTGCAGGTGAAGCCGAACTTGTCTCCTCTGTCAGACTGGCTTGCTCAGACTCTTGGCAAGCAGAGCGTTAACCTACAGTCCACAGATGACCCAAAACAGCCATACATACCTCCCTCACCGCAGAGTCCCTCTCTCTTGCCAGCTCCTTTATGTGCTCGTTCAAGCTCTTGACCTCTCTCTGATGGGCAGCCACTGCATCTTCAAACTTAGCTTGGAAGGTGTGCAGCTCTCCAGTGATACTGGTGACTGTGTTCTGGGGGGGGACCAGGAGGGGACAATGCTGTCAGTGATGCTCAGTCTGTGTGCCCATGTGTGCCAGGCTGGCTGCATGCTGTGCTGTTTTACCTTTTGCACTCATGCTCCAACCAGCAAACCCCCATGTGTAACACACTCACTGTTGGCTGGCCCCACGGAGCCTAGAGCATAAGGCCTGTGGGGAGGAGTGTGCTGGTTTGCAGGACAAGGCTCTTTAAGCCAGTGGGTGATGGCAAAGGGCCACTGCCCCATCCCTAAGCCGGGTCATCACTGGTGGCAGACAGTGCCCATGCTGCTTAAGGGCCCAGTGCTTTGCTTTACAGCTAGGTTGCACTGCAGAAGGCCCAGGTGATAGACACCACCTTGGCCAAAGCCTGAACCAGAGACCTCCAGAGCTAAACATGACGGCTGCTCCAGCTTGAGCTAAAGCTCCAGAACTGGGACTGTGACGGACTGGCATCCTCCGTGCATCAGACACAGGGGGCATGGAACACATGCAGGCCATCCCTGTCTTCCTCTGCCCAGCTCCTGCACTCCCACGCCGCGCAACTCCCCTCTTCACCTTCCTGACATGTTTCCATGCTCCTTGCAACACAGTCACAGCAAGGTCTGGCTCCCATCCGACCCTCAGTGCTGTGCACTGGGAGGGACTGTGTGGTGCTTCAGTGGAGTGAATGCAGTGGGAGTTCACAGTGCGGGCCATTTGCTTCCATGGGCCAATTCCCCATCCATGTAGATGTAAGTCAGAGGAGAATCAGGACCACAGGGGGATTCACCCCTGTGCCTGTACTGAGCCCAATGTGTGCCCTTGATCCTTGGACTACTGGGGCTGGTTAGCCTCCAGCCTGTCCAAGCAGCCTCACAGGCCAGCCTCTCCTGGCTATAGTGTCGCCCCAGCAGCTGGGAATGGCTGGGTTTAGCATTGTCTCAGCCATGTCCCCAGCACACCTCCTCCTGCAGGGGGGCCTGACACTTGTGCTTGCACAAAGGGGTGAATTCCCACCCCCGAATAGGACCAGACAACAGCCTGGCCTTGCGCATGCAGTTGAGCAGGGGCATGGCCTCCCCACATACCCACTGCAGGAGCAGGCAGAGGGGTAGGGACTGAGCTGAGCTCCACTGCCAACATGCCTGCAAGCACAGCAATGCTGGCACATGGGGGTATCAATCTGGTCTGGGCCAGCCCCCTTCTAGAAGCCAGGGGGAAGGGGGCTGGAATTGTTCCTCTTAACCGGGGCTCCTAGCAAAGGGATGGCAGCCCATAGCGTTTAGCCAGGAAGGGTTTAAAGGGCATTGTCAGCTGTTTCCATATGTTCTCGTTTTCCCTTTCCATTGTGCTGGATGCCCGTTTTGATTCTTTACTGTGTCCCATGATCTGCCCAGGATTTTTTCTCTCCTGCATTTCTAATGGAGCTAAAATTCATAGAATCATAAAATGCAGAGATGCAAGGCGACCTATTAGATCATCCACCCCAGTCCCCTGCCAATGCAGAACTGCTCCCTGCAGAACGTTCCTGAGCGACTTGTCTAGACCAAGTATGAGCAGCTCCAGTGAAGGGGCTTCCAGCACTTCCCTGAGAAAATTATTCCATGGTTTAATTGCCCTTATTGTTAGGAAATTTTTCCCAATGTCTAGCCTAAATTTTTATTTGCGAAGTTTGATTCCATTATTCTGTCACTCCTCCCTGAACTACTTTGTACAATCATCCCTCTCTGTCATGTTCCCATCCTTTAATACTGCACAGTTCTCCTTGCACCCCTTCAGGGTCTTGCACTGTACTATATAAAGATTTCATTCTTGTCGCCTTTTCCCAGACATAGGTCAGTCTCTCCGAACCTGCAATCACTTTTATTGCTTCTCTCTGAATTGATTCCCATTTGCCTCTATCTTCCTTGAAATGGGGCATCCAAAACTGCTACACGCAGAATTCCAAAGGTGCTTGAACTAACCCGTTACCCCTCTGGGTTGAGACATTACAGACTAGATTCCCAGCTGGTGTAAATTAATGTAGCACCACTGACGTCCATGGAGTTATGCTGATTTGCACTAGCTGAAGATATAGTCAGTGGAGATACAGCCTATGGGCCCCAGGAAGTGACTGTCAAAACTCTAATCAACTCCAGCAGGAGGAGGATCAGACTTTCACCCACCGTGGTCAGTTTCTGTCCCCAGAACATGCTGTAAGGGGATAAAAAGGCTGCTATCCACTGTCACGCCTCAGCATCTCCTCCCTGCTTTGTAGATTTATGCTTTCCCCTGACCCCCAAAAGGTCCTAGACCCTGATCCTGGAAAACTCAAGTGCTTAACTTTTTTCATATGAGCAATGCTACTGAACTGAGCAGGGTTCCTCAGCTGTGTGAGCACATGGGAGCTTGGGGCCCACTTAGATTTTTTTCCAAATTAAAGCTGGTTAATCCTTGCCCGTTTCTCTCCTCTCTCTGTGTCCATATATATTTTCTCTGCAGCCTCCTGGATGTTTGCATTGGTTTTATATTATCCAGGCTGCAGTGGGGATTCCTGGGATATCTGCATGAAAACACCTTCATTTGTGTGGTATCTCACCAGCAGCATTTATACGGTGTGACAGACCCAGACCAGTGGGGTACAGGAGTCTGGTAGAGGGCAAATATAGTGGTCACTGGATGAGTAGTTTTCTGTTCTCTGAGTGACCAGAGCAGGGGCTGCAGTAGAGTAATCAGGAACCTGCTAGAACTAATCAGCCTGTCTGCCTTAATTGGAACACCTGCAGCCAATCAAGGCAGGCTAATCAGGGCACCTGGGTTTAAAAAGGAGCTCACCCCAGTCAGGTGAGGAGGAGCTGAGAGTGTGCTGCTGGAGGCCTAAGGAGTACAAGTGTTATCAGACACCAGGAGGAAGGTCCTGTGGTGAGGATAAAGAAGGTGTTTGGAGGAGGCCATAGGGAAGTAGCCCAGGGAGTTGTAGCTGTCATGCAGCTGTTACAAGAGGCACTATAGACAGCTGCATTCCACAGGGCCCTGGGCTGGAACCTGGAGTAGAGGGCGGGCCCTGGTTCCCTCCAAACCTCCCAACTCCTGATCAGACACAGGAGGAGTTGATCCAAACTGTGGGGAAGATCACTGAGGTGAGCAAATCTGCCAATAAGCACAGGACCCACCAAGGTAGAGGAGGAACTTTGTCACAACGATTACAGCAGATTTACTCATAAAGCATACACAGAGCATCCTCTAGCATTACCTAGGGCTTCTCACAAACTAGGGCTTTCTGTTCTGGATGCAAGAAATAGCCTGTGTTGAGATACTCCAACTTAGGAGGGGGTTTAAAGGGATGTGCTCACCCTACTCATTTCTGTCTATATTACTGTATACCTAGTATTGCAACAAGCAGCCCCAAAGATGCCCAAAGCCAAGAGCATTTGACCACTCACTCACTGCACTGTTTCTCCTGTGTACTAAAGGGAGGCCCCAATTTTACCAGCTAGTCCTCCCAAATGGCCTCTTGTCCACAGGGCACCACACTGACATGAGGTCTGTGTGGAACTGTACTCTAGTCAGCATGGCTTTGGGCGGCCATGCACTTGGCAGGATCAGGGCTAGTGTCAGTGATTTCCCTGAGATCTGTGTGGTGCTTTCACACAGCAACAGGGGAGACAAAACCGCACTCTAGTCAAGGACAGCACAAACCTGTCAGGGGGTTTCATGGGTAGGGGCAACACCTGAAACTACACTGAACTCAATTTTTGGAAGCTGACTAGATTATAAACTGTCTCTTTAAAACCCAGCATGTTATTGCAATCCTCTGACATGGGGCTCGGGTGGGGGGAAGGACATACAACTCATCAGCTCTCTATAGACCTGATTCTGATTGCAGTTTTCCAGGTGTAAATCAGGAACAGTTCCAGCAAAGTCAATGGAGTTCAGTCAAGTGAGTGAGCAGAGCTAGGCCCGACATCTGCCAGTCTGGGGCATTCCACCAACAATAATGGTGACAAGTAAGCAAGGATGAAAGATCTGGGGGGCTACCAAGAAAGGGACGAATCCTCAGCTGGTGTAAATGGTACAGACCAGTGGACGTCAATGAAGCTTTGCTGATTCACACCAGCTGAGTGCCTGGCCCATTGACTTCCACAGAACTCTGCCAATTTACATCATCTGGGGCTCTGGCTCATTAACTTCATGGTGCTATGCCAATTTATACCAGCTGAGGATCTGGCCTCATGTTTTACTGAGGGACTCTTAAGTGCTCCCAATGGGCCCATTATTCCACTCCCTGCTCTGCCGTTCTACCACATGCAGCCTGGCCAGCAAAATTCTTTATAACTCTGAGAGATGGGTGGAGAAAAAGCAAACCAAAGCCTCAAGCTGCAGGCAAAGATGTAGATGGGGCACATAGCATCTGGGACTGAACAGGATTCCACTTCCCTTCTGTGTTTTGAAGGGCTTGTCTGCGAACTAGAGGGGCATAAACTGTAGGGCACTCTAACTGCCCCCTGGAGACCCTGCTAGTGTGCTCTAAGTAGTACCTAGTGTGCGTACCATAGCTCTGTTTGAAGCAGGACTGCACTGGCATAAACTAGCTGCCTTTTTTAAAACTTGTCAGCAGAGTCTACGCAGGGCAGCTGGAGCACTACACGCTAGAGGATGCTACAGTTCACACCCATCTAGTTCACACTGCGGTGCTGGGTAGATAAGTCCTTAGGACTACACTGGCCCATGAGTTGCCATCTGAGCAGAGAACTCATTTGGGCTGGAGGGGTGGGAAAGCTCCAGGAAATGAGACTCTTAGGCAAGGTCTTTTTTTCTGGTGCCAGAAGCTTTTTTTACTGGGTTGCAGGCTACATATGATTTCTCCAAGGAATGTCAATTTCAGAGCCATGCATACAGCAGGATGAAGAAATACAAGGCAGCTTCCAGCACTTCATTGCAACACAGGGGCTCCCTGGAGATGCCTCTGTGGCTTAGACTCACTCTCTGCCCTGCCCATTCTCTCTTTGGTAGAGCCCCCTCCTCACAGGACCGTGAGGCACTGTCCACAGCACACAAACAGGAGAGAACTTATATAATCAAACCATCTTTGCCTTAACCCCTTGGCTGCTGAGTCCAGCAGCAACAAGAGCACACCAATTAATGAATTACGTGTAGTACATCCTCAGCAGTGTATTCTCAGTGTAAATCCATGGCAATGCCAGGGAAGTCATTTTGGAGGGAGCCAATGACAGAGCACTGTGGGCATCAGAAGAGGACCCTGAAGGTGACCCTGAAGGACTGTTTGGTAGGTGAGCAGGGCCTTTCTAGCCAGAGGAGAGCATGATTAGCTGTGTCTAGAGGAGCACACAGCTAGGCTAAAAGGCTGTGCAGCTTGGCCAAGGAGAGGCTGTTGGTGACCTGGCTGAGGGCAGCTTGAGAAGAAGAGGGGCAGGCAGCGAAACTGCAGGAAGTGTAAATGGGGGAAGTTGAGGCACTGGGAGTATAGCATGTGCTTGGGAAGTATGGAGGAGGGCTGGCAGCTAAAGAGGAAGGTAGGGTCAAGGAAATATCTCAGAGGACAGGGAGACAGCAGATTGGTTGGAGGCAAAGTGCAGGAACCAGGTAACCGGCAATATCTGAGGACAAGGAACAGGGATGGAGTAAGGTGTATTCAAGGGAGGTCAAGAGTGCAGCAGGATTTGGGCTGAGATATGGGCTAGAGCAGTGGTTCTCAACCAGGGGTACATGTACCCCTGGGAGTACACAGAGGTCTTCCTGGGGGTACATTAACTGATCTAGATGTTTGCCTAGTTTTACAACAGGCTACATAAAAAGCATTAGCGAAGTCAGTACAAACTAAAATTTCATACAATGACTTGTTTATACTGATCTATATACTATACATTGAAATGTAAGTACAAGATTTATATTCTAGCTGATTTATTTGATAATTATATGGTAAAAATGAGGCAGTAGCAATGTTTCAGTACTTGTGTGCTGTGACACTTTTGTATGTTTATGTCTGATTTTTGTAAGCAAGTAATTTTTAAGTGAGGTGACACATGGGGAAACACAAGACAAACTGGTCTCCAGAAAGGGGACAGTAGTCTGGAAAGGTTGAGAGCCACTGGGCTAAAGGATACCACATGGGACTGGGCTCAAAAGATCTGGTTTCTGATCCTACCTCTGCCACTGACTTGCTGTGTGACCTAAGGAGTGTCACTTCCCCTCTCTGTCTAATGTGACTCTCAGAGAGGGAGAACGCTGTGGGAGAGCAGACATGATGGGGGAGCGATAATTGTCCTTAGCACATCCATGGCACTTGATGTTTTCTAACCATAATCAAAGCCAATCAAGTCATTAAAGACCTAATTAAATCCTGCTTTGTGGCCTGATCACAAATCTTCAAAATGCCTGATGTTCCTGTGGATGAAGTTCCACAGCAGGCTTTGACAGCCTTGATTTGTGCCCCAAGCCCAGTATAAATCTCTGTATTTGAGAATGTGGGGTGCTGAGGAAAGATGGCTGTACCGTGTATGGCATTACCATGGGTGTTACACACAGAGAAAGCTCTGCACATGCCTTTCCTTTCTTCCTGAGGATTTTCTCTCTTTCCCCACCTCATTTCCCTCTTTTGTGCTCTCTCAATTTTGTCCTTTGCTTCTTTTCCTTCTCTCCCTCCATGTTGCCTCCTCCCCTACCTGCTCATCCATGGTTTCATCCCCATTCCTTGCCCTCCACCTCTGGCCCCTCTCTATTCTTTCCCTTCACTGCTCTGCCTGGATTATCCTCAGTCTCCACTCTGCTTCCCTCTATGAGCCAGCAATAAAGCAAAGCTAACCAGCTCTGTCAGTTTCATCTTGTTTCTGGGCTAATCTTGAGAAGAGCTCAGGAAGGTGAAACTGACTAGATCCTGTTTTGCTACTTCTCTCACAGGTGATGGAAGGGAAGGCAGTAATGAGAGGTGTTTTGTGCCACCCTCCTTGGCATGTCAATCCCTATGCTAGAGAAATCCACTGCTGGAATCATAGAATATCAGGGTTGGAAGGGGCCTCAGGAGGTCATCTAGTCCAACCCCCTGCTCAAAGCAGGGCCAATCCTCAGACAGATTTTTGCCCCAAATGGCCCCCTCAAGGATTGAGCTCACAACTGTGGGTTTAGCAGGCTAATGCTCAAACCACTGAGCTATTCTCCTATTTCCCTGACTGGGAATCAAACCCAGCCTGATCATACCCATCTTTCTAATGTCCATGCTTTGCAGATGAGTTCTGGTTGGAGTTTTATATCCTTCTTGTACTGTTTGTTTGGTGTTAAGGGACTATTCTTTAACATGCATGTTCTCCTTTGGAATGATCTATCTGGTGGCTGAGCCCCCGCTGATGTCATGCATACATTTCTGATTGTAAAACCAAATCAAACCAAACCACCCAACATTATGCTAGCTCACTGAAACCTGACAATGGATTGCTGCAAGCAAATTGCAGGAACCAACAGCATAAGCAACAGTCAAGCACACAGCGGTGCCTATGTGCCTTAATTTTGGCCAGTAACGGGACTCTATGCAGAGCGATGTCTCTGATAACAACAAAGTAGATTTAGACTGGCCAAGTCACCTGACTTGTAAGATCAGTCACATTTTCAGTGCATGTAGGAGGCTGTGATAAATGAAGGCGGAGGGTAGCTCCCTTTTATGGACACCCAGCCAGCCAGTAGCTATAAAATCCCTCTTAGTAGCTGTTCTCTAATTGCTCTACCTGAAAAGGGTTAAAAAGTCTCACTGTGATGCATAGGTAAAAGGAATTGAGTGGGCACCTGGCCAAACAAGCCAATGGGAAGGCTGGAACTTTTTAAAATTGAACCAAGACTCCCCTTTTGTCTATCTGTCTTGTTGTTCTCCCGGGGACAGGTGGACAGGACAGCAGTTATGCTGTAAGAAGCTTGGGCCGGATATGAAAAAATTATCAGTATCATACCAAGAAACTACTAATTTTAAACCCCAAATATATAAGTAGATCAGGAAATGTCTAGGAAGACGTGATTAGGTTTATCCCTTTTATTTAATTATGGCTTGTGGATTTCTCAGTGCTAACCCCAGGTGCTTTTGTTTTGCTTGTAACCTTTAAGCTGGACCTCAAAAAAGCTACTCTTGATGCTTAATCCTTGTAGTTGCTCTTTTAAAATTTAGCATTAGCCTGAGTTCCCAAATGTATTTTCTTTATTTTTTTATTAATAAAATTTATCTTTTTTAGAACAAAATTGGATTTTTGTGTCTTAAGAGGCTTGTGCACATGTTGTTTAACTGGTGGCAACAGCTAATTTCCTTCCCCTCGCCCCCTTTCTCAGCTCTTCCCTGGGGAGAGGGGGGTGAAAGGGCTGGAGGGTACCCCACAGGAAGGAATTCCCAACTGCACCTTCCTGGGTTTTCAAAGGGGTTCTGCACTTGGATGGTGGCAGCATCTACCAATCTGAGGTCAGAGAGAAGCTGTAACCTTGGGAGTTTAATACAAGCCTGGAGTGGCCAGTATTAATTTTTAGAATTCTTGCGGGCCCCCACCTTCTGCACTCGAAGTGCTAGAGTGGGGAATTAGCCTTAACAGAGGCAGTGAAAGACTTCTCCACCCAAGAGGGTTTTTATTCTCATAGCAAGGCTCTGTCTAAATGCAGAAGTTGTGGCAGTCTAGTGTGTATCGATGTAAATGGACCAATGTAGCTGCACTGACTGTGTCCATGCTGCACATGCCTCATGTTAAAGCTACTTCCCCTTTGAAGCTTCACATCCACATTTTACAGTGCTGTACTGTTAGAAGCATGTTGCACTGCAGGTAGGTATCCCAGGCACCAACTGCTGTTTCTAGGCACTGTGCATTCTGGGTACTTTTCACAGCAGATTAGGGGATACCAGTCAGTGTGCAGAGGAACTGTCCGACTATGGATTCAACTCCTATCATCCCTCCTCCTGTATCCTAGAATTCATCTGGAGCTTGCTGGCCCAGGCCATTTTCAAACAATTGGCTAGCAACATGGAGGATAAACAGGCAATCCTGTCCATTACTGATACTCATCAGCTTCAACGGGATCACTCACATGCCTGGAATTCAACATATGCTTAAGCACCTTCCTGCTGCAGGGCTGGCCACAGCAGAACTCCAGCCTGCAGAGTCCTGCATGGCACATTCCTGTTTGGGCCACACAGTGTCTAGAGAAGGATCTGAGCTCACCTTATCCTGCTCTTGGCGGTTCAGAGCCTCCAGCTTCACCCGGTCGATCTCCATCCTGGTGTTCATAAGCTCCCGCTGGGCCTCGCTGAGCTTCTCTGACAGTAGACTCTTCTCTGTTTCCTTCAGGGACAGTGCCTGGTGGGGTGCAACAGACAGGACCCAACATTCAAGAATGGCACACGTGGAAGGACAGGTGCAGGAGCTCAGCATGTTAGGACAGAAGAACATTCTCCACAGGTGCCCTCTGCTAGGACTGCAGTGGCTGCACGCTTCCTTGCAGCTAGCTCTGTTATGCCTCTTGCTGGTCCATACTGGGCCTGTAGTAGCTGTGGGGTTACCCACATCCAGCACTCTATCACTCCCCACAGCGCCTCCCATTGGCCCAGGCTGGGCCTGAAGTAGACTCACTGACCCACAGACTTTAAGGTCAGAAGGGTCCATCATGATCATCTAGTCTGACCTCTTGCACATTGCAGGCCACAGAACCTCGCCCACCCACTCCTGTAATAGACCCCAAACCTCTGTCTGTGTTAGTGAAGTCCTCAAATCACGATTTAAAGACTTCAAGTTACAGAGAATCCACCATTTACACTAGTTTAAACCTGCAAGTCACCCTGCCCCATGCTGCACAGGAAGATGAAACCCCACCAGGGTCTCTGCCAATCTGAGCCGGGGGGAAATTCCTTCTCAATCCCAATATAGCAATAAATTAGACCCTTAGAATTTCAGCAAGACCCACCAGCCAGACACCTGGGAAAGAATTCTCTGTAGTAACTCAAAGTTCTTCCCATCTAGTATCCCATCTCTGGCTGTTGGAGCTATTTGCTGCTAGCGGTTGCAGATTGGCTACATGCCATTGTAGGCAACCTCAACATACCATCCTCACCATAAACTTATCAAGCTCAGGCTCAAAGCCAGTTAGATTTTTCACCCCCACTGCTCCCCTTGGAAGGCTCTTCCAGAACTTCACTCCTCTGACGGTTAGAAACCTTCACATATTTCAAGTCTAAACTTGTTGATGGCCAGTTTGTAGCCATTTGTTCTTGTGTCTGCATTGGCGCTTAACTTAAATAACTCCTCTCCCTCCCTAGTATTTATCCCTCTGACGTATTTATAGAGAGCAATCATATCTCCCTTCAGCCTTTATTTGGTTAGGCTAAACAAGCCAAGTTCCTTAAGTCTCCTTTTATAAGGTATGTTCTCCATGCCTCTGAGTTCCCCAGAGCCCTTCTCTGGGTTCTCCACAGCCAGCATGCTATACCGCTCCCCACATCGCCTTCCACTGGGAGAGGCTGGGACTGGACCTTTCCTGCAGCCAGTGCTCCTCCACGACCGTTGCTCTCCCTGCTTACCTTCTGCTTGTCATTCTCCAACAGGAGGAGGCTTTCATCCCGCTCCTGCTGCAAACTCAGTACTTCCTCAGCCAGCTCCTCTTTCTCAGCCTCACATTTGGACAGCAGCTCCTCCTTCTCCTGGTGCAGCCGGTGCACAGCCTCTTCCTTCTCCTCCCTCAGTGCCAGACGCAGACTCTCCTGACACCGAGCAAGAGCAGAGCAAGGTGTTAGGACAGGTCTGGATGGGGACAGACCTTCCTGAGCAGTTACATCCCTCACTCTGCTGCAGAGGCATGTGGCACTCCATACAGGGATTGCGGTCAGGAAGAGCATTAACGCTGTGATGGCCCAGCTCCTGTATATGTCATGCTTCCAGCCAGCACAGAGGAGAACACTTAGGACAAAGAATACACAATGTAGCTAGGTTCCCAGGACTGCCTGTGATCTGGAGTCATCACCATATTACTATGGTGGAGGAGAGAAAGGTGATCAGGAACAGTCAACATGGATTCACCAAGGGCAAGTCATGCCTGACCAATCTGATTGCCTTCTATCAGGGTCGGTTCCAGGCACCTGCATTCCAAGCAGGTGCTTGGGGTGGCAGTCCATGTGTTTTTGCCCCCAAGCAGCATGCTGAATTGCCACTGCAGACAGCGGGGACAGTCTGTGTGCTGTTAGGGTGGCACGCGCATTTCCGCGGTGGCGGCAATTCGGCGGCAGCTTCTATGTTCAGCTGTCCACAGCGGCGCAGCTTCTGTCTTCTGGCTGAAGACAGAAGCTGCTGCCGAATTGCTGCCACCGCAGAAACAAACATGCCGCCCTAATGGCACACTGACAGCCCTCACCGTTTGTGGTGGCAAATCGGCGTGCTGCTTGGGGTGGCAAAAACAGTAGAGCCGGCCCTGCCCACTATGATGAGATAACTGACTCTGTGGATATGGGGAAAGCAGTCTCCCATAGTATTCTTGCCAGCAAGTTAAAGAAGTATGGATTAGATGAATGGACAATCAGGGGGACAGAAAGCTGGCAAGATTGTCGGGCTCAACAGGTAGTGTTCAATGGCTCGAAGTCCAGCTGTCAGCCGATATCAAGTGGAGTGTCCTAGGGGCTGGTCCTGGTACCAGTTCTGTTCAACTTCTTTATTAATGATCTGTATGATGGGATGAATTGCACCCTCAGCAAGTTCGCAGATGACACTAAGCTGGAGGGAGAGGTAGATATGCTGGAGGGTAGGGATAGAGTCCAGAGTGACCCAGACAAATTGGAGATTTGGGCCAAAAGAAATCTGATGAGGTTCAACAAGGATGAGTGCACAGTACTACACTTAGGATGGAAGAATCCCATGCACTGCTACAGGCTGGGGACCGACTGGCAAAGCAGCAGTGCTGCAGAAAAGGACCTGGAGATTATAGTGGATGAGAAGCTGGATATGAGTCAGCAGTGTGCCCTTGTTGCCAAGAAGGCCAACAGCATATTGGGCTGTATTAGTAGGAGCATTGCTAGCAGATCGAGGGACGTGATTATTGCCCTCTATTTGACACTGGTGAGGCCACACCTGGAGTACTGTGTCCAGTTTTGGTCCCTGCACTACAGAAGGGATGTGGACAAATTGGAGAGACTCCAGCAGAGGACAACAAAAATGATTAGAGGTCTGGGGCACATGACTTACGAGGAGAGGCTGAAGAAACTGGGCTTATTTAGTTTTCAGAAGAGAAGAGTGAAAGGGGATTTGATAGCAGCCTTCAGCTACCTGAAAGAGGGTTCCAAAGAGAATGGAACTAGGCTGTTCTCAATGTGGCAAATGACAGAACAAGGAGCAATGGTCTCAAGTTGCAGTGGGGGAGGTCCAGGTTGGATATTAGGAAACACTATTTCACTAGGAGGGTGGTAAAGCCCTGGAATGGGTTACCTAGGGAGGTGGTGAAATCTCCATCCTTAGAGGTTTTTAAGGCCTGTCTTGACTAAGCCCTGGATGGAATGATTTAGTTAGCGTTGGTCCTGCTTTGAGCAGGGAGTTGAACTAGATGACCTCCTGAGGTCCCTTCCAACTCTAATATTCTATGATTCTATGTGCTACTTGCTTACTATAGTGCCACTATTAGGGGCAGGACAGTTTGGATGCATAACCAATTGTAGGGCAATCAAGATTGGATCCACAGCCCATTGAAGTCAATGGAAGACTTTGCATCAAGTTCAATGTGCGGTGGATCAGAGATCACCGTTCAATAGTGGCAGCACAAGTTCACTGCACTCATTGATGTGCTCCAGTTCACTTGCAGCAGATCTTGTTTCCACTGTAAAGTTTGTTCTCTCACACCCAGTAGTGTAAATCAGGAACTACTCCTACTGAGTCAATAGAGATACAGCAGCATAAATTGGGTGTCTGTGAGAGGAGCACAAGACCTGGTGTCCTGCTATGCCACATTCTGCTGAAAAGTCTCACACAAAAGATCTCAGGAGGATGGCAGTCAGACTGGGTCATCAGGAGCTGCAGGGTGTCCCTTCTGGCAGCTCAATACTGCTCAGCACCATCAGCACAATTCCTTTCTCACTGCCTTGTCCACAGAGTCACAGATTTGTGATGCAGGTCTGACCCTACTCAGCCCAAGCCAGAGGGCCTCCCACAGGCATTTCTGCATCAAGCCCAGACTCTATGTTGAGCTAGAGTCCCTTTCCGAATGACACCTATCCTCCCTGAAAGACTCCAAGGGCCACACAGGCCACCGTGTCCCAATAAGGTGACCCATAGCACATTACCGAGGGATCACCGTGCCCTGGATAAAGCCCCATGGTACATTACCTAAGGGTCACCATGCCCCAGGTAAGGTGCACCATGGTATGTTATACAGGGGTCGCTGTGCCCTGGGTAAGGTGACTCATGGTACATTACTGAGGGATCACCCTAACCTGCATAAGGCACCCCATGGTACGTTAACCAGGCGTTGCCGTGTTCTGGGAAAGGTGCCCCATGATACGTTATCCAGGGGTGACCATGCCACGGTAAGGTGCCCCATGGGTACTTTACAGAGGGGTCACTGTGCCCCAGGAAAGGCCCCATGGTATGTTACCCAGAGGTCACCGTACCCTGGCTAAGGTGCCCCAAGGTACATTACCCAGCGGTCACCGTACCCTGGGTAAGGTGCCCTATGATAAATGAAAAGGGAGGGGGCGAGCTCCCTTTTATGGACACCCAGCCAGGCAGTAGCTATAAAACCCTTCTAAGTAGCTGTTCTCTAATTGCTCTACCTGTAAAGGATTAAAAAATCTCACTGCTATGCATAGGTACAAGGAATTGAGTGGGCACCTGGCCAAAAGAGCCAATGGGATGGCTAGAACTTTTAAAAATTGAAACAAAGATTCCCCTTTGATCTGTCTGTCTGTTCTCCCGGGGAGACGCGAACAGGGCAACAACTATGCTGTAAGAAGCTTGGGGCCTGGTATGAAAAATCCCCGATATCATACCTAGAAACTACTCATTTGAAACCCCAGATATGTAAGTAGATCAGGAAATGTCTAGGAAGACGTGATTAGGTTTATCTCTTTTTATTTCTTTATGGCTTATGGACTCCTCTGTGCTAACCCCAGGTGCTTTTGTTTTGCTTGTAACCTTTAAGCTGGACCTCAAGAAAACTATTCTTGGTGCTTAATCTTTGTAGTTACTCTTTTGAAATCTAGCGAATGCCTGAGTTCCCAAATGTATTTTCTTTATTTTATTTTTTTAAATAAAATTTACCTTGATTTTCTGTGTCCCAAGAGGTTGTGCACATGTTTTTTAGTTAGCTGGTGAAAACAGCTGATTTTCCTCCCTACTCCACTTTCTCAGCTCTTTCCCAGAGCAGGGTGAAAAGGCTTAAGGGTACCTCACAGGAAGGAATTCCCAACTGCGCCTTCCTGGGTTCTCAAAGGGGTTCTGCACTTAGGTGGTGGCAGCATCTACCAAACGGAGGTCAGAGAGAAGCTGTAACCTTGGGAGTTTAATACAAGCCTGGAGTGGCCAGTATTAATTTTTAAGAATCCTTGCGGGCCCCCGCCTTCTGCACTCAAAGTGCCAGAGTGGAGAATTAGCCTTGACATGGTGGTAGAGCAGTGGCATCATTCTGAACCAGAAGCACAGACCTCAGGATTTTAAAAGGACACATTTTTCCTTTTGGTAGCCTGCAAAACCAGGGAGTTCCTTCCTTCCTTTTCTGCCTGAGGAGGAACAGGCACACAAAGGGTTCATCCTGCAAAGCCAGGGAGTCCAATGAGCAGTTTATTTTTTTTCTAGCTTTGTGGCAATGAAATAGCTAGGCTAGATTAGGGCAGCCTTGTGCATGAGGTTGTGGTTGGGCACTGAAAATCTAGAGCAATCAGTCTTCCCAAAGCAGGACGCCACGGAGAAGAGAGACTCGGGTCAAGCCCAGACATCCACCTCCATGACAGAAATGCAGGGAGGGAATGGGGGACAGGAAATTTCCCTGGAGGGAATGGATAGCTCTCCTCAACCCGAGATCCAGGTGCCAAGATGGAGGGATGCCCTTAACCCAGACCAAGTTCTAACTGTGGAAGACAGGAATTTCTTCCTACAGATGAAGAGCTTGGAAGTGCAAGCGGCGGAGAAGTCCGTGGGAGCAGAGGAGAAGTGCGTGGATGAGAGGAGAGAGATGTAGCACTTGGAGGCGGAAACAGAGGTGAAGCGCTTGGAGGAGGAGGAGAGGAGAGAGGCAAAGTGCTTGAAGGCAGGAGCAACGGGGAAACGCTTGGAGACGGAGGAGAGAGCAAAGCGCTTGGAGGCGGAAATGGAGCAGAAATGCTTAGAGTTGGAAAGGGCTAAGTGGGTCAGCCAGGTAGCCCTAACAGTCCTTCTCCAGTTACCACTCTCCATTCCAAGAAATTCCCCACATACAAGATAGGCGATGATACAGAGGCCTTCTTAGAAAATTTTGAAAGGGCCGGCCTTGGGTACAATGCCCCTCCAGACCAAAATATGGTGGAGCTGAGGCCACAACTCAGTGGGCCCTTATCAGAAGTGGCAGCTGAAATGCCTAAAGAACACATGAACGAGTATGAACTTTTTTAACAAAAGGCCAGAATTAGGATGGGGCTAACACCTGAGCATGCCCGCCAGCGGTTCAGAGCCCTAAGGTGAAAACCAGACGTGGCATTTTCCTGACATGCCTACCACATGGTAAAAAAATTGGGATGCCTGAATATCAGGAGCAAATGTTAAGTCTCTGGAAGATCTGTCTCTCCTAATACAAATGGAGCAGTTCTTAGAGGGGCAACCCGAGACAACACCATCAGAGTCAGCCCAAAGCCCCACCTTGCAGGGAGGACCCTCCCCACATCCAAGAAGACCTCAGATTCCCTCTCATCCCACCACCCCACTCTCCAACCACCCACCTCACTCCAGCCCACAGTCAGCTGAGCGATGCTTTAAATGTAATGAGCTAGGATATGTGAAGGCCAACTGCCCTAAGAGCACCAGTTGACTGCAACTCATCAGCCCAGGGTCCCACTGAGAGCCTTCAGACCCAGATGCCTTGCAAATACCCCCAGAGTGAAGGGAAACTGTGAGTGTGGGCAGGAGGAAGATTACTGCATGGAGAGACACTGGAGCACAGGTGTCAGCTATCCACCAATCCCTGGTGGACCCCAAATTCATCGACCAAGAGGCCCAAGTGATGGTGTAACCCTTTAAGGCCAACTCTTTTAACTTGTCTACAACCAAGGTCCCTGTCCAGTACAAGGGCTGGTCAGGAATATAGACTTTTGAAGGCTATGACAATTATCCCATTCCCATGCTGCTGGGAGAAGACTTAATCAAGCATCTGAGGCTAGCTAAAAGGCTGGGGATGGTTGCCCACAGCCAGGCTAAACAGGCCTCCACAAGTAAATCCATTCCTGAGCCTCCTACAAGGACTCAGTCTGTGTCCCCTGATACCACTGGCCTGGGGACCCAGCCAGAGGTGGTGGAACCAGACTCCAGACCAAAGTCTATGGCAGTGGTTGTAGATCCAGTGGCTGTGGCTAGGGAAAGGCTGATTGGGGAAGCAGCCTCATCTGTGGCCATGCCCCAGTCAGGACCCAGCTGGCCCTCATAAGAGGGCAGTGGGCGAGGAGCAGTCAGTCTCTCTCTAGTTTGCTGAGGGAGAAGGGCCTAGTTGCTGGGGAGCTAAGCAGAGTACCTAAAGTGGAGCAGGGCTGGAGGAGCTCCAGCTTGGAAATCCTCCAGGCTGCAGGCCTTGTTAAAGGTCAGAAAGGGTACTGGGGTTGCAGAGGGTGGCCCAAGGGTGGGCAGAGGCAGAGGCAGTAGGTCCAAATCCCACTTGTTGGTGATGAGTGGCACTTACACTGCAGTCTGCCCCAGGGAATGGGGGCTAGGTGATGACTGGCAGTGGCCATAGACTGAGGCGAGTGTGGGGGTTCCCTGGGAAGGGGAGACCCAGATCTGTGGGGGTACTGCCAGGGGGCAGCACCCTGGCCTGAAAGGGGCACCAGGATCCAGGAGGGACTTGGGCCCAGGAGCAAGCGGGACACCGGCCTGCAGAAGGTGCTCTGGAGCTGGAAATGCTAATTCCCTGGATGACCAGCAGAAGGTGCCGCAGGGGTGAGTCCTGCCCCATGACAGAAAGCTTCTGGGAAAAGGTGCATCTGACCAAAGGGTAAACATACCTAGCCCAGACAGCACAGATCACAGCCCTCTAGGGGACAGGGAAGTTCTCAGTGCTGGGAAGGGGAAACACAGGGTAACCCCAAAGGGGAGCTGGATTTTCTGCATATGTACAGTCCTGGGGTTGGGAGACCATTCCCCAAAGAGCCAGCCAATGTGCAGGATCCCTCTGAACATATATCTTGCCAGACCCTGAGGTACCAAAATTCCAGAAACATGATTAAATTAAGAGCCTACACAGAGGGGAGCACTGGAGGGAAGGAAAAGCCAGTGACTGATTACATGGAAGAGAGTCAAAGGACACAATGGGTAATGAACAAACTAACCTCAAACTACACTATCTGAACAGAGGATGTGGTATCTCAAAGATACTTGTAAACACCCATCTGAGATAAATTTTGGTATTAATGGTAAGTTTTGGGATAAGAATTTTATTATTGATGTTAAATCTTATGATTGTTACTTTTCAGTTATTGCTTGTAAAACAGGCTTAAAGCTTATCACAGCAGAGAAACCATAAAAAACCTGGTTTGCTGTGTGTGAATGTGGAAACTGAGGCACACCACCTCCTGGTCTTAATGGCTGGATGTCAAAAGAACTATAATACAAACTGCCTTCAAGATAGTTTACTGCAAGAGGGTCAGTCACTGACTAAGGGGAGAGGAGTGACACTCTGTACCTCGGGGGAACACCCAGCACTCCCATGTTCATCCTTTAATATGATTGTGTGGTATCTAATGCAAAGTTTGTCATGTTGGGTGTCTTTGGAAGGCTCATGACGAACTTAGCATTGTTGTTATGGTAATGTTATAGGATGTAATTTCATGTATATAGTTAGGAGGCTGAAAATGTGTCCTCATGGCTTAAAGAAAGCCCAGGCAAAAACTCTCCAAAAGCAGAGGGTCAGTTCACCCCTCATCAGGGTATGTATGGGACAAGCCCAGCCCAGCCTCACAAGAACAAAGGACACTGGACTAGGCAACAGCAAAGGATCTGTTGGACTCTCGAATGAGTCACCCCCCCCCTTCCTTTGGTCAGTTTGGGACTGCAATGAGGTAATGCTCACCTGACCCTGAAGTTGGGGGTGGGGGGAGAGAACATGATAAAAGGGAGAGATGTTTGCCATGCTTCCTCTCTCTTCCATCCCCATCTACAAACATCGCCACCAAGTGACTGAAGCGCTGATCAAAGGGGAGAGCCTGGTTGAAGGGCAACCAGCCATCCTGTGGTGAGAAGCATCTAAGTGTGTAAGGGCACTGAAAGTGTTAAGATCAGCATAAAATGTGTTTTGCTTTTGTTTCATTTGACCAAATCTGACTTATTATGCTCTGACTTATAATCACTTAAAATCTACCTTGGTAGTTAATAAACGTGTTTGTTTATT
This sequence comes from Chelonoidis abingdonii, assembly GCF_003597395.2. Classification (NCBI taxonomy): domain Eukaryota; kingdom Metazoa; phylum Chordata; order Testudines; family Testudinidae; genus Chelonoidis; species Chelonoidis abingdonii. The sequence goes on from NC_133776.1 coordinate 57,726,570, forward strand.
CTACCTGAAGCAGTGTGTTTGGTTTAAAGCATGTCAGAGACTCCCCTTGGGATAACAAGCCTGGTACACATCAATTTCTTTGTTAAATTGACAAACTCATATACGCTTACAGCGTCCAGTGGGCATAACTGGACACTGCAAGACAGAAGTTCCTAGAGTTTTGTCTGGGATCGGAGATATTGGCTGGTGTCATTCGGTTGCACAATCCAAGGAGCAGCTTACATGGCAGAGGCTGTGTGTGAACAGCCCAGGAGTGGGGGTTCTCACAGCAGAGCAGGGTAAGGTTGCCTTCCAGAGTGGAGGATTGGAGTGACCTAGTAGATCATGGTCCATATAACAGTAGAGAGGAGTGTCACAGTTACCCAGGGGTCACCGTGCCCCGGGCAAGGCGCTTGATGGTATGTTACCCAGGGGTTTCCGCGTCCTGCGTAAGGAACCCCATGGTACGTTACCTGGGGGTCACAGAGACCTGGGAAAGGCGGCCCATGGTACATTACTCAGGGGACACCATGCCCTTGGTAAGGCGCTCTACGGTACCGTACCCAGGGGTGACCATGCCCTGCATAAGGTGCGCATGGTACCTTACCCACAGGGCACTGTGCCCCAGGTAAGGTGCCACAGGGTACATTACCTATAGGTCGCCATGCCCTGGGTAAGGGGCCCTGTGCTACGTTACCCAGGGATCACCATGCTCCTTGTAAGGCACCCCATGATTCATTACCCAGCGGTCGCCGTACCCTGGGTAAGGTATCCCATGCTACATTACATGGGGCACGGCGACCCCTGGGTAATGTGCCCCATGGTATGTTACCCAGAGGTCTCGGTGCCCTGTGTAAGGCGTCCCATGGAACATTACCCAGGGGTTGCCAAGCTCTGTGTAAGGCACCCTATGGTACATTACCCAAGGGTCGGTGTGCCCTGGGTAAGGCGTCCCATGGTATCTTATCAAAGAGTTGCCATGCCTTGTTTAAGGCACCCAATGGTGTGTTACCCAAGGTCACCGTGTGGTGGGTAAGGCACCTCATTGTACATTACCCAAGTGTAACTGAGCCCTGAGTAAGGCACCCCATGGTGTGTTACCCAGGGGTCGCTGTGCCTTGAATAAGGTGCCCCATGGTACGTTACCCAGAGGTGACCATGCCCTGTGTAAGGTGTGCATAGCACATTACCGAGGAGTCATGGTGCCCCGTGTAAGGCGCCCCATGGAACGTTACCCAGGGGTTGCCGAGCTCTGCATAAGGCACTCGGTTGTACATTACCCAAGGGTCACAGTGCCCCGCATAAGGCTCCCTGTGGTACGTTACTCAGGGTTGCTGTGTCCTGGGTAAGGCACTGCATGGTACCTACATGATGGGGCACTGTGCCTCGGGTAAGGCATCCCATTGTATGTTACGCATGGATCACCGTGCTCTGAGTAAGGTGCCCCATGATAAGTTTGTGACATTGCACCCCATAATGTTTTATAGAAATATGCTTATGAGCGTAAATATGACATAACTGGAATATGGTTTATGCTAGATATGCAATGTAACATATCTGTGCAAAGGTTATGCTATTCTGCATGTATTCATCCTATTCATATGAATGTATCATTCTTGTATCTGAGACTAGAAATATGAAATATAACTCTGAGGTCCTATTGTAATTGTGCAAAGTGTGGGCCATTAATGGTGGTTTGGAATTTTGATGGCTCCCATCAACCAGGCAATTGACTGTATATGGCTCTGTTTTACTTGTAAGTCTTCCTGTATATATGTGTGCGGGCAAGTGGGCAATGAAGTCTTACAGTGACATGTGATCATGTCACCTGAACTGGAATCCATCTTTAACCTGGTGCTTTTCCATTTAGAAGGAGGGGTGGGGACCCAGAGAGACAAAAGATTCATGCCTTGTGCCAAAGCTATATAAGGAGGTGGAACAGAACAAAGGAGGCTGCAGTTAGCTAGGGGATTTCTCCTACAACCTGAGCTGGAATAAGGACTCTACCGGGAAAAGGATTGGGCCCAGACTAGAAGGAGGCTAGTCTGTCAAAGAAGCGTATTGGAACATCTCTGAGGGTTAGATTTACCTGCATTTGGTTTCCTACTGTATTAGGCTTTAGACTTGCGTATTTTATTTTATTTTGTTTGGTATTTTATGTCTGTCTGTTATTGCTTGGAACCACCTAAATCCTACTTTTTGTATGTAATAAAATCACTTTTACTTATTAATTAACCAAGAGTAAGTATTAATACCGCAGTGTGCGGGGTGGGAGTGGGGGGGGGGCAAACAACTGTGCATATCTCTCTCTGTTATAGAGGGTGAACAATTTGAGTTTACCCTGTATAAAGCTTTATACAGATAAAACGGATTTATTTGGGGTTTGGATCCCATTGGGAGCTGGGTGTCTGGGGTTGGAGACAGGAGCACTTCTTAAGTTGTTTTCAGTTAAGCTTGCAGCTTGTGGGGGGCATGGTTCAGACTTGGATCTGTGTTTGCAGCAGGCAAGCGAGTCTGGCTCAAACAAGGCAAGGTACTGGAGTCCCAAAGTGGCAGGGAAAATGGGCTCAGAGGTAGTCCCAGCACATCAGGTGGCAGTCCCACGGGGGTTTCTGTGACCTAACCTGTTATAGTGGAGCACTGAGCTGGGTCTGTGCACAGCTGATTGCTTTGAAATACTGGTAGTGATTTTAAGTGAGTTTTAAGTGTGTTGGCTGGAGAACAGACAAAGTGGTTTGTTTATTTTCTGTTTGCTTATTTCGGATAAGGGCAATAGGGACAGAAAAATAAGCAAAATAAGTAAGAGTGAAGATCAGAAGAAACTAGAACTGCACAAGTTGCAAATTGCCCAGAAAGGCTGAACACTGGGCACTGGACAAGTGTCTGTTAAGTAAGAAGCCCCTGAGCTGAGTGCATCCCAGTTTCAGTGAACTGCAGAGGGGTGTGGCCCAGCACAAGAAAGCAGGAAAATGACAACCAGTGAGGCAGCTACTAAACTAGAGCTGGCCAGACTGGAAGCAGAGGAGAAGGCAAAGGACTGGGTGTTTCAATTGAAGCTCAAAGAAGAAGAGGCAGCCAGGGAGGAAGCTACTCACAAAAGAGCTATGGAAGCAGAAGCAGCCAGGGACAAAAGAGCCCCAGAGTTAAGAGACAGAGAATACAGGCTGAGATTGAGGGCTGGTCTACACTAGGGGGGGAAATCTATCTAAGATACGCAACTTCAGCTACGTGAATAGCATAGCTGAAGTCGAAGTATCTTAGATCGAATTACCTACCGTCCTCACGGCACGGGATCGACATCCACGGCTCCCCTTGTCGACTCCGCTACCGCCATTCACCTTGGTGGAGTTCCAGAGTCGACAGGAGCTCGTTCGGGGATCGATATATCGCGTCTTGATGAGATGCGATATATCGATCCCCGAGAAATCGATTGCTATCCGCCGATATGGCTGGTAGTGAAGACGTACCCTGTGGCACAGAAGCATGAACTGGCTGTTACAGAGTGGAAGAGGCAAAACCCGCCAGCAGCTGGCCCTACTTCCCCCAAAAATCCACAAATGGGAACAACTATGTCCACGGTATGATGAGTCCAGTGACATTGCCAAATATTTCATCACCTTTGAGAGACTGTGCATCCTCCATACAATTCCTGACAAACAAAAAATGGCCACATTGGTAGCAAAATTGACTGGAAGAGCTCTGGCCATATTCAATAAGATGCCTATTGATGATGTGTCAAACTACAGTAAATTTAAGGAACTGGTTTTGATACAGTTTCAGATTAACCCTGTAAATTTCAGGTGTAAATTCAGGAGTCTTAAGAGCAGATCTGGATTGAGTAATGCGGCTTATGTAAATGAAATGAGAGATTTGTTAAATAAGTAGGTGAGGTGGAAAAGGCATTATAACCTTGGAAGAAATGTGTGATTTGGTTACTTGGGAACAAGTCCTGAATATGTGTAATGATGATGTAAAACAGTATTTGTGAGACAAAAAGGTGGATGCAGTGGGTGGATTAACTGAGTTTGCAACTCTTTTGAGCAGTCACAATCTGCAATTAAACATAAACCACTGGGAGAGGGGTACAGGGTTAGTGGAAAGCAGAATCACCGTTTTACCTCCTGGGGGGGAAAGGAGGCTGGGCGTTCACCTCCCCATTCCTCTGTTACTCGTCCCAAATCTCCTGTACAAGCAGAGGAGCCCTAGAAGTCCTATAACTGTAAATCCACTGACCACCTGAGGAATAAATCTCCCTAGCTGAATGGGAACAGGCAGCAAGTAACACATGAAGTTGCTGCTTCTCTGAGCCAGGCTGCCTCTTTCCACACAGAATTTGTAAAAGTTGCTTCTACAAAACCAAGCAGTGAGCATATGCATGCTGTTAAATTGAATGGGAAAGTATTCCTGGGATTGAGGGACACAGGTGCAGAGATTTCTGTCGTCTGGAGGGACCTGATCCATGAGAAGGATTTGTTGCCAGGGAAAATGGCAGAATTAGAACTGGTGGGAGGTTACAAAGTCCTTGCACCTTTAGCTAAGGTACACATGTGATCCAACCTGTCACATTACCAGGGGTTGCCATGCCTTGGGTAAGGGACCCCATGATACATTACCCAGGGGCACTGTGCCCCAGGTAAGGCGTCCCATGGTACATTAAGCAGAGGTTACCATTGTGACGTTGCACTCCATATATTCTATGGAAATTTGCTAATGAGTGAATATAATGTAACTGGAATATGCTTTAGGCAAAAGGTCTCTTGTAAGGTATCATTACAAAGCTTATAATCTACTGAGTATGTTCATCCTATTTGCATGAATGTATCAGTCTTGTATCTGAAACTAGGAATATGAAGTGTAACTCTGGGGTCCTACTACAATTATGCAAAGTGTAGGCCATTAATGGTGGTTTGGGATCTGGATGGCTCCCATTGACTAGGACAATTGCCTGTAAATGGCTCTGATTACTTGCAAACCTTCCTGGGTGTGTGTGGTCCAGCCCTGGAAGAATGGAGGCTGGAGTCTCATAGGACATGCGACCATGTCACCTGATACTGGAATCCATGTTAAACCTGGTGCTTTTCCATTTAGAAGGATGGATGGGAATCCAGAGAGACAAAAGATTCCCGCCTTGTGCCAAAGCTATAAAAGGGGGTGGAACAGAACAAATGAGGCTGCTAGTCATGAGAAATCCCCGAATTACCACCTGAGCTGGAACTAACAAGGCCTGTACCAGGGGAAAGGTTTGGGCCCAGACAAGGAAGAAGTCTAGCCTGTGAAAGAAGCTTATGGGGACATCTGAGGGTGAAATTTTACCTATAAACAGTTTCTTAATGTATTAGTCTTAGACTTGTGTGTTTTGTTTTATTTTGCTTGGTAATTTACTTTGTTTTTGTCTGTTACTACTTGAAACCACTTAAATCCTACTTTTTATACTTAATAAAATCACTTTTGTTTATTAATGAACCCAGAGTAAGTGATTAATACCTGTTCATATCTCTCTACCAGTGTTAGAGGGTGTACAATTTATGAGTTTACCCTGTATAAGCTTTATACAGAGTAAAACTGATTTATTTGGGGTTTGGATCCCATTGGGAGCTGAGTGCTGGAGAGAAGTGACCTGCTGAGCAGTTTTTGGTTAAAGTCTCCAGCTTTGGGTGTGTGGACCAGACCTGGGTCTGTGTTGCAGCTGGCTAGCATGTCTGGCTCAACAAGGCAGGGTTCTGGAGTCCCAAGCTGGCAGGGAAAACGGGATCAGAAGTAAATTCAGCACGTCAGGTGATAGCCCCAGAGTGGGTCTCTGTGACTGAAACCATCACAACTGTGCCCCAGGTGAGGTGCCCCATGGTACATTACCCAGAGGTCATCATGCCCTGGGTAAGGGGCGTGTAGGCATCCCTCGCTCTCCTGCTCAGAGAGAGGCCACTCAGGTTGGCTCAGTCTGGTCAGGACCAGGGTTCGCAGGTTAGCCGGGAGCCCACAATAGGGCTGGGTGACCAACCATCACTACCAGGCTTCGGCCTGGGCTGGGGTAGCTCAAGTAGTCTGCCCATCAACACAATCTATCGGGGTGGTCCCTGCCTGGGCAGGGCCCAAGCAGCTAACAACCAAACAGTCTTTAAGAGCTGGCTTTGGCCTGGGTGGAGCCCAGGCAGCCAGCAAGCAAACAGCCTTAATGGGGCTGGCTCTCGCCAGAGTAGAGCTCGAGTAGCCAGCAAACGAACAGTCTTTCCAGGTGAGTAACAAGGAGGCTCCTGTCCTGGGCTAGAGCCTCTTTGCACTGTGTAGGGGGGTCAGCCACCCAGGGTGGGGTGGCAGGGGGACGCGGGCCCACCCTACTCCACTGTGTCCCAGCCCAGGGACCTGGCAGGGGCAGGATTGGCTCCGTGGCTGCCCCTAGGCTACTTCCTGACTCCCTGGGGTTTGGTACCTGCGGCCTCCAGGTCTCTTCCAGCTCTTGGGGGTACTCCAGGCCAGAGAGCAGGTACTCCAGGCCAGTCCTTGTCCATATCTGGAAATCAGGAACAGCCAAGTGCAGGTTCCTCTTGGGAGAACAAGCCGAGCATCATCTTCCTTCACCGGCTCTCCCCCAGCTGTGTTGCAGGACCGGCCTTTTATACTTCCGGCCACGTCCTGGTACTTCCGGTGAGGGGGATGGGGAGATCTAGGCTCCACCTTCCAAGGCGCGTGTAAGTGTCCCTCTCTCTCTCCCACTCAGAGGGAGGCCACTCAGCCTCGCTGCACCTTCCCCCCCCAACCCCCAAGTCCATCTCTTGGAACCAGGAGATGGCACCCTCCTCATCCCCCAGCTGGGAGAAAGTCTGCATTGACATGGTCCTTACCTGCTCGATGTCAAAATACGAAGACATAAGGCTGCAGGGTTAGTACCAGTGCATAATCCGGGGGTTTGTCTCTCTCTTGCCATTTGTAACCACTTCAGAGGTTCATGGTCAGTCACTAGTATGAAGGGGCCGCCTACAAGATATCTTAAGGCACTTGACAGCCAGTGCTTCCTTCTTGACCACGGCATAATTTTGCTCTTGGGGGAACATCCCCGTGGATATACTGGAGCTGAATGACTCTTTGGGCAGGGGGGGAGACTCTGGTGGACAAGTGTCTGCTCACACCCCAAGTCAATGAGCTCCATTCACTATAATGGGAACAGTCAGCTTACCTCAGGGTTGCTTGTGGGCCCGGTCCCTCCTCGAACAGACTGCCCAAAAGTACAGTCCATCATCGGGCACTCCTGACGGAGGTGTCCAAAGTGGCCACAGGTGAAGCAGGGGCCAAGTCCAAGGTGTCACGGTGAGTCTGGTGCAGGGATTGCTGGGGCCAGCGCCTCTGCGGCCTCGAGTCTCCTTTTGGTGGGGGCATCTAGCAGCAGGCCCCACTCTCTCTGGGGCCTTTTTTGGGCTGGGCCAACTTCCCATCCATCTGAGGGTCTTAGGCCAGGTTGGGGCTTGCTCCTCTGGCCCTGGGTCTTCTCTTTACAAGACTGGACTGGCTTGGCGGTTGGAAGACAGGCCCTGTCCCTACAGGGGTCTCAGCCACCAGAAAGTTCTCCATCAAAGCAACAGTCTTGCTTAGCGTAGTCAGTTGCTGGCGGATAACCCAAGCCCTCCCACGTGCTGGAAGGATATGTAGAAAGTGTTCGAGCACCACTTGTTGAGCTACCTCAACCCCCGTATGCTGTTCAGGTTGTAGCCACCGCCTGCATGTCTCTCACCTGTTGGGTGACCACCCTAGGTCGGGCTACTGGCACGTGTGTTTTTTTGCGTAGTTGCCTCCGGAATGTCTCAAGAGTGATCTCCAAGGCATCGGGAATTGTGGCCTTCAGATGTGTGTGGTCATGGGCTTCGGCCACAGGGAGCGCCCTATAGGCAGCTTGGGCGGGGCCCGTTAGGTATGGTGCCAGCAAAATGGGCCAGTAGCCACTTAGTGGCAGGGGCAACTCTCTCTCAAAAGTAATTAAAAATGTCTCAGGGTCATCGTCAGGCCCCATCTTGGTCAGGTGAACAGACACCATGGGATCAGGAGGTCCGGTAGCCCCACTGGGGTTGAGAGGTCCCAGAGTTGGCCAAAGGGCTGCAAGCTGCTGCAAGCACTGATGTTGTTGCTCGCAGTTTTGGGCCCCCAACTCCCGGATCAGCTGCTGCTGCTGGCTGTCAAGTTGTTGCACCAGCTGTTGCTGCTGCTGGCTCTCGGCTAGCCACTTGATTAAATTTTACACCTCCATCCTCTATATACCTGTGGAGGTGTTCTATAAAGTTTTGCGATTGGCTCATCCCCTTATCTCAGGAGAGGGGACAATGCCCACATTCTCCACCACGTGTAAGCGTCCCTTGCTCTCCCGCTCGGAAAGAGGCCACTCAGGTTGGCCCAGTCTGGTCAGGACTAGGGTTTGCAGGTTAGCTGGGAGCCCACAATAGGGCTGGGCGACCAGTTGTCACTACCAGGTTTTGGCCTGGGCTGGTGTAGCTCAAGTAGTCCGCCCATCAACACAGCCTATCAGGAGTAGTCCTAGTTTGGGCAGGGCCCAAGCAGCCAACAACCAAACAGTCTTTAAGGGTTGGCTCTGGCCTGGGTGGAGCCCAGGCAGCCAGCGAGCAAACAGTCTTCACAGGGCTGGCTCTCGCCGGAGTAGAGCTCAGGTGGTCAGCAAACAAACAGTCCATACAGGGCTGGCTTTAGCCTGGGCGGGGCCCAGGCAGCCAGCAAACAGTCTTTCCAGGTGAGTGATAAGGGGGCTCCTGTCCTGGGCTAGAGCCTCCTTGCACCGTGTAAGGGGTCAGCCACCCGTGGTGGGGTTGCAGGGGAACATGAGCCCACCCTAATCCACCGTGTCCCAGCCCAGGGACCTGGCAGGGGCAGGACTGGCTGCCCCTGTACCTTCGGGATCCAGCCGCAACATGCCAACTGAGCCACGCCGGGCTCTGCAGTTGGCTGCTCCGTGGCTGCCTGGGGGCTACTTCCTGCCTCCCCAGGGTTTAGTACCTGTGGCCTCCAGGCCTCTTCCGGCTCTTCAGGGTAAACCAGAGCAGGTACTCCGGGCCAGTCCTTGTCTGCGTCTGAAAATCGGGAACAGCCAGGTGCAGGTTCCTCTCAGGGCCTCGGGAGAACAGGCCGAGCGTCGTTGTCCTTCGCCGGTTTTTCCCTAACTGTGCTGCAGGGTCAGCCTTTTATACTTCCAGCCACGCCCCGGTACTTCCGGTGAGGGGGATGGGTGATCTAGGCTCCGCCCTCCAAGGGGCGTGTAAGCGTCCCCATCTCAATCCACTCAGCCTCACTACAAGGCCCCATGATACATTGCCCAGGGATCACCATGCCTGGGCTTAAGTGCCCCATGGTATGTTACCCAGGGGTCGCCGTGTCCCGGGTAAGGTGCGGCATGGTACCTAAACTATGGGACACTGTGCCCCTGGTGAGGCGCTCCATGGTATGTTACCCAAGGGTCAGTGTGCCCTGCGTAAGGCATCCCATAGTACATTACCCAGGGGTTGCCGTGGCCTGGGTAATGGGCCCCATACTACCTTACTGAGGAGTCGCTGTGCACTGTCTAAGGCACTCTATGGTACATTACCTACGGGTCACCGTGCCGTGGGTAAGGTGCCCCATGGTACATTACCCATGTGTTGCTGTGCACTGAGTAAGGCGCACCATGGTACATTACCCAGGGGTTGCTGGGCTTGTTGTAAGGAGCCCCATAGTATGTTAACCAGGGGTCACCATGCCCTGGGTAGAGAGCCCCATGATACATTACCCAGGGTTCGCCGTGCCCTGGGTAAGGCGCCCACGGTACGTTATCCTCGATGCTACCTGTTTGCCTCATTTCTACTGCAAATATGTCTAGTTGCAGTTTGCAGTCCAGTAGGGCGCCTCTCTCACTGAGGCTGGAAGCTGCAGCTCTCACCTTCTCCTGTTTCAGCCATGCCAGGTCCTCCTCATGGGCCTTCTTCTGGCTCTTCAGAGACAGCTGAGTCTCTTGTTCCATCTGTGCCAGCTGCTGCTTCAGTGACTCTATATCCCGCCTCCGGGTGGTGTCCTGCAGCTCCAGCTCCTGCTGAGCCTTCTCCACCTCCACTGTGGACCAAAGAAACCCTTGTGAGGCTCCCAAGGGTCCTGCTTGCGTAAAGCACACTCAGGTGTGCAATGCGGGCATTACTCTCTGCTGCAGGCCATGGGGCCTGGGGCTCCATCATATCACAAGGCAGGGGACATGGGTATGGCTCCACTTGGGTGGGGATACTGAGCTCAGGAACTGAAGCCACAGACAGAAGGGAAAAGGGGGTTGGCGGTAACACATACACTTTACCTTGGAGCACCTGTCTTGTCTGGTCAAGGCTCTGATTCTCCCCTTCCAGCTTTTCCTTCTGGACTTCCAGCTGTGCTGCTAGCTCCTGCATCTCAAAAAGGCTGATCTCCAGTGAGTCTTTCTCAGCTCTGTGGCACAGCAGCAAAGAATCAGGGCCAGTGATGGAGGCTATCACTTCCCTCATCTCCAGTGAATTAGTTAGAGCTTTGATTGTGGGAGGAACCTTTGTCTATGCTGAGCCCTGAGGCCTTTATGGCTCAGCTATGAGCCATGCAGCACTGTCCCAGCCACAGCTTGAATGACATGTGTGCCCTGTATGAACATATGCCACACACAGGCTTCCTTGGGACCTGTCTCCTGTTCTCCATTCACCATGTGTGTTCCCAGCAGCAGGCTCTGGGGAGCTGCTCCCAGCTACTAAGTATGGGAGCAATTCCACATGAGCATGGCTGATCCTGACTGTCACACATGTGATGGCTGTGTCAGCATGTCTGGGCAGAACAAGGGCACGGGGCTGGCTCTCCTCGCCCAGAGACTATAGTCGGGGGGCAGAACTCCACTTCCTCCTGCGCAGGTGAGGCTTCATTTCCACCAGAGTGTGGCAGAGGAGAACCAGGACTGTGAAACATTAACAATCCTTTCATTCAAACTGCCTAGGGAGCTGGAGCGAGGCCTCTGCATGGTGAATGACTGCTCAAGCCAGCTAGCACAGCGTCCCCGCCAGCCCAAGGGAGTGTGGGCATCAAGTCTCCCCACCTAGGTTGGTAGTGGCTGAGAACAGCCACCCTCCCAGCTGGCCATTGGCTGTGTGGGCTTAGCTGGAAACTCTCTCCCTCGCTCTGCAGTGCTGCTGGGTACCAGTTGCCCCCCTGTGCCCTCAGCAGGAGTGGATGCAGCAGCAAGGAAGGGGAGCGTGTTGGGCAGAAGCGGGGCTCCTGGCATTCCTTGCCTTCCCCCAGTGGGAATGGCCCCTTCTGGTCCATCTCCATTACTGATCTGGGCTGTTCCCAGCCTCATACCAGCAGGTAGCCGTGGGAGCAGCAGAGCAAGAAGCTCCTGGTACAGAGAAGAGACCTTCTCTCCCCTGCCACGGCACCCCTTAACAGCCCTCTCCCCCCACCAAATAAGAGACTACCCAGCCTCCAGGTGATACCCACAGGACTCCGCCAGTCTCCCAGGATCTGAAGAGCAAGGAGGGGGTACCTGAGCATGTCTGTTTCTTCCAGAAGGCCCTTCCTCTGCCTCTCCAGTACACTGAACTCCACAGCCAGCTGTGCCTTCTCCTTAGCGAGCTCCTCCTTCTCCTGGGTGGTGCGAAGCAGGGCATCAGCCTGAATCTCCAGCTCCTGGTGACTGTGCGCCAGCTGCTCACTCAGAGTGTGCTGCTGGCTGCTCGCCTTGGAAGAGCGAGAAAGGAAGGTGAGCAAAGCTAGAGAGCAAAGGATGTGACTGGGCCCTCCATGCTCCCGGAGTCCCTTTTGCTGGCTACCCCTACTGCAGGCAGCAGAGAGGGAGGGAGGGAGATGCCCATGGGAGGGCTAGTCCCCTCGGCCCCTCCTCATCTCGCCAGCTAGGCACATCAGGGGCAGTATTCTGTGCCAGGGATACAGGTGGGATAGGTCATTTCTTGGGGGGATTTGCTCTCTGCGTCCCCATCTTTTTCCCAGTCTGTTCCTATGGCTCCCAGTTGCCCCAGAAACCAGCTTACTGACAGCAAAGCTGCCACAAGCAACGAATGGAGAAGAAAAGGCATAAGGGAGGAAGACCTTTGCCACAAACGGAAGCCTGGCTCTTGCACAGCAGTGTGCAGGGAGGGAGCGTTATCTGGGGCAGGTCCCCACCTGGGCCTGCTCTCACCTGCGTCAGGTGATCCTGCAGCTGGGCTTTTTCCCTGCGCAGCAATCTCATCTCTTCCCCCAGAGCCTCTTGCCTCTCCTCTGCCACCTGGCAGCTCTGCTCCAGCTCCTGCCTGGCTGCGCTCATCCATGCCAGCTCCTGCTCCAGGTGTACCAATTGCTCTCGCAGGCCAGCTCGCTCCTGCTCCAGCTCTCGTCTCTGCTCCAGCAGCGAGCTCTTCTCCTCCTCCAGCTTCACCACACCCAAAAGCCAAAGACAGGGCAGTGGGATAAGGGGCCGGCCCTGGGAGGAAATACCCTACAGACTTGACAAGAGTGAAGGGCAGGGGATCTAGAGTCGGAGCTAGCCTGCACTCAGGTGACATCAGAACAGCACAGCTGCCTGCTGTTAGAAGCTCAGCTGCAGAGAGGACAGTTGCTGTTGCCATGGGGGATCCGTTCTCAGCCTGGGGATGTTCCCTGGATAGGGAATATATCCCCAACCCTAACTCAGACCTAGCAGGGCCTGGGGACTGCAATTCCTTCATGCCCGTAGAACTTGGAGGCTCTGATGGTTACACTAGTGAGATGTGACTTCACAGTGGCTCCTGAGAGCTCAAGTGCCATAGGCTGAGCTGGCAATGTGCAGAACCGAGGTGAAGCCTCCTGCGTGGTGCACAAGCAGGGTCCAGGCTCATGGGCAGAGCTGGGCAGTGCTTGAAGTGCCTTGGAAGTTCTACCCGCTGTTGGCACAAGCAGTCAAGCATGAGACTGCCATGCTACCCCCCATGTCAGGCCTCACTGAAGTTACATGCCTGCAGAGATTACAAGCCCTGCTGGGACAGTGCTCATAAGGCTAAAACATTTCTGGCACAGCCCAGGGTTAAAGAGACTCGAAGCGAACATCCCATGGCTCAGAACTGAGGGGGAACCGCTAAAGAGAGCGCACTCCGGCTGCCTGCATTCCCCATACCAGCACGTGGGAGAGGGCAAACCTCACCCACCAGCCTGGGTGAGGTGGGGCAGGGCTTTTCCGGGAGATGCTGACAGACGGTGCTTAACTCCCGCTGAATCAATGGGAGTTCGGTGCCTATGTCCCTTGTGGATCCTGCCCTTCCGCTCTTTGGGCTTCCACTTTCCAGTGGTAAAAGGGACAATGACATTTACTTTCTCCCACCCTCGTTTCTTTACCCGGTAAGCTCTTCGCCGGGTCCTGATCCCAGCTAGGACCTCTAGGTGCTACAGGAATGCCCCCCAATGGTAGGAATGGGCAACAGAGAGCAGTCCTGCATGGCTCAGTGCGCTGGGGTGGGGGTGGGGGGTCTCTGCCTTTGCCCTGCAGCCTGTTCTCCCACTGAGGGGGTTCCCAGCCACTAGAACAAGAGGGATGCTTTTCACTTGGCAGAGTAAGATGTTTCTGTTTCAGAGTAATCCTGCCCTTCTCTCTGGATCCACCTGGCAGCCCCAGCAGGAAGGGGCTAGATCCAGCAGGCCCTGGCATAGAAATCTGCAGCCAGAAGTGGGAGAAGTGAGAAGAAGGCTAGGGAGAGAGGAGCTGAATGAGAGCAGGGAGGGGAGATGCTCTGGGGAGTGGGGGGTGGGCAGGGTGGAGAAGGCCCGTGGAGAAGGGAGGGGCACAGCCCACTCAAAGGGACCTAACCCTGCCCACCTGGCCAAGTTCAGGAACTGCCCCTTTCAAAGGAGTGAGAGGCACTTTCCTGGGCTGGGCTGTGGTGATGAAATTTAATAGTGAAAAGTGCAAGGTCATGCATTTAGGGATTAATAATAAGAATTTTAGTTATAAATTGGGGACACATCAGTTGGAAGCAACAGAGGAGGAGAAGGACCTTGGAGTATTGGTTGAATCAAAGGATGACTATGGCGCCAATGTATATGGGCCGTTACGAAAAACTAATGGCAGTTTAGGATGCATCAGGCGAGTATTTCCAAAGCATAAGGAGTATTAAGTATTGTTATATAAGCCTGGTGAGCCTCAATTGATATTGTGTGCAGTTCTAGTCTCCATGTTTAAGAAGATGAATTTTCAAACTGGAACAGGTTCAGAGACAGGCTACATAGATGATCCAAGGAATGGAAAACCTGTCTTATGAAAGGGATCCAATAAGAGCTGGCTTGTTTTAGCCTGGCCAAAAGAAGGTTGAGGGGGATAATGCTTGCTTCTTTATAAATATATCGAAGGTAATATGAAGGAAGGGAGAGGAATTATTAAGCTTAGTACCATGTAGACGCCAAGACAACATGCGGTATAAACTGGACCTAGGAAGTTTAATGACTTGATAATTAGACGAATCTTCTAACCATTGAGAGGAGTGAAGTTCTGGAACACCTCCAAGGGGAGTAGTGGGGGCAAAAGACATATCTGGCTTTAAGACTAAGCTTGATAAGTTTATGGAAGGGATGGTATGATGGGATAGCTTAATTTTGACAATTGATCTTTGATTATCAGCAGGTAAGTATGCCCAGTGGTCTGTGATGGGATGTTAGATGGGATGGGATCTGAGTTACTGCAGAGAATTCTTTCCTGAGTGCTGGCGGGTGAGTCTTGCCCACATGCTCAGGGTTTAGCTGATCGCCATATTTGGGGTTGGGAAGGAATTTTCCTCCGGGGCAGATTGCCAGAGGCCCTGGAGCTTTTTCGCCTTCCTCTGCAGCGTGGCACATGGGTCACTTGCTGGTGGATTCTCTGCAACCTGAGGTCTTCAAACCACAATCTGAAGACTTCAATAACTCAGACATAGGTTAGGAGTTTGTTATAGAAGTGGATGGGTAGGATTCTGTGGCCTGCTTTGTGCAGGAGGTCAGACTAGATGATCATATTGGTCCCTTCCCACCTTAAAGTCTATGAGTCTATGAGCTGGCACATCTTGGCTGGGTACCTAACAGTGCTCTGGCATGGAATAACGGAACCAGCTCCTGTGGGCCTTGACAGCTCCTTGAGTGACAGAACGCAGGTCATGGGCTGGGGTCGGCATGTGAGGGGCACAGGGCAGGAGCATGTGGGGGCACAGGCAGAGCACAGGTGGAGGTGTGAGGTGTACAGGGGCAGAGCACACGATGCTAGGGTGTTTGTGATGGGCACAGGGCCAGAGCACAAGGTAGGGGTGTGTGATGGGCACAGGGGCCGAGCACAGGGTGGGGGTGTGTGATGGGAATAGGGGCAGAGTGCAGGGCAGGGGTGTGTGAGCGGCACGGGGGCAGCACAGAGGATGTAGGTGGGTGTTTGTGATAGGCACAGGGGGTGCGTGGGCAGGGCTGTGTGATGGACACAGGTGTAGCATGGAGGGTGTAGGGTGGGGTGTTTGTGAGGGGCACAGGGGCAGCACAGAGGATGTATGTGGATGTTTGTGATGGGCACAGGGGGTACATGGGCAGGGTTGTGTGATGGACACGGGTGGCACGGAGGGTGCAGGCTGGGGTGTTTGTGAGGGGCACAGAGGCAGAGAGCATGTGAGGTGAGTGTAGGAGTTGCAGTGGAGGCCATGGGCAGGGTAAGGTCTGTTACCTGCAGGAGAAGGCGGTTGAGGTTGACCTTGTCTTGGGCAAGACCTTCAGCCAGAGCTCCCATCTTGGCCAGTGAGTCTCTCAGCTCGGACTCCTCCGATTTCAGCTTGTTTATGGCTAGTTCTAGCTTAGCACTGTTGGTCTTGGCCTGGGGAGAAGGGAGACCTCAGCACTTAAACACTGGCTGGGAGTTTTTCCAACCACAGTGAGGTTAAACCTTCCTTGTCCCCAAGATTCAGGAGCCTCTGCTCCACTCTAGTGACGAACTGAGGCACAGTGCATGGAAGTCTCTAGCCTGGGCGCTGCAATACACGCTGGGGTTGAAGCACTGATATCAGAAGGGTTTGGGATGCTCTGAGTTCATCTGGTGGGAAGCTAGTAGTTAGGCTGCTACAGCTGCAAATCCCACTATGTGGTTCATAGGGAGCAGACCCGGGCAATCTGTGAGCCAAATCCCACAGTCCATCCTCATGCAAAACTGCAATTGAACTCACCCCAATGAGTGCCCAATGCCTCCTGCAACTCATGTCCCCACAGCAGGGTACATCCCGATGGGAGCTGAACAGTGCCAGTTCAGACTGTGACGCTACAGCTTTCTAGTCTTTGCAAGGCTGTATCAAAGGCCACGTCTAGACTACGAGTCGTATCGGCGCGTTAAAATCGATTGCTCGGGGATCGATATATCGCGTCTAATCTACGGAGTTCCAGAATCGACATGGCGAGCTGCGGACATCGATCCCGCGCGGTGAGGACGGGTGAGTAAATCGATTTTAGATATTCGACTTCAGCTATGTTATTCACGTAGCTGAAATTGCATATCTAAAATCGATTTTACCCTGTAGTGTAGACCAGCCCAAATACTTACAAGATTTGTTACCAGGTTCCTACTGTCACTGTGGAGCCTCTGAAATTCTCAGCCAGGCCAACGGCTACTGATGCATTAACGAGAATTCCTCCTGGGGGCTTGCCTCCCATGCCAGCTGTGCCACACTCGAACCCTATAGCTCATTTCACCCACAGACAAGATCAGCACATGGGTGCCAGACCCCTTCGCTAGCCCGGCCACTGTTACTAAGTGCCATAAGTTAGACCTGCACATGCTTCCTGATGGACCCTTTGGGTAAGGTCCACTCTGCTGGGTCAGCAAGCAATCCAGCAGACTGCACCTACAGTGATGGGGCATGGTATTTCGGCTCCTGCAAAGGAACTGACAGCAAGCTCTATATGATATTACTAATCTGAGGTTAGGAAATTTTTAAAAAGCTCTCCCACCCATTCTACCCTCAGCTCACTGATAGTTGCTCTCTAGTATTTCCTAGAAGAGTGAACACTATTGAGTGAGACAGCAAAACCCTTCTTCCTGGGGAAAAAAAACATGTTCCCCAGTCGGGACACCCCCCACCCCACTCAAGATGAAGTGGATCTGACACAGTTGTTGCAAGGCAGTGCTAGTATTATGTGGCAAGTAATATACTAGTTTGGAAAAGTTAGTACCTCTGAAAATGCTGCCTAACAGAATTCTTGGTGCAATGATTTAGCTCTGGGCAGATTTTGCTATTGTCACAGGGATGGCTGCTGCTTAGTAGTTATTCACTGGAGCCCAGTTTAACATCCACTGACTTCAACACGCATTGGGTCATGTCTGTGGTGGGCATGTTATTTCCAAGCAAAGAAATGAACTTGTAACACATTTTCCATTTTGAACTTTCAGCTCCTAATGATGTCATGCCATGCACTGGCATCTCACCCACCACTCTCCCAGAGTCCTGTCCTCCCAGCCCCTATGGCTGTGTGAGAAACTAATGACAATGGGCAAGAACTTTGTCCCTCCTGCTTGCCATACAACTTAGCTGGTGTCACTCCCGCCTTCAGGCTGGAAGATTGGGTGGGATTCCAACATAGCCTCAGTGACTTCAGAGTAGGGCGGGGTGAATAACTGATTATTCATTTAGGTTCCAAAAAATCAGAAAAAAAATTGTTTTGAGTTGACCCAAAAATGAAATTTTTTTTACCCAAAAGAAAAGTGGGGGAAAAAATTCATTTCTGGTCAAATGAAACATTTCATTTGCATTTTGTATGTTTCACATTTTTTAATCTTTTAAAAATTAAATTGAACAAAATTTCTCAATGAAAACTCAATTCAAACAATCAAAATGTTTCGCTTCAAAAATTTTGAAACAAAATATTTCAACTTTTTCAAAAGGAAATATTTCAAGCCCAAGCAATTCAGCATCACTGACACAAATCTGCAAATCATTTTGGCGTCAGCAAATCTGCATTTGTTTTTTGCTGAAACAAATTTCAGACAAAAAACCCATCTGGTTCTACTTAGGAGCCCAAGTCTTACTGAAAGGAAATGGGACTCCTACTCCTAAATCAGGTGGGTGGTTTGAAAATCTCACTTCCATGGATTCAGGTCTCCTACTGGGATTTGGGTTCATGGTCTGTGCTGATAATGTGGTTCAGACCCAGAATGTTGCTTCGCCGTCAGAGATGCTGTCATTCATACCAGACACAATAGCATTCCATCAGTCACGTTCTAGTGGGAATCCAGGTGGGAAGTAAGGATCCACTGGCATTTTCCCACTGGAGATGGGATCACAGATTGATGACCCCAGGCCCAGGGCTGTCTGGGTGATACGTTACAGCTGTTCTGTTTGCCTGCCAGCCACTGCCTGGCAATAGGATCTAGCTCATCACTTTTAAGTGCTTTTGGAAAAGCTGAGCATGAACAGTGCTGTACAAACTGAAACTCAGTTCCCCAAAGGAGGTGAACTGACAAGAGAAGTAGCGGAGAGGTAGATGAGGAAAAATGCCTTTGGTAAGGGAACACACTGGCCTATGAAATGCATGAAACAGCTGATCGCTAGCCAAGCTCCTAGGACACCATCGCCATTCTTACTTTAGACAGAGCACAGCTTACACATTCCTTCTCATTCTCCAGCATGTCCTTCTCCAGGATGGCCTGGTTCAAGGACTCCTTTACCACCACCAGCTCCTTCTTCAAGGCTGAGGTCTTCTCTTCTAACTGCTCCAGGGACCTCTGCCTGCAGGAGCCATGCAAAAGGGAGGAAAATGATTTCTCCAGCAAAGTCTAGGGCCTTACTTCTTCGCTGGCCTGCGCCATTTGCCACGTGAGCGCCGTGTGGCTGTGAACACTGCCATTCTGATCTGGGAGGAGTTTATGCTTTCTTCACATTGTTGTAAATGACTAGCTGGGCTTACTCCCCCTTAGCAATGAAACCTACAGTCATGTACATTAAGAGCAGCTCCCCAGCCACACCTGCTTCACTGCCACCTTTCAGTTAAGGCTGCGCCCCAGTTCTGCATCACTTCAGAGTCAGGTGGGCATGGCTCCAAGTGGGTTCCCATCTCCCTCAGCACTGTCCATTACATCAATGTGGAGTGGGGAATCAGCACCCTCTCCCCCTAGCAGGACTGCCCTGCATGCCATAGTAATGTGGGCAGATGTGAGGCACCTCACCCTTGCTCCAGCTCCTTTCTCGCTCTCTCCCGCTCCTTTGCCAGCTCCTCCTTCTGCTCCTCCAGGAGGCTTTGCTGCCTCTGCAGCTCCATGGTGCGTGTCCTCAGCCTTTCCACCTCCAGATAGGAGGAGTCCACCTGCTCGCTCAGAGTTCCCACCATGGCCTCTCTGGTCTCCTTCTCCCTGAAGGGGGGAAGGGAAACTGTGAGTCACCAATCTGGCCCTGTGATAATGTCATCCACATCAATGGTGGGCCTCTCTGCCCCCCCAGTGGCTGGACCAAGTAAAAGTCCTGGATTCCCTTGCTGCTTCCAGACCAACGGTGTTAGAAGCTCAGCACAGGCTAGCCCCACGAGTAATTACTCAGAACCCTGGGCAGGCCTGTACAATGTGTGCTGCTGCAGCTTTGCACCTTTGTAACTGAGCGGCATGGGGATGTCTGCTCGACTGCTGTCACACTCCATTATTGCAGTGAAGACATCTCCTCGGATTTAGGTTCAATCCCAGCTGATAACACATCCATGGGCCCATGACAATGACATAGAATTAAATGTTGGAACAATCAGCATCCACCAGTTTCACCCTGGAAAAAAGGTTGGTGCACACGCCAGACATAAGAGAACGATGCATCTCAGCACTGCACAGAGCTGCCGTTTCTCCGAGATCCAGGATCGGTGAGGTTTCCGGGCTCCCCAGAACAAAGGAAGAACCTACAGAAACATTCTCATGTCTCAGCTCTGTTGTGCAGATCGCTCCGGGTACCCAACACAACGAAACCATGCAGGGTAACTTTGTTGAAACATCCTGGTTTCAATCTCTTTGCTCTTCCCATCAGGAATTTCAGTGGCATGACTATTTTGAACCTTCTCTCACAGGCTGGTGATCAGAGGAGGCAGATGGGAGGGTTTGCGAGGATGCAACATCTGGTGGAGTCACATCTGGAGCTCCAGTCCTTGGACTGGAAGCTCCTCAGAACCTTCTACTTGCATGGAGGACAGGACTCATTCTCTTCTTTGCCTGTTCACCAGTGCATGTCTGTATACGTGACTGGGTCTCATTACCTATGTTTCCTTAAAATGATGAACTGCTCATAAATGGATGTTGAAACGTGTTTCACAAATTAATCTGAAATTTTCCTTTTTTGTCAAAAAAAAAAAGAAAATGATTTTTTTTGTTTTGTTTTTTGAAGCAGGAAGCTGCAGTTTTGATGTTGGAGGTTTTTCCCCTTTCTCTCCCCTTTTTCCCTTTTCCTCCATATGGGGGAAGGGGGGAAAAGGAGAGAAGGGGAAAGAAAGAAATCAAAAGTCCAAAAGCTGGAACAGTTGGATTTTGTTGGTTAAAAACCCAGAAAATTAATAAAAGAAAACAAAACTTTTCTGTGAAAATGTTAATTTCCAAAGACAGCCATATTTTTGTCCAGTAAAAGTTTAGAGCAAAAAGTTTAGACCAGCTCCAGTAATATAAGCAGTCTGAATGAGCCCAAAACGCCAGAGACCTGCAATGGGCCGGTTCCTTTTTGCTTGGACTGAGATTCCAAAGGCTGAACATCAGCAGGGGTTGTTTAATCCTGAACACAGCACTATGGAGTGACACCCTTTCCAATCTGGGCCATACCAAAGGCTTGTCACGTGCATTACCCTTGGGGGCGGGAGAGTGACTCCGTCCTCAGCCAGGCCACCCCAGGGTTATGGTGGCTCCTGATAGTAATTATCGATCCCCAGTATCCTGCTCCCATGTGCACCTGCTGAGAATCTCCACTGAGGATTTACAGTGCTGCAAGTCCCGCCTGCAATCCTGCAGGGCTCTGGCCAGCTCCTCACGCTCCTGCAGCTGCTGCTCTGCCACCTGCACTTCCTGCTGGCAATCAGACAGTTGCTTCCTGACGGCCCCCAGCATGTCCTGGGCGGACTCCAGCTGCAATTGCAATTCCTAGCCACAGAATGGAAAATAAGGCACAAGGGTAAAGAGCATATTACACGCTGCTTTATATGGCACAGCGCATGCGCACACAGGGCCAGAGCCCTGCTCTCCTGGTGAGTGAGTGAAAGGCAGATCCTGAGATGCAGGTACCTAACTTACTCAAGGCTGCATCACATGGCTTAAACTCAGCCCCCTCGACCTCTGAGCTAGCAGTTGTGCCTTGCTGACCTTCTCCCCTCTAAGGAGCAGCCTGATGCCACTTTCAAACCAGACCCACATAATAAGCTGCACTGGCTGAAGGGCTGCTCCATGGCTCCTCTTTACCCCTAGTAAGTCCCCCAGACCCTCCCCTGTGCCCCAGTGTTACATCCCCTCACCCTCACGGCATGGTGGTACAACCACTACCCTTCTATCTGGGGGCTCCATCACCACCCATGGGATAGCTGAGCCCCACTCAGCACTTGCTCCCAACTCTGGGCTGGTGCTTCTCACTCCTGCTGCTCCAGGCAACAAGAGACCAAGGCTGGGGCTCACCCGCGGGTCCCTACATGGAGATGCTGAGACAGCCCTGGCTGGAGCCTTCAGGCTGAGGTCATCGGTGGCCTGCAAGGTGCTGTAATGTAGACCCTCCTTGCATGTCTATTGACACCTGCCCCTGGTGCAAAAGGGAGTGGCGGCTGATGGAGCCACACACTCAGGAGCTGGGCCCAGTCTACTGTAACTGACACCTCCGTGCCCCATCTTCTGGCTCTCCACAGCCCCTCAGAGTGGCACCCTCATGGCTCTGGCTTTTCCTTTTCCTTCTCCATCTCATGCTCTCTCCTTTGGCCTGTTCCTTTGCTCCTCCCATGTTATTTGTCCCCCTATCAGCACCTAAGCAGCATAAGGCCCCAAGCAGGTTCTCTTATCTGGAGAGATGCTCCTGAGCTCCCCCGCTTCCCTTGTGGGCAGTTCTGTGGGTGAACATAGGGAAGTTGGAGATGACAAGGAATTGCAGGTCAATATGCCTGGCCCACTACTAAGGGCTGTGGCTGGCCAGTCCAGCCAGCACAGTAACGATGCTCCAAGAAATCATGTCTACACTCATTCCCTTCATGCCTGCCCTTCCATTAGCTGTTGATCCTGCCCTCCCAGCCCTCGCCTCTGAGACTGACAGAACTGCCTCTCCTCTTTTCATTCCCCCTAGACGTTTTGGGATGCAGCATTCCACTGGATGCAATGCCATCACTTTGCTCCTCAGGGAAACCAGCCCCAGTCTGTCGGCAGAGACTTCCTGGGATGCTGACTCTGAGTGGAATGAGAGGGGCTGCCCAGAGCTTGAGGCAGTGTCCTCACCTGCTCACGCTGCTGTCGCCTCTGGAGGGCACTCTGCACGGCTTGCAGCACAGCATCCTGGTGCAATGGGGAGTGGGCGCGGGACGGCGACGCCCGCTGGTGATGTGAAGAGCTAGAGTGCAAAGAGGAGGTTTGTCTGCCAAGGTCTTCTGCACCTGTCGCCCTCACGCTGTCCAGTGAAAGGGGCCCTACACTCTCAGCA
The DNA here is from genome assembly GCF_003597395.2 of Chelonoidis abingdonii. Lineage (NCBI taxonomy): Eukaryota > Metazoa > Chordata > Testudines > Testudinidae > Chelonoidis > Chelonoidis abingdonii. The sequence continues at coordinate 57,749,156 of NC_133776.1, forward strand.
TCGGCCAGAGCCACCTGGAGAGAAAAGGTGGGGGGTTAATCCCAACAAAGCCAAACTGCCGTTATCTTCTGCACTCAACCTCCCAGCTACACTAGAGCAACCCAGCCAGCGCTGCCAAGTGGGAGGCCTGAAATGAGGCCCCGAGTGCTGAGAACCTCCATTCCTGCTGACAGCTGCGGGAGCTGACAGCTGTGGGAGGCCCTTAAAGCTATTTAAACCCATATCGCTATTGTAGACATCTCCGTGCTGACCTAAGCACTAACCAGCCTAATTCGGTTCTGACATGAGCACTTGGGGCCTACAGAAGGACCTGGTCCAGGAAAGCACATAAGCATGTCCTGAACTTTAAGCACCTGAAGTCAATGACCTTAAAGTGAAGTATGTGCTGAAATGCTTTCCTGCATCAGGCCCTATGTAATTAGTGCCCAGCTCTTGGAGATCCACATTTGAAAATGTTGACCTTGTCTACACCATCAGGAAATGCACTTTAGCCCCAAAACAAACGTAAGTGGTGAAGAGAACTGTGCACCCAAACCAGGAGCAATGTTAGTGTCCAGTGCACATGGAGATAAGAGATTCTGCATGCCCAATTGCCAACCTAACCACGCTCTCAGCACCCGATTACGAGACACGCTGAGCATCTGCAACTCTCAGTGACATCTATAGTCCACAGGCCCTCAGTTAGGCACATAATTGTACGTGCATAAAGTCATCTATAGCTTTGCTAGATGGGCAGCTCAAAATAATAATGCCTAGTTCTTTTCATTCAGAGATTTCAAATCACTTTCCCAAGGAGATTAGTATCATTATCTCCATTGTATAGATGGGGAAACGGAGGCTGAGAATGGGAAAGGGACTTGCCCAAAGTCTCCCAACCAGTCAGTGGCAAAGCTAGGAATAGAAGCCAGGTCTTCTGAGTCCTAGTGCAGTGCTCTATGCACTAGGCAACAATGCCTCATAGAGCTCCTATGCTAGGGTTCCATGGACAGCTGCTGAAATTGTGACTGGTGCCTGCATAAGAGTGTCAGTACGATGGCCCCGATTCAGCAAAGTCATTAAATACCACTGCAGTCAATGGGACTTAAGCCCACGCTTAAGGGCTTTGCTGAATCAGGGCCTATTGTTACAAAAGCAAGCACCAGCTCTAGAAACGGGACTGATAATAAGAGCCTGAAGAGCCGTGGAACGACCTAGTGCATGCATCAGATTAACAATAGCATGAGCTGAGCACCAGATGGAAGCCTGATTTCAGACAATCATTGAGTCAAATTTCAGAAGAACAAAGTGTACAGTAACAGAACCTGTACTAACAACTCTGCTCTAATGCCTTCTCTTAGATACCTGACATACTCCTTTCCGACACATGGGTAAGCAAAGAACCTGTACCATCAACTAGACTGTTGTTTTTAATACACAATTAGTCATCCACTATTGAGCCATATGGTCTGAATTACCAAATTAAAACCATTCACAATACAGACATAAGGGGCCCTAACTGGATTTAGTTCTCTACTGATCTAAGGTACACATGGCTCCCATTACTGCAGTAGCTGAGGAACCTTTTGAAACAGGGCATCCGCATTTTACAGATGGGGAACTGACGCACAGAGAGGCTAAGTGACTTGTCCACGGTCACCCAGGAAGTCTATGGCACAGCAGGGACTTGAATGCAGATCTTCCAAGTCCAAGGCGAGTGCCTTAGCCACTTCCTTGCACTTTGCTGAGAGTGAAATAGCACACCTGTGTGATGCTGTTCATGATTCGCTGCAAAGATTCACTTTCATCTTTCAGGTCCTGCACCTCCAGTAGCTCTCCAGTTTTAATGATTTCCTGTGTTCAAAGATAAGTGGTTTCTTAGTGATGAACATACGGAAAGATCAGAGAGAGAGAGAGAGAGAGAGAGAGAGAGAGAGAGAGAGAGAGAGAGAGAGTGTGTGTGTGTGTGTGTGTGTGTGTGTGTGTGTGTGTGCGCGTGTGAGATTGACTAATTGAGAGAGAGGAGTTTGTGGATATGTGTACCAGTTTCTGAATGTCCAGTTTTAGAGCAGAGATGGTCTTCTCTTTCTTTGCATTCTGTTCTTTAAGTTTCTGTCCTAAAGCAGTCAGTTCTGTTATCCTGAAAGATACAAGCCGGGCACAGAGAGCAGGTTGAGCAGAGTGAAGAAAGCACCAGGGGCTCAATGGCTAAGCTGACATTTCCCCAGCACCCTTCAGTCCCTCCAGGGCTTTCAGAAACAGTTCAATGCAGAGAATAGCTGACGAGATCTACACACAGGAACTGGATGGATGGGGGTGAACACCTGACACATTTCAGAGGTAATGACCTGAACCCAAGAGACATCAAGCCAGGATTGTTGAGCGATAGGAAAGGAGGGTGGAATGAGGAGAGTTAAAACTTTACACAGCTGGGAAATTTGTCACTGATTTACCATAATTCTGCTGAACAACAGCCTCCTGGGCCACAGAATGCTATTTCCAGGGTATCTACTGTGTCATTTCCAGGAACATGAGAAGAAGTGCGTTAAATATTCCATGGTGTTTACTGAGTTATTTTTCTAGCACATTTCTCAATGTCAATATCAGAGGAACAAGAAGAAGCTGCAGCTAATATCATTCTTCACTCTCTTTCTCTAAGCTTGGGAGCCCTGGCCTGGCTGGCTGAGAATGGGAGGGGAATGTTGTCTCAAAGGCCCGAACCCCACAATTTGTTGGGCGTGAGTAGGCTTCTGTGCTAGCATAGAGCCGTCCATTGGCTTTAGCAGCGTTTCACACGAGCTTTGGGTCAGTTGGAGGATTGGAGCCAACACCTTTCAGTCTTAGGCTCAGAGCTCCACTGGTGATCCCAACCCTGACCGGGATAGAAAACCCACTCCTGACTGGACAGCTGTCCTCCTGGGGCTCTGCAGTGGGGAGGGCTGTGCAGTCATCCAGATCAGCTCTGGTTTTCAACTTCTAACCAATGGATTCGGGATGTTTATTTTCTCTAGTTTGGGGCCTTTTACTTCTTAGAAAACACTTCTGTGGGTTTAATCTGTTTGTGGCTACATCACTTTGAGTGGAAGTAGGGTTCCATTAACGCATCACAGCCTGTCTGCCTAGATATAGTGGTTATATGGCCCTCTTGGCCTTTGCAAGTTCACCTTGGGTCCCCAAAACATGCCATTAGAAGAGGGGGAGGGGATGAGATTGCATCCTGTCATTGACTTGTTTCCTAGGTCTAACCTAGTGATCAGCATCTCAGAAGAATTCTTGACAGACAAGTGGCATTATTTACATGCAGAGTGCAGCCAAGATCACTCCCACATCTGCCTGCAGCGTGAACCACTGTGCCCCTTCCCCTTTCAATCTGTGTTGGTTATTTAAAACCAGTGATGAAAACAACAGGATCAAAGGAGGGTTTGGTGTTTGATTTTAGAGTCAGTCTCAGGAAGCTCCACCATGCCCCTGAAGTGGAACCCCTCCTGCCCTGGGCAGAGCACCCTTTCCTTGGGTGAGAGGAGATTTTGCTTTCTAAACTCAGATCCTCAGTCGGTCTAAATCAGCCCAGCCCCCTGGGTCCCACTGACATCAATGATGCTAAAAGAATTGACATCAACCGATGACTGGGCATTTTAGCTTCAACAGAGCTATGCTGATTTACACCTGCTGGGGAGCTGATCCATGGGCTTCAATGGAGTTAAACCAATTTACATCAGCTCTGCAGCTGGCCCTTCCTTGGAAGCTCTTAGGAAAAGCCAGAGGCAGGGAGCTGGAACACGACCCCAGCTGGAGACCTCTCCGAGGATTACACGACCCCAGCTGGAGACCTCTCCGAGGCTCACTAGGTCCCATTACATCTTCACCTGGAGTTCAGCTCTACTTTCTCGCCATCCCAGCGGCTCTGGAGCTGAATCATCTCCCAGACCTTCTCCCGAAGCTGCTGCTCCAAGCGTGCCCCCTGCAGAGCCTGCTTCTCTAGAGAGCAGGCTGTGCCACTCTCAGACAGACGCAGGTTCGAGTCCAGGTTCAGGCAGGCAGTCTGAAGGCGGCGTGCAGTCCTTGCCATGTCTTTCTGAGCCTCAGCCAGACCTCTGGCAACAAGAGAGAAATCGTCCCATGTGAAGAATTACACAGAAATCCTTGTGGTTTTAGAGAGCATCACCTGAAAGCACAGCCAGGGCTCCTAGCACCTAGCCAGCCAACAGCTGTCTGAGCCTCCTCCCAGAAACTACCAGGGCCCCAGCAATTGAAACCGACTCAGGACAGCCTGGCATGACTCACCTCCTGGGGGCACCAGATCCAGTGCCTCTCCTTTGGAAGTTCAATCTCCTGTCTCGCTGTTGTGACATTATTAATATGAACTGTGACCATATAGATCATTGTTGCAACCAAGGTCCTATAGTGGCACCAAATCTTGTACAAAGGAGGTCACGTAAGGTGCGAATGAAAAGGTTATGGTTTGCTGGTTATGATTATGCTTTCTGTATGCATGTATCATTTTTGTATTTAAAGTTATAAGTATTGGTTCTATACTGTCTGTATGTCAAACTTGTGCTACGCTTCTGGGTGACACCCCAGACAATTTGACATCAGCACTGCCTGGCCTGCTTGATTGCCAGTTAAGGACCATCAGCTATACAACTGACCAATTGAGAGACGGCAGATACACCTTGTGACTCAGCAAGGCATGCAGGGACATACCTATGGACAGAACTCTAAGGTTTTTCCATGCCATGTGATGGACAGCTTGTCTTTGGAATAAAGGAAGCACAAGTCACATGGCAAAAGGACTATAAAAGGCAGCTGCATCATCTCAATTTTGTCTTCAGTCCTGCTTCTTACCTGTGGAGGAACTTTGCTACAAACTGAAGCTCTGAACAAAGCACAGAATGACCCACTCAAACTGTGGCTGTACTCCAGAGACTTGATTTGAGCCTGCAGTTTATTCCATCACTGCTACAGGGCTGAACCAAGAACTTTGCCATTACTGCATATAATTGATTCCATTTAACCAATTTTAACTCTCATCTATATTTCTTTCTCTTTATGAATAAGCCTTCAGATTTTAGATTCTAAAGGATTGGCAACAGTGTGATTTGTGGGTAAGGTCTAATTGGTATATTGATCTGGGCCTGGGGCTTGGTCCTTTGGGATCAAGAGAACCTTTTTTCTTTTACTGGATTATCGGTTTTCATAACCATTTGTCCCCATAAGAAGCGGTGCTGGTGGTGATACAAGGAAACTGGAATATCTGAGGGAATTGCTTGTATGACTTCTAGTTAGCCAGTGGGGTAAAACCAAAGTCCTCTCTGTTTGGCTGGTTTGGGAACTCCAGCTTTGGGCTGTTACTAACCTGCTCTAAGCAATTTGTCCTGAGCTGATACTCTCAGTAGTGTTCCACCAGAGGCCGCATCGTTACAGATGTGCAGCTATCATCCCGGGGAACTTGCTGCAGAGATCATGCCTAGTTGGCAGAGGCACTTTCTGACTTTGCTTAGGTCAGCTGAGAGATCCAAGGACCCTCTGGCTGTGGTTAGCTGGTATCGTTCCATCTTTGGCAGTCCCTGGCATCAGATTTACATACCCTCTGGAGGGGATTCAGGTTAGAGCACTGTTACTCAGAGCCGGCGCTTGAACCAGCTATCGAGATCCACACATTCGTCACCTTCCTGCTTCCACCTACAGGGCCATCAGGGATAGTGGGGAAATCTCCCAGCAGAACACCGCCCAGGCAGTACTCACCCCTCTGCTCTGGCACGCAGCTCCGCCAAGTTACTGCGCAGCGTGGCAGCTTGGCGCCATAGCAGCAGGATCCTGCTGTGCTCGTTGCTTAAGTACGCGCCAGAGCTCTGAGGAAATAAGAGCAGAACATGAGGGGCTGTGAGGGCAGAGGTCATGTCTCAGAATTCAGGAGTTCACCAAGAGAGTGCCATGGTCGAGGCCCAGGCTCCATCCTGTCCCTTCTGCAGCCTAACTCAGTGTGTGTGCACCCCCGTGGCACACTGAACTGAGGCTGCCACTGAGTTGTCAGTAGTGACGTCCAGCCCCCTTTCCCGAGTGGATACAGTTAATGGAGAACCACGCAAGGTGTACGCACAGCTCCATCTTCCCCGCAATGTACATCACTTTGTATTTATCAGCACTGCTTTTCATCCCCCATTGCGCTGCCTACTCCCCTGGCTTGTTCAGGTCTCTCTGACGTTGCTCTCTGCTCCTCACTGCCCTAAATAACTGCGTGTCATCTGCAGACTGTGCCCCTCACTGGTCTGCACCCCCCGCCCCAAGTCATTAATACATCTATTAAACTGCATTTGCTCTAGAACAGAATGTTCAGCTCTCAGCTCCAGGGAAGTCACCTTCTTTGACCCACCCTGCTGTGTTTAAGCTAGACTAGTAACAGGCTACATGGGCAGATTTAGAAATGGAGCTGGTGTAAATCGGCACAGCTCCATTGAGGTCAGGGGGCCAGGCCCCCAGCTGGTCTAAACTGGCATCACTCCCGGAAGTCAACAATAAAAAACCAAACCACAATGCCCAGCAGAAGGACTCACCTCCCTGCTGTTGCCCCACTGGGATGCTCTCTGCTCTAGCTCGCCTCTCAGCCTGTGTAGGTCTGATGTTGCCTTCTCCAGCTCCCCAGCCAGTCTCTGATTGGAGCATTTCATCTGGTCCAGCTGTTCCCGCAGCAGCATGTTCATCTGGGAAAGGCTGGTGCCCCTAGGGCAGAACAAGTCAGAGATTGGTTTCCCCTGCACTGCAGCACTGGCACTAGAAGGCAGCTCCAATCTCCAGGTACTCCCTGCACTCCAGCAATCCTGCCCCAGTAGCAGGAACACCCTCTCCTGTGTGGGACACTCCGTCTCCAGGCTCAGTCCATTGGACATTTACCCTCCTATGGAAGGAGATGAAGAGAATACAGTTTCCATGCCTTGGATTCTGATCTCCAGAGCACAGCTGTGTGGCATGTGCTGCTCCTGCAACAGACCATCCTTCAGAAGCAAAGGTGTGGAGACGCCAAATCTATTTCACTGCACTTACCATTCCAGGCCCTTTGAATGGGCCTGAGCTAATGGCCACACAGTCAGAGGACATCAGGCAATAATAATGCTTAGCACCTGTATAGAGCACTGCATTTCTCAAAGCACTGTATGAACGTTAACACATTGCTCCTCCCTTCAGCCCTGGGAAGTAGGAAATGATCATCCGAATCTCATTAGGAGAATTAATTACTTTGGGCTACAATTGAGAAACACCATCCCCTGCTCAGGGGCCTGTATACAAATATTACACTATTCGTAGAACTAAATGGAGTGGCCACAGCTCAGACAACAATCCAACTTGGGATCCCTCAGCTAGCCCGAGAGCTGCGTCCTCACAGATGTATAGACACTGGGGCCAGAAGGGAGCGTTGTGCTATCTAATCTAACTCTTGCAGAGCACAGGCCTGAGCAGCTCACATAGTGATTCCTGCAGCAAGCCCACGACTTCCAGTTGAGCTAGAGCACATTTTTAGAAAGACATCTTTATCCTCAAGTGCCTGGGGAAAGAGCCGGGCTCTGCAGTGGGCCTGAGAGACTCACAGATCCTGACTCTGCGGGGCCAAGGAGGGAGCACATTCTGGAGCTAAGGTCAGAACACCCTGCCTGCAGCACCTTTCCAACCGGACCCATCTCTGTACATCCCATAAGCAGCAGTATGACATGAGGAGAGCAGTTGCCCCAAACCGCCCAGCAGCATGGGGAGAGCAGTCACCCCAAACCTCCCATCAGCACGGGGAGAGCAGTCAGATGTCACCCCAAACCCTGCATCAGCATGGGGAGAAGAGTCAGCTTTCACCCCATACAAACATCGGCATGGGGACAGCAGTCAGCGGTCACCCCAAACCCTGCCTGGGCATGGGGACAGCAGTCATCTCAAATCTCGCATCCGCATGGGGACAGCGGTCAGTGGTCACCCCAAACTTTGGATCCTCACAGGGACACCAGTCAGGGGTTATCCTAAATCCAACATCAGCAGGGGGACTGGAGTCAGGGGCACCCTGAACCCCAGTCTGGCACGGGGAGAGAAGTCATCCTAAACCCCACATTGGCACAGAGACAACCGTCACTCCAAACCCCATATACGTTTAAATCAATGCCTTGAAGTCATTTCCAAAAGCAGCAGGGAACAGGGCAGACCTCAGGTCCCCTGTGCTATGTGTCTGCAGCATGACACACCCCATTTATGAATGGGTAACCACATCTTGTGCTGGCTCATGCTTCCCAATGCTCTCAAAGTGCCTCCTCCGTCTGCTAAACTCTCTCATCTCAGGATCCCCCAGGACCTCCCTTCTGCCACCTCCCACCATGGGGTGGCATGCCATGGGGGGCGCTCTGCCGGTTGCTGGGAGGGCGGCAGGCGGCTCCAGTGGACCCGCAGCTCCGGTGGAGCATCCGCAGGCATGCCTGCGGGAGGTTCACCGGAGCCGCGGGACCGGCGAGCGGCAGAGCGCTCCCCGCGGCGTGCCGCCATGCTTGGGGCGGCGAAATGGCTAGAGCCGGCCCTGCCCACCACAGACACAACCCCACATCCTGATGGGTCCCAACAAGAAATCACAGGTAGATCTGGGATCCTGGGTGAAAACACACTGAGAAAGGCGGCACTTGAGCATGATGCCTAGCAGGAATATGCGCAGGACTGGCCTCCACAATGCCTCCAAAACAGCCACTATTTCATCTCCTAGTTTCTGAAGATGAGCCCTTTGATAGCTGGAGATTACAGAGCAGCAGGTAGTAGAAAGGGATCCCAGTGGGTGCTGGCTGATGGATCTGGTTGGAGACTGTTGTATGTACGGGGGTATTCTGAACAGCAATCTTCCATTATTTGCGTTTGCTGGGTGACTCAGCTCCCTGGGCAAGATCACAGCAGGGCTGAGTCACAGACAACAACAACCTCCCCAGCCGCTTTGCAGTGCAGGAGGAGAGGAAAGACACATGTGAGTGTATCTGTCTGCTGCAGAGAATAGCAAAGAGCTAAGAACTGAGCAAAGAAATCAAAGCACCAAGCTGTACCACATGGCCAGGCTCTGAAATCTCAAACTGAAAACATGTTGCACACCTGCATCCAAAATTACAGCTAGGGCTGGAGAGTTCAAGGGACAGCTAATGGGATACAGAGCCTGTTGCCTCCAGGTCCCCAGTTCAAATCCAGCTCAGGCGACTGCAAGCTGTTACCATTAGATGGCAGTTGAGTAATACCCAGCTCTATGCAATGCTCTAGTGCAGCAGTTCTCAAACTTTAGCAACCCGAGGACTCCCATTTTGATTTAAAATTTTTCACAGACCCCCAAGTCGGCTTCTAATTTTCCCCGGGGGTGTTCAACCCCCACTCAGCCCCAGGCACTGCCCCCACTCCACCCGAGGTTCCATCCTGCCCCACCTCTCCCCACCCCTGCTCCACCCCTGCCCCTCCTCTTCCCGCCTCCTCCCCCGAGCACAGCCTATCCCTGCTCCTTCCCTTCCCTCCCAGTGCCTCCTGCATGCCATGGAACAGCTGTTCAGCAGCGTGCAGGAAGCACTGAGAGGGAGGGGGGAGTTGATCAGTGGGGCTGGTGGTCCCAGACATGACTTGTGGACCCCTGAAGTACCCTCACAGACCCCCGGGGCCCCACAGACCCCAGTTTGAGAACCGCTGCTCTAGTGTAACCTACTCTCTCCCTTCCTTTGTACAAGGGATAACGAGGACCCCCAGGTGCTCCCTGGACACAGATGATAGCCTCACCTCTGCTGCTCCTCCTCCAGGCAGATAAGAGTGTTTTCCAGTTCTGTGCTGTGGTCGTGCTCTGAGCGGCACAGGTGGGATTCTGTGGACTCCAGCCGAGTCTGCAGCTGGGAGAGAGGAGTGATACATCAGAAGGGCAAGGAGAGGGAGCAGAATGGCTCCCAGAGGACAAAGAACTTTATGCAGGACAGACAGAAACAAACTGATAAACAGACACAAACCAACAGACAAATGGAAAAGAACCAGTAGCTGGTACAACCAGAGACCTTCCATGAGGCAGAGAACACCAGTTCTGGTTCTTAATGCCGGGGGCTGTGCCTCCCAGCCAACTGGGCCACTTTGGATAGACTGTTACCTGCATTTACAGGGAGCCAGAGTCATTTATTTAAGGTCTTTTCTTCCCAAAGCTGAATTCAGAGTCCATTCCAGACAAATGCAAAGAGCCAGATTCTCAGCTGGTGTAAATAGGCATACCTCAACTGAAATCAGTTAAGCTAAACCGATTTACACCAGGTGAGGATCTGCCCCAGAAACCCCTTACTGGACTCTAGGCCCCAATTTCAGCCCCCATGTCACTGGGACTTAATGCTGTGATGCTGCTTGTCATTAATGATTTGGAAGATGGCATGGACTGCACTCTCAGCAAGTCTCCAGATGACACTAAACTGAGAGGAGTGGTAGATACGCTGGAGGGTAGGGATAGGATACAGAGAGACCTAGACAAATTAGAGGATTGGGCCAAAAGAAACCTGATGAGATTCAGCAAGGACAAGTGCAGAGTCCTGCACTCAGGAACGAAGAATTCCATGCACTGCCAGACAAGGGACTGAGTGGCTAGGCAGCAGTTCGGCAGAAAAGGACGTACGGGTTACAGTGGATGAGAAGTTGGATATAAGTCAACAGTGTGCCCTTGTTGCCAAGAAGGCTAATGGCATTTTGGGCTGTATAAGTAGGAGCATTGCCAGCAGTTTGAGGAACGTGATCATTCCCCTCTATTCGGCACTGGTGAGGCTTCATCTGGAGTATTGTGTCCAGTTTTGGGCCCCACGCTACAAGAAGGATGTGGAAAAATTGAAAAGAATCCAGCGGAAGGCAACAAAAATGATTAGGGGGCTGGAGCACATGACTTATGAGGAGAGGCTGAGGGAACTGGGATTGTTTAGTCTGCAGAAGAGAAGGATGAGGGGGGATTTAGGAGCATTTTGCTTGGGTTAGTCGGTTCGGTGGCGCCGGGCGCGGTGCCCCTCCCCAAGTCTCCGCCGCGTGTCTGCCTCCGCTTATTCCCCTCCTGCGCCCTCCCTCCGCCCCTTCTCTTATCGCATACTCTGGGCCCTGTCCTTCTCCTTCCCTGCTCCTTCGCCGCCCCCCTGCCCTGGGGCTCTGCCCTGACCTTTTCAACTACCTGAAAGAGGTTCCAAAGAGATGGATCGTAGACTCTTCTTAGTGTGTACCATACGACAGAACAAGGTAATGTCTCAATTGCATGGGGTAGTTTAGGTTGAGAATATTAAGAAAAACTATTTCACTAGGAGGGTGGTGAAGCACTGGAATGGTTTACCTAGAGAGGTGGTGGAATCTCCATTTTTAGAGGTTTTTAAGGTCAAGCTTGACAAAGCTCTGGCTGGGATGATTTAGCTGGGGATTGGTCCTGCTTTGAGCAGGGGATTGGACTAGATGACCTTCTGAGGTCCCTTCCCACCCTGTTATTCTATGTTTCTATGATACGCTGGGGACTGACCATATTTCCCATTTTCCAAAAGGGAGAAAGGGAACACATCCAATCCTGCAGCTTTCTTGTGTTCCCATGGGCCACCACAGGGCTGTGCTGTGATCTCTTTCCTTCCTCCAGAACCCCTGGAGAAATTTTGAGAAAGGCCCAGTCCAGCAGCACTCCTTGGGGAATGGTGAGTCCCAGAGCAGTGACTTGCTGTGTGCTGTCTCCTCTGTGGGTTGCAATCCCCTTCTCTCGCAGATCTCAAATGCACAGGGCTTTGTGGTTTTCAAACTGCAGTGAAATCCCATTATCACCCATCCCGCTCTGTACTGCCCTGTCTGAAGTGCTTGGGCTGTTTGCTCGAAAGGTGGTGATGGGATCCGGTTGTCATGTCACTACACTAGGCTGCTTGGAAAGCCCCTAGAACCTTTTCAACTATATCCACTTTTACTAAGAGACCCATACACAAAGGGGCATTTGCAACAGCTGTTTTGTTAGGCGAGGCTGGCTGCCAAAAGAACACAGAAATTAAACACAAAGGCATGATGGTATACTACTATGCAAATTTCTTGCAAAGTTCAGAGTAAAACCATTGCATGATTCGTCATACCATTTTTCTGCATTGCCAGGACAATGAAAGCTGTACTGACCATCTGTTTCTGGTGCTCGGATTCGGATGTTTTCTCTAGCAGCTGTTGCTCCAGCTCTCCACATCTTTTCTTGTACTGCAGTACCTAGGCCGAGGGGCAGAAAGGAGAATTGGGGGAAGGGAACGAAAGATTTAGAAAAAACAGAAGATGAGAGAGAGAAAAGAGGGCAAGAGAAGCCTGGATTAAGAGAATTACTTGGAGCATTACAGGCACTCAGGGTAAAATGATCACCCATGAGCCTACTACTCTGTCAATCCATGATGCTTACTGATGACAGAGGGTCAGATTCAGTGCCCACTAACGTCAATGTCACTCCACTGACTTCAGTGGACTTTGGATCATGCCTTTAACGCAATATGAAATTGTCACCTGGAAGACAGAAGAGGCATCTTAATGTGACATAGAATCCAGTCCCACATGGCCCAGCAGAGTGCCAAGCAAACTCTGTCTCAGAAATGCATATTCCCTTCCTAAAGTTGTAGCAGGGCAGGGGGTTACCCAGAGGTGCAGTGTGTGTGTGTGTTTGTGTGTGTGTGTGTGGGGGGGTTATCAAGAGGTATAGTGGGGAGGTGGGGGGGTGGTCAGCCAGAGGTGCAGCAGGAGTGAGGAAGGTTGCTCAGAGGTGCAGTTGGGGAGTGGTTGCCCAAAGGTGCAATGAGAGGGGTTATCCAGAGGTGCAACAGGGGTCGGGGAAGTTGCCCAGAGGTGCATTGGGGGGTGGAGTGGGTTACCCAGGGGTGCAGTGGAGGGGAGGTTGCCCAGAGGTGCAATGGGAGCAGGAGGGGTTATCCAGAGGTGCAGCAGGAGTGGGGAAGGTTACCCAGAGGTGCAAAGGGGGGTGGGGTGGGTTGCCCAGAGGTGCAATGGGAGTGGGAGAGATTACCCAGAAGTGCACCAGGATGGGGAAGGTTGCCCAGTGGTTCAGTGGAGGGGTTTGCCCAGAGGTGCAATGGGGGTGTTACCGAGAGGTGCAGCAAGGTGGGGGGTTTCTCAGAGGTGCAGTGGGATGGAAGTTGCCCAGAGGAAAGGCTGCCTTGTTCATAACACTAACAGAAATTAAGAGTATGATGCATATCCCTTCCTGCTCCTTTCTTGCCCAACACGTGCCTGTGTCACAGCCTGGACATTCAGCAGACTGAGCCTAGCGCCCAGGTGGTGTGAATTGGGGTGGCACCACAGCTGCCCCATTCAGACTAGATACCCAAAGCAATGGCTGGGCAAACTAGGCAGTCAGTTTTTTCTGTGCCCCATCCTAGGTACCCTGTAGCTTGCACACTGAGAGGCTGGCAGGGGTTCAGGTACTTACCTTGTTCTGGAGCCTCTGGACCAGCTGAGCCTGGTGCTGCTGCCCCTCCTGATAGGCCAGCAGCTTGCACTTGTATGCCTTCTCATCATCCTCGAACCGCTGCCTCAGCTCCATAAGGGTCAGGCTACCATCCCCTTCCCGCTGGGCTGCTTCCACCCGCAGCGCCTTCTCCAGCTGGAAAAGCAGAAACCCCCCAGAACTGAGCTCTGCTCTGCCCTTGACAGCCCCCACAGCAGAAGGAGAGGCAGCGGCACATGGGTAGACACTCTGTGTGAGCCACGCGAATAATAAACCCCTCCAGGGGGCAGCAGGGATAGGAAGGAAACAGCCAGAGTTGTGTGCACTCCCGCATGGTGCAGGCCTGGTCCCTACCACAGGTAGCCATCCTCAGTCTCGGTTTTTGATTCAAGGAGCTCCCCTGAGCATCAGACACTGCATAGTCTCCTCACCCTGGTGCAAAGCAGGTGGCTTCCTCTTGCAGTTCCCCTCTCTACCTACTGCAGAGCTCTGGGGGTAGGATTCACTGGTGCAGCTGGCTGGTCGACCTGTGTTGGCTCCTTTAATTCTCTGGCTGAACCCTCCGCAAGGGTCTAGCACACCATCCCCCCACTCCCTGCTCTTCTGCAGCAGGAGAGAAGGCCAAACTCTCCCCTCTCCCAGCCATTCCAGTACTAGCACCCCCTAAACTCCCACTCTTGCAGGGAGCTGGAGAACAGCCTCTTTACAGTTGGTCTTTGCTGAGGACCAGGGAACAGGAGCGGCGCCAGGGTTTTTGGCGCCCTAGCGGGGGTCCTTCCACGTTCCCAGTCTTTGGGGCACTTCGGCGGTGGGTCCCGGAGCGAGTGAAGGACCCACCGCAGAATTGCCGCCAAAGACCCGGAGCGCGGAAGGACCCCCCCACCGCCGAATTGCCGCCAAGGGCCGCAAAATGCCGCCCTCCCAAATCCTGGCACCCTAGGCGACCGCCTAGGTCGCCTAAATGGAAGCGCTGGCCCTGCCAGGGAACGATGGTTGCCAGGAATTCAGCCAGAGATGGGCAGGGCTGTAATTCAGAGGACTGCAATAGCCATGAAATGATACCAGAAATAACAATAATTCTTAGCCTGTCCATAGTGCATCTCTCTGTAGAGCTCCAAGATGGGTTCATGTCACTATCTCCATTCCACAGGCAGAGCCATGTGAACTTAAGGGACTTGCCTAAGGCCACTCACCAAGTCACTGGCAGAGTTGAGCTCAGAACTCAGGAAACCTCTCCAGCTCAGATCTCTCACCCTATTCCAATCTGTGTATCTGCCCACGTGAATACATGCAGCACTATTAACAACCAGGAATTTCCTGCGTGCCTAGTCTCTGGCATCAGAATGTTTCCCTTGCATGTGGCCAGAACAACATGGCTACTCCTTGCTGAGCTATTAGCAAAGTGTTTCACACTCAGACACAGCAGACTTGGGGGGGTTTAGATTTCAAGGTGCCCTGCAAGGGGTAAGGAAAGCATAAGCCATGTGCGGAACATGTGCAGCCTGACCTGTGGGAGGCAGGAACTGAGCTGGGTTCTTTTTTTTTTTACCACCACAGAGCAGGAGATTTTTAGAAAAATACATCATTATGCAAGACCCTTTGGTGCTGACCATAATGCTACTACTATAAACTTTCCAGGTAGGCACCATGGAGTAACCTGCAGTAATTTCCTGAAACATTCAGCCTCCCCTATCAGCTAGCCTCATGCAACAGCTGAGTTTGATGATGATGTGTATGTAATAGTGGTATGCTGGGGCATTTCATACAGTGATTCATGACTCTGGGGAACCTATAAAGGTAACAAAATCCATTTAGAACCACTTAAGTGCTGAAAGCCCCTTCTGCTTTGCTATGGAGGCATCAACACATTAAGGCCCTG
This sequence comes from Chelonoidis abingdonii, assembly GCF_003597395.2. Lineage (NCBI taxonomy): Eukaryota > Metazoa > Chordata > Testudines > Testudinidae > Chelonoidis > Chelonoidis abingdonii. The sequence goes on from NC_133776.1 coordinate 57,764,461, forward strand.
AGCTTGCAAACACTTTCCCACGACACTTTGCACATGTGAAGAGTCCCACTAAATTCAGTGGGACCACTCATAGGCATAAAGGTACTTCATGTGCCAGAGGATGTGGCTTCACTGCAGAGTTAGCCCAGGCCATCTGCACCCATGTTACAGAGGTGAAGTGTAGGGGAATATGTGGGGTCAAATGCCCCTCCAGATTGGCCTGCTGGGGGGTGAGAGGAGGGAGATGGGCTCTGTCCTCCTGCTGCGCCTGCCCCTGACATGCTCAACCCCGTCTCAGGTGGGGAGTGGAGGTGGCGGAAGCAGCCGTTTCTCAAGCTGGCTGCTCTGAGTCGCTGCTCCATGCGTGGCTGCCTGAGAAAGCCTGGCTGGGGAGGTGGTGGGACACCCCCCACCACCTGGGCCCACCTGCTAGTGACAGGGGACTAGTGAGTGGAATCCCCTTCCCCGCTCCCCGGCATGTTTCTGGCTTTCTCAGCGGTGGTCCCTGGTAGCCGGGCCTGCTCCCCACCTGGGTCTGGCTGCCAGGGAGAGCGACCAAATGTGCTGGGGGACACAGGAGGAGAAGGATAGAGCTCCCCTTTCCCTCCCCCGCAGGTACAATGGGGTGGGGAGAGCATGGTGGCCCTGTGCTGGGTGCAGGGTGGGGGTCTCTAGGCAGAGGAGACACATGGGGCAGTCACATGTCTTCCCCTTTAGACTGCCCCTCCCCTCCAGTATAGGGAGGCACAAGTAGTCTATAGGGCAGGTGTGAGCAGCCACACTCTGGTTACTGGGTCCTCACCGGTGCTTGGCTCCCGTGGGTGTTGCTCGGACTGCTGGGGCACAGCCCATGGTTGTTACTATTGCAATAAACTGAGCGGCTCTATGATTGCTTCCCATGTCTGTCGTACTGGGCACACAGGGGGAATTCATAGACTATCAGAGTTGGAAGGCACCTGAGGAGGTCATCTAGTCCAATCCCCTGCTCAAAGCAGGACCAATCCCCAGCTAAATCACCCCAGCCAGGGCTTTCTCCAGCCGGGCCATAAAAAGCTGTAAGGATGGAGATTCCACCACCTCCCTAGGTAACCCACTCCAGTGCTTCACCACCCTCCTAGTGAAATAGTGTTTCCTAATATCCAACATAAACCTCCCTCACTACAACTTGAGATCATTACGGTTTGTTCTGTCATCTGCTACCACTGAGAACCGCCAAGCTATATCCTCTGTGGGAACCCCCCTTCAGGTAGTTGAAGCCGCCCCCACTCTTCTCTTCTGCAGATTAAACAAGCCCAGTTCCCTCAGCCTCTCCTCGTACGTCATGTGCCCCAGCCCAATGATCATTTTTGTTGCCCTCACTGGACTCTCTCCAATTTGTCCACATCCTTTCTACAGTGGGGGGTCCCAAAACTAGATGCAATACTCCAGGTGTGGCCTCAGCAATGCCTAACAGATGGGACTAATCACTTCCCTCAATCTGCTGGCAATACTCCTACTAATGCAGCTCAATATGCCATTAGCCTTCTTGGCAGCAAGGGCACACTGCTGGCTCATATCTAGCTTCTCATCCATTGTAATCCCCAGGTGCTTTTCTGCAGAACTGCTGCTTAGCCAGTCGGTCCCCAGCCTGTTTAAGCTCACTAAAGATTTCACTGTTAAGCCAAGCTGGTCGCCTGCCATATTTGCTATTCTTTCTTTATTTTGGGATGGTTTGTTCCTGCACCCTCAATAAGGCTTCTTTAAAATACAGCCAGCTCTCCTGGACTCCTTGCCCCCTCATATTAGCTCCCCCGGGTATCCTACCCATCAGTTCCCTAAGGGAGTCAAAGTCTGCTTTTTTGAAGTCCAGAGTCTGTATTTTGCTACTTTCCCTTCATCCTTTTGTCAGGATCCTGAACTCAACCATCTCATGGTCACTGCTACCTAGGTTGCTACCTTTTGTTTTAGCTTGTGAATATTTCCTGTGCTAAGAGGGAGGTTTATCCCTGTTTTTGTAACTTTAAGGTTTTGCCTAGAGGTGAGATCCTCTGTGTTTTTGAGTCTTTTGTTGTTCTGTAAAGTACTTACCATCCTGATTTTACAGAGGTAATTCTTTTACCTTTTCTTTAATTACAATTCTTCTTTTAAGAACCCGATTGTTCTTAAGATCCAAGGGTTTGGGTCTGTGTTCACCTGTACCAATTGGTGAGGATATTATTCTCAAGCCTTCCCCAGGAAAGGGGGGTGCAGGGATTGGGGGAATATTTTGGGGGGGATAGGACTCCAAGTGGTCCTTTCCCTGATTCTTTGTCTAAATCACTTGGTGGTGGCAGCGTACTGTTCAAGCAAGGTGGAATTTGTGCCTTGGGAAAGTTTTTAACCTAAGCTGGTAAAAATAAGCTTAGGGGGTTCAGAGTGGGGAAGGAACCCTGACAGGACTCTAACAAATAATTCAGCCAGGCTGGCCAGTCTGGGCTGAAAGCACCACATAATGGGTGACAGGTTTGTGCGGGTGGAAGGGAACAGAGTTAGGGGTTGCACAAACCAACCCTGTAGTGCAGACAGTGTTTGCAGAGTCTCCTATTAGTGCCTTGCACATGGTGCTGTACAGACACTGAGGAGCTGATGATTTATATGTTGTTTGTTGTTGTTATTATTATTGTAACACCCAGGGCCCCCAGTGCAAGGTGCTCTACATGCAAGGAACAAAAAGATGGACTCTGTCCCAAAAAGCTGACAAGTTAAGTATGTCTAAGGGTAAGTCTATGGTAGCACTTTTGTCAGTAAAACTTACGTAGCTCAGGGGTGTGAAAAAATACCCCCCGACTGACCTAAGTTTCATCAACAGAAGCACTGGTGTGGACAGCACTATGTTGGTGGGAGACACTCTCCTGCCCACAGAGCTACCGCCGCTTGTTGGGGGTGATTTAATTATGCCAGTGGTACAGCTGTGCCATTGTAAGGTCTCTAGTGTAGACATAGCCTAAGAAACAACACGTCGCTACAGCTAGACAAACAGATGGAGGAGCAGAAGGACACAATCCTGGTCTAGTGGAACATAGCCACACACTCATCTTTAAATTTGTTTTCATATTGCTGCAGGTCCCCTTGAATATTAGTGTAAGTGTCTTCCCCAGCTGTGCAGTACAGATCTGATCTCGTCTGCATGCAGTGTACTTTGCAGTGCTGAGTCTGACTCACAAGGCACAGTAAACCAATTATAAGGTTCTCTTGGCTTCTATATCCACTGAACTTTGTTATAAACATCCTCCCTCCTTTGATGACACTACCCTCCGCAGGCCAGGAGGATTCCTGCCTCACCCCAGGGACCAGGCTCCCATATGGATGGAGATATTTATAGTATTAGCACACAGAGATCAGGCAATGGGAATGAAGTATTTTTGCCTGCTGTGAATTTGGATTTGATCTGTTGGTGGTGGATGTTGGGAGAAGCCCCACGACTTCTTGATATTCACATAGAACACCATGAGTTAGCTGGGGTTCTGGCAGAGTTGGGATGGAGAACTGGACTCTTTATATGTGATGCTGGCAGACCAGGTGCCAGCTCATGCCAAGGCCCTCCTGTCTCAGTTGGACACTGACAAATACCGAGCTGGAATCAGTCTGGCTCACCTGAGTGTTGGTATGGTTAAAACAGGGGCTAGAATGAAAAGAATGTGTTTAGTATTTAGACTTCATGGACTGCTAGTGAATGACTGCATGCATTCATTTCACTTCTAGCATCTGTATCCTGTGTTATAAGGTAATATTTGAGTGTTTGCACTGTAAGTCTCTGTGACTGTGTAAATCACCAGACAGGAGAGAGCCACTAATGAGTGTAAAGTGCTGGTCTCCAACAGAAGGTGTTAGGTCCTGGCAGAGAACATCAGACAGACTAGAGTGGAGCATTAAAGAGGACAAAAGACTTTGTTCTTTACTCTCCCTCCAATCATGAAGATGAGTCTTGCAAGTGAATTCCTCCCACCAGCTGAGTTTGCAGCTCAAAGCAGAAGTGAGTAAGGGCACAGGCTACATGTAACTGTTGAGAGTGGGGGCCACAATTGAAAGTTTTGGGGGGAAGAGCATGTGACCACTCCACGTGTTGACTCAGGGTGCAAGAACCTTTCAGCCCCACCTCTCTGGGCCAGAGCATCCAATCCTGCTGGATCCTAGAGAGCTGGGGACTCAGGAGCAGGGAGCACATGTCTCTGGGCCAGCCCCAGACCTGGGTGGAGGGGACTCACAGCAACAAAGCTTCTCCTCGGAGCTCCGTACCCTCGGGGACATCTCAGCAGGGGGAGGGGTGTGGGCAATGCCCCGATTGAAGCTGAGCAGAGGGAACCTGCTCCCGGTGCCTTCCCCAGTGACCTCACCCCCTGCACCCAGCCCAGGGCTGCCATGCTCTACCCACCAGGGTTACCTGCCACTTTGGCTGCTGCCGCCTCCCCAGCTGGGCTCTTGCAGGCAGCTGCACAGAGGCAGCAACCCAGAGCGGCCACCCTCACCCTGCAGGAAAAGCAGCTCTGTCCCGCTCTCTCTCTCCACTCCCTGTCTGGGTGCAGCTGCCAGGGAGAGGAGCCAAGTGAGCTGGAAATGTGCCCGGAGGGGGGCAGCATGAGAAGTACACAGCCTCCCTTCCCCCCAGCAGGCTGAGCATAACAAGCCCTGCAAAGGCAGCTCAGCGCTTGTAAAAATCTAGGGGGCGGGGGGGACATGCCCCTGCATGCCTGCCGCATCACCTTTGGGTAAGGGAATAAATCCCCCTAACAAGGAAGAACTGTATCTTTATGCTGCTTGGACTCTGGGAGACAAAAATTACTCGGCATAAGCAAAAGATCCAAAGTGGATCAGCCCTAAACGACATATAGAGCTTGGTTATTATAGAAGTGTCTGTTACTTTTTGAAACTTCAGACTGGAACTCCTTTGCATGTGTGCCTCCTTTAACCTTGTAAATAACTCTATTTCCTTTTCCTAGTTAATAAATCTGTATTTAGTTTATTACAGGACTGGCTACAAGTGTTGTCTTTGGTGTGAGATCTGAAGTGCAATTGACCAGGGTAAGTGACTGGTGCTTTGGGACTGGGAGTAACCTGAATATTAGAACATAAGAATGGCCATACTGGGTCAGAGCGAAGGTCCATCTAGTCCACTAGCCTGTCTTCTGACAGTGGCCAATGCCAGGTGCCCCAGAGGGAATGAACAAAACAGGTAATCATCAATTAATCCACACCCTGTGGCTCATTCCCAGCTTTGGGCAAACAGAGGCTAGGGACACTATCCTCACCCATCCTGGCTAATAGCCATTGATGAACCTATCCTCCATGAACTTATCTAGTTCTTTTTTGAACCCAGTTATGGTCTTGGCTGTCATAACATCTGCTGGCAAGGAGTTCCACAGGTTGACTGTGCACTGTGTGAAGAAATACTTCCTTTTATTTGTTTAAACCTGCTGCCTATTAATTTCATTGGGTGACCCCTAGTTCTTGTGCTATGAGAAGTAGTAAGCAACACTTCCTCATCTACTTTCTCTACACCAGTCATAATTTTATAGACCTCAATCATATTTCCCCTTAGCTGTCTCTTTTCCAAGCTGAAAAGTCCTAGTCTTAGTCTAGTTATAGTCTTGGCCTTCACATCATCCTCTGGCAAGGAGCTCCACAGGTTGATTGTGCATTGTGTGAAGAAATACTTCCTTTTATTTGTTTTAAACCTGTTGCCAATTAATTTCATTTGGTGACCCCTAGTTTTTGTGTTATGAGGAGTAAATAACACTTCCTTACTTATTTTCTCCCACCAGACATGATCTGATAGACCTCAATCATAGACCATTGTTGTCTCTTTTCCAAGCTGAAAAGTCCCAGTCTTATTAATCTCCCCTCATATGGAAGCTGTTCCATACCCCTAATCATTTTTGTTGCCCTTTTCTGAACCTTTTCCAATTCCAATATATCTTTTTTGAGACGGGGCGACCACATCTGCACATGGTATTCAAGGTGTGGGCATACCATGGATTTAATAAGACAGAAAATATCTTATTGCGTCTATATATCTATCTCTTTCCTAATGATTCCCAACATTCTGTTCGCTTTTTGACTGCCGCTGCACACTGAGTGGATGTTTTACTTTGCATTTATCAACATTGAATTTCATCTGCCATTTTGTTGCCCAGTCACCCAGTTTTGAGAGATCCTTTTGTAGCTCTTCACAGTTTGCCTGGGACTGAACTATCTTGAGCAGTTTTGCAAATTTGCATCCTCGCTGTTTACCCCTTTTTCCAGATCATTTATGAATATGTTGAATAGGACTGGTCCCAGAACACACCCCTGGGGGAATCACTATTTACTTCTCTCCATTCTGAAAACTGACCATTTATTCCTACCCTTTGTTTCCTACATTTTAACCAGTTACCAATCAATGCGAGCACCTTCCCTCTTATCCTTATTGCTCTGATCCTGGGTATAAGGGACCTTATACCACCTGGGTGGCTAGACAGATTGGAGTGCCCAAGAGAACTGTCTGTCACTCTATGTTAAGGCTGCTATAGTGCCTGAGGAGTTTATACATGATAATTGGTTGGTGAAATTTAAGCACAGAACTCAGCACCAATTTGGGGTTCGTGCCCTGGTTCTTGAGGCTGGCACTCGTGGTCTTAAGTTGCTGCAGGACAGCTTGACACTCCTGACTCCTTGAGATTCATGGAGAACACGGTGAGTTAGTAGGGCTATTGGCAGAGCTGGGGCAGGAGAATTGGGCCTGTGATAAATCATCATTCTAAAATTCTTGCTTAAAGATTTATGTGCAGTGCTAATGAAAACAAGGGGCTGATCACACTAGCTGGAGACAGGCATAATGCAGGCAAGCACTCTGCTAGCTGCTCCCACACACTACTCTGCCAATGATTCTCCACCCAGAGGTGGAATGCCTCTCCTGATGGAGGCATAGGTCTTCACATGGGTTGGCTAATACACCTCAGTGCTAAGGAGTGACAGGGAATATGTGCTTGACTTCTGTGCTAAACTAACACAAGGGATCAGACAGTTTCATCAGCCTCACCTATAAGGGACACAGCCCTCAGGCCAGTGATGACAACCCAGAGGTACTGAATGAGTCTAACTGCCCAATGTCTCCCCTCCTGCCAGGGGGCATTCTCCTAGATCGGGCCTGCTGGGTGCTTTGCTTCAGGCATCAGGAAACTTCACACCTGGGATATGAATAGGGAGACCATATGTCCTGTTTTGGCTGGGATGGTTTAACCTCTGTCCTGGACATCACAATTTTTTGAGGGAAACTAGGCATTTGTCCCATTTGCTCTTGCAACTGATGTCTTGTGGTGGCAGCGCTGCTGCCAGCAGCAGGGCAGAAGTAAGAGTGGCAATACAGCAGTGCAGAAGTAAGAGGGGGGCATGGTATTGACACCCTTACTTCTATGTTGCTGCTGGGAGTGGCACTGCCTTTTCAGAGCTGGGCAGCTGGAGAGCGGCAGCTGCTGACCAGGAACCCAGAGGTGCCAGAGCTATGAACTGCCAAGCCTAGAGGTGCTGGGGCTCAGCCCTGGCAAGCCCCAGCAAAAATTAAGGACTGCCCACATGGTGGGGCTCGGGTGAGTGGTGACAGCAGGAGGCTCATATTCTCTCAATGCAGAGAGGTGAGGATAGGGCAGGGTAGGAGGGAAATAGGAGCAGAGTGGGTCAGAGAGAAGGACAGAGAGGAGGGGATGAGATAAAATAGGAGGGAGAAGGATGGATAGGAGGATGGATAAGAGATAAAATAGGAGGCAGAAGGATCTATATCTACTCCCAGTGTCTTATTTTCAGTTTAGGGAATTATTGTCCACTCTAGGTACAAAACAAAGAACTATTAAGCAACACTGTAACTGAGCCCGGACAGGTGTGTGTGTGTGTGTGGAGGATTTCTTAACAAGCATGTCCTTGGAGGGAGACAGACTGACACACAGATGGATCTGGGCTCTGCTAGGAGAAGGTGAGCTGGTTCTGTTCTGGTCCTGTGATTGAAGAGGGAAGCCAATTGAGCTTGGAGTGAAGCACAAGGCTAGATGAAACTAAAGGTGCATGTAGGCTCGTTGCTATTCAGTGCTTTGCTCCTGCTGCTAAATCACACACTTTGTTGTGAGAAGACTATGGTAATACAAGTGCCCAAGTCCCACTTGGTCCTGCAGTGGGATAAGCCACTGGTCCTACTCACAAGGTGGTGCAGCTGCCTCCTGGTCTCAGAGTGGGAGAATCATGAGATCACACCCTAGACAGGTAAGGGTAAGAAGCCAAACACCTGAGGTGATGCCCTCAGAGACAGCAGAAAGGGGACAGAGGTGCAGCTAGTCCCAGAACCATGACAGTACTGCTGAATTATTATTGAGTATGTGTATTATCAGTCCAGCTGAGATCCATCCCCACTGTGCGTACACATGGGAAGAGAGTCTCTGCCCTACACATCTGTCAGTCTCAACAGACAAGACAGAAAGAAGGAGTCTCATTCCCATTGTACCAGTGGGGAGCTGAGGCCCAGAGAGATAATGCGATTTGCCAAAGGTCAAACAGGGAGTCCATGGCAGAGCTGGAAATTGAACTCAAGTCTGCTGACTCCTTGTCCAGAGCCTCAAGTACAAGCTTGTCCCTTCGGGAGGCCTGGGCTTTCCCTGAGCTGTTAGTGATTGCCTATCAATTCAATAATACTGAGTTCCTGTAGGAAAGACTCTGCCCCTTATAGATTTTAGGACTGGAAAGAACCTTGAGAGGTCATCGAGTCCAGTCCCCTGCCCTCATGGCAGGATCAAATACTGTCTAGACCATCCCTTGATAGACATGTTATCTCACCTACTCTTAAATATCTCCAGAGATGGAGATTCACAGCCTCCCTAGGCAATTTATTCCAATGTTTAACTACCCTGACAGTTAGGAACTTTTCCTAAGTCCAACCTGAACCTCCCTTGCTGCAGTTTAAGCCCATTGCTTCATGTTCTATCCTTGGAGGCTAAGGTGAACAAGTTTTCTCCCTCCTCCTGATGACACCCTTTTAGATACCTGAAAACTGCTATCACGTCCCCTCCAGTCTTCTCTTTTCCAAATTAAATAAACCCAGTTCTTTCAGCCTTCCTTCATAGGTCATGTTCTCAAGACCTTTAATCATTCTTGTTGCTCTTCTTCGGACCCTCTCCAATTTCTCCACATCTTTCTTGAAATGCGGTGCCCAGAACTGACACAATACTCCAGTTGAGGCCTAACCAGTGCGGAGTGGAGCGGAAGAATGACTTCTCATGTCTTGTTTACAACACATCTGTTAATGCATCCAGAATCACGTTTGCTTGTTTTGCAACAGCATCACACTGTTGACTCATATTTAGCTTGTGGTCCACTATAATCTCTAGATCCCTTCTGCCGTACCCTTCTTAGACAGTCTCTTCCATTTTGTATGTGTGAAATTGATTTTTCCTTCTAAGTGGAGCACTTTGCATTTTTTCTTTGTTAAACTTCATCCTGTTTACCTCAGACCATTTCTCCAATTTGTCCAGATCATTTTGAATTATGACCCAGTCCTCCAAAGCAGTTGCATTCTTCCCAGTTTGGTATTATCTGCTAACTTAATAAACTACTTTCTATGCCAATATCTAAGTCATTGTTGAATTATTGAACGAGCTGTGGTCCCAAACAGACCCCCCACTTGTTATAACTTTCCAGCAGGATTGGGAACCATTAATAACTACTCTCTGAGTATGGTTATTCAGCCAGTTATGCACCCACCTTATAGTAGCCCCATCTAAATTGTATTTGCCTAGTTTATCGATAAGAATATCATGCGAGACCGTATCAAATGCCTTGCAGGACAGCTGGACCATGAATGCTCCAGGGAGGCAGACAGATACAGAGGCTAGAATAGCGGGCTTGGATGCTTCTCTCCCATAGGCTCCTCTGAAGAGCCCAATCGGAGTGTGCTGGCCACGTCCCAGTGTAAGGTAATCTGCACGTAAGACTAGTAGCTCTGCAGCAGCAGCCAAGGAGCTGTGACCCAAAGAATGAATAGAAAAAAGGTCTCCAGCACCTCCCTTCCTGACACCTTCTGTCCCTTGGCAACATCCCCACCAGCTCCATCTCCATAGAGGGCCACCAGCAGAGCCTAGCACAATGGAGAAGGTCAGGGGTCTGTCTGAGTAGCTGTTCAGAGGGGACGTCTTGAGACCAGGCCAGCAGCTCTATGTCTAACACACCAGGTTTGTGGAGGAAAGTAATAGGAATTATTTGGCGTTACAATTATTTCTGCTCTTCTTGGTGGGAACCTTTGTCTAGTGAAGAATGTCACAGCACACTGAGAGCAGGGAGCACAGCACAGAGCATCTCCTCCTGGGGAGGGGCAGGATAGCTCTGCACAGGGCCAGCTGGACCTTCAGGAACCAGAGGGTGGCCAACAGCTATTGTCCCTCCCGCTTCGGCATGCCTGAGACATCAGTGGGCCATGCTTGGAAGCAGCAATCCCCAACCTTTGCACATCACTATGTGGTTCCCGGAAGTCCCCAAAACTCTCCCCTTTGTGATGTGGGGGGGAGGGAGAGAGAGAGAGAGAGGCCTTTGCTGCTGTGGAACATGACTAGATGCTTTCCAACAAAGCTGCTCTTCCTTTCCATTTCTTACCCCCACACTCCCCTCCTTGATTTGGGAACACCAGATAGATTCATAGACTCTAGGACTGGAAGGGACCTCGAGAGGTCATCGAGTCCAGTCCCCTGCCCTCATGGTAGGACCAAATACTGTCTAGACCATCCTTGATAGACATTTATCTCACCTACTCTTAAATATCTCCAGAGATGGAGATTCCACAACCTCCCTAGGCAATTTATTCCACTGTTTAACCTACCTGAACAGTTAGGAATTTTTCCTAATGTCCTAACTAAACATCCCTTGCTGCAGTTTAAGCCCATTGCTTCTTGTTCTATCATAAGAGCTTAAGGTAAACAAGTTTTCTCCCTCCTCCTGATGACACCAATTTAGATACCTGAAAACTGCCTGATCCACGTCCCTCTCCATCTTCTCTTCCCAACTAAAATAAAACCCAGTTCTTTCACCTCCTTCATCCAGGTCCATGTTCTCGAAGACCTTAAATCATTCTTGTGCTCTTCTCTGGATCCCGTCTCCAATTTCTCACCCTCTTCTGAAAATGCAGTGCCCAGAACTGGAACACATACGCCAGTGAGGCCTAACCAGCGCAGAGTAGAGCGGAAGAAAATGACTTCTCATTCCTTTTTACAACACATCTGTTAATGCATCGGGCCCAAATCACGTTTGCTTTTTTTTTTGCAACAGCATCAACACTGTTGACTCATATTTGCTTGTGGTCCTCACTATGACGCCATAGATCTTTTCTGCCAATACTCCTTGCTAGATCAGTCCCTTCCCAGTCTGTATGGGTGAAAACTGATTGTTCCTTCCGAAAGTGGAGCAACTTTGCATTTGTCTTATTGAACGTCATCTCGGTTTAACTTCAGACCATTTCTCTTCAAATTGTCCAGAATCATTGAATTTGACCCTGTCCTCCAAAAAAGCTGTTGAATCCCTCCCAGTTTGGTACGCGGTAAACTAATAAGCATACTTCTATGCCAACATCTAAGTCATTGCATGAAGATATTGAACAGAGCCGGTCCCCAAAACAGACCCCTGTGAACGGCCCAACTTGTTATACCTTTCCAGCAGGATTGGGAAGCCATTAATAACCACTCTCTGATACGTTATCCAAGCCAGTAATGCAACCCACATTAGAGTAGCCACATCATTGTATTTGCCTAAGTTTATCTAATAAGAATATTCATGGAGACCATATCAAATGCCTACAAAGTCTAGTTACCATATCCACACGTTCTACTTATCACAAAGGCTCGTTATCCTATCAAAAGAAAGCACAGATTGGTTGAAGATTTGTTCTTTACAATCCATGCTGGCCTATTCCCTGTCACCTTACCACTTCCAAGTGTTTGCAGATGATTTCTTTAATTACTTGCTCCATTATCTTCCGCTGGCACAGAGGTTAAACTAACTGGTCTGTAGTTTCCTGGGTTGTTTTTATTTTCCTTTTTATAGATGGGCACTATATTTGCCGCTTTTCCCAGGCTTCTGGAATCTCTCCCATCGTCTAAATGACTTCCAAAGATAATAGCTAGAGGCTCAGAAATACCTCCTCCTAATTAACTCCTTGAGTATCAGGATCATTTCATCAGGCCCTGGTGAACTGCAGGCATCTAACTTTCTAAATGATTTTAACTTGGTTCTTTTTTTTATTTATCTTCTAAACCTACCCCCTTCCCATAAGCATTCACTATGTTAGACATTCCTTCAGACTTCTCAGTGAAGACTGAAACAAAGAAGTCATTAAGCATCTCTGCCATTTCCAAGTTTCCTGTTACTGTTTCTCCCTCCTCATTGAGCAGTGGGCCTACCCTGTCCTTGGTCGTCTTCTTGCTCCTAATGCATTGATAAAAAGTCTTCTTGTTTCCCTTTATTCCCATAGCTAGTTTGAGCTCAGAGATCTGGTTCAGAGACTCTCACTTGTATGGAAAATGCAGGTTTGCTGTTGCAGATCCACATGTCTCTCTCCTTCCCTGAGCCTGTGCCTGGGGGAAAATGAAAGGTGTGTAGCCCCCAGAAACAGCCTGGCCTGGTTTAGTCCCAGCACACTGAATAAACCAGTGCCTGGCAACGGGAGGAGTGTGTGGCCAGTTGAGCACATGACAGTGCACTACTCACATATTAGTGACCTGGGACTTTGGGGCAACATGGGTCCCCTGTGGACCATGGGAACCAGAGCTATGGAATCTGTGATGAATTCACTACAGGACCCTTTTCTGTGTCTGTCCCCTGCTAAAATGCCCACTCCACTCAGCTTCAGCAAAGAGAGACAGAGGCATGGAGAGCAGGTCCCAGGAACACCATGGGAATGCCCCTCTCTCCTCCCTGGGTGGTCTTGGGGAGCATTCTGCTGAGTAGGGGGCCTGCCCCTGCAGTTAACAGTGGGGAGGAGACAGCTCTGACGGTGGGGTAATTGCATAAAGGGCCTTTTGAAAAGGAGAACTCACAGAGGGTGTTTCCCTGATCTAGCTCCAAAGTTTTCAAAGCCCAGGCCCTGCTGAGGAAATGCCAGGCTGTAGGAGTTAGGAGACCAATTGCCAGAGTGAATTAAGTGGCTCACAATCCCCAAAGGGCACTGAGAGCTCCTAAACAGCAAGCATGTAATCCCATTTTTTTAGGACCCAAGATGCTACTAGTTGGAGAGCAGCTTGAGGCAGAATTACTGGGTGAAGTTCTCTGGCCTGTGCTATGCAGGAGCTAGGACGAGCTGACCACAATGGTCCCTTCTGGCCTAAAGTTCTACCATTTTGTGAATGTCAGTGCTGAGGTCTTGGATAAAAGGTTACTCCTGCTGATTGTCTTATTCTGATTGCACTTCCAGAACAGCAGTAGCCACCAAAAACCCTAAAAATCACTCCCTGATCTATCCAAGAGTTGTTCCCATCTTCACCAGTAGCTATACTTGCTGCCTCTGCAGGGAGGTGTGACTGCCTCTATGACTCTCAGGGTTACAGAACACCTTTCTGCCAGGATAAGGGAGATGATACATTTCCTTGCAGAGCTAGAAAAACTAGTATCAGGAAATCAGGCAAGTGCACAGATTTTTGGCCCAAGTTTTTCCTCCCCTGTGCTAGCTGCAGCTACAGTTACTGTGCCAAGCCAGTCTGAGAGCCGGGTGCCTACATCCATGGACATAAACTTACTGATCATCACGCACTGAAAGAACTAGGGAGAAACCATCCAGCCGGAGGCTCCACAGGAGGTGTGGCCAATGAGTAGTTTAAATGTAAGAGCTGGGTGTGACCTTTGGCTATTTTGCATCAGTGTAGCTCCACTGGCTTCTGATTCACACCAGTTCACAATCTGCCCCAATGTTATGCGCACCCACGATGAATTCCACACCTCCCTTCTATTTGTTTCTCAGTGGCTGCCCATCAGCACTCATGAAATGCCATGTAAAGATCGGGCATCCACCCCAGAAACCAGCTGGCCAGCCGCAGATTGTTCCACACCCAAAGGGATTCAGATGGATTTAAGCCCAGCACTCACCCTCTCACTGATGGCATGGTGCTTGCTTGCCAGCTCATCCTTCTCTGCCCGGGTCTGTGCCAGCAGGTCCTCAAGGCATGAGACCTCCTTCTGCAGCAAACGGTTTTCTTCTTGCATATTGAATGAAGAGGTTGTTTCCCACAGAGCTGGAAGGAACAAGAAATGTGGATTAATAGGTGAGAAGGTCCCAACCAAGCAGGCCACGTGGAGAGCTAGCTGTGGCATCAGCCTTCAAGGCAGGAAGAATGACCTTGTGGTTAAGCTACTGAACTGGGAATCAGAAGATCTGGGGTCATTCTCCAGCTCTGCCACAGAATTCATGCCCACCCTTGGGTGAGTTATTTAATCTCCCTGTGCCTCAGTTTTTCTTCTGTAAAATTGGAATAATCCTTCCTTTGTCTATTTAGATTGTAAACTCTTTGAAGTAGGAACTAGATGTACAGCACCTACAGCAGTGGGGCTCTGATCTCACCTGGGGGTCCCTACATGCAACAGTATATACATATTACAGTGGTGATTGATACCTGCTCCCTTTTTACTGTTTGCTGTCACTCTCCTGTGTACAATGTTGCTGTCAATCAGGTACAAAGTTGATCCTGTGACTCTCCCAGCCCTGCAGCAAACCACCTAAAAACACTTCCCTCATTTTTTCCACACACTCAGAATAACTGGCTGGTTACTTTAACCTGGGATAGTGAGAGCTGAATTCAGTTAAATTATTTAACGTTTAAAGCATTTCTTTGCAGGATCCAAGGGGCAGGTTTGGATCATTTAAAAATTATTTTTTTATTATTATTCCAGCTACCTGAATGGACCCCTTAACAATCTCTCCTACCTCACCAGCCCCATTGCTCACTCAATCCATTCCCTACTGCAATGCTGACTTCCCTATATGCCTTCTCAGAGCTAAGACGGATACTTCTTGGGCACCCCCAGGGCCCCTCCCCTGGCCCAGAAGAGCTCATGCCCATCCTGTACCTTGGGATGACTCTTCTGTCAGGCTCTCAGTGATGATCTGCCGAATCCTGGCTGGAACTGGGATGGGCGTGGCTCGATCCCCCTCTCCCCGCACAGTCAATGTCTTATCCTCCTTGCTGGCTTCTGGGCTCAGGACTGTGTCCTCTAGTTTCTGAAACATAGGTGGATGTTACCCTTTGGCTGGTTCCTGGTCAGGCAATCATTCACGCTGAGTAGACATTAACCAAACCAGACTGCAGGGGGCTGGCACAGCCCATCACACTGTCAATGGATGCTAGCATACCCTGGCTGAGAAACACGCATACCCCATCACACACACCCTCAGCCATCCACATAGGCAGCTCTTTAGTGGTGGCTACAATTTTGGGGTGACTCCAGCCAAGCTGCTCCCTTCCGTTGCAGGTCTGCCCATTTAAGGGGGCCTTTGCCTTACACTGCCAGGAGCAGCAGCAGCAGAGGCCATGAACCTTTGCAGTTCTGGCATGGCACAGCAACCCCCATGGCCTAGGACAACTCTGGAGAGGAGGAGACCTCCTTTAGAGGCACTCTTTCCCCTGCAGCAATGGCCATCAGAGGCCGAAGGCTTTAATGGGTGTAACACTGGCCCAGATTCCTCTCTCCCATAGATACATACCCTTCATTCCACCTGGAACTGGAGGGGTCTGTGATCACTGGTCCAGCAAAGGATTTCTAGTCGAAGCAAATTGCACGATATCAGAGCCTAAAGCTCAACTGAAGTGATTCTGCCCAGTGAAGGGGCCGAGTGCTGTGCATACAGCGGCAATGTAAAAGGGCTGGGCAGGACAGGGAAGGCAGGGGACCCCAATGCTGCACTGGCAAAAGCACTGCTGCACGACTACTTAGTCCCTCCAGCCTGTCAGCAGTAAGGCCTATGAGATTGTTTCTGCCATCCTGCTGCTGAGATCAGTGGGACGACCTGTTTACATCAAGACAGTGCATTTCAGACACCGCCCCGGGCTGGGGGAGGGTGTAGCCGCACTGCCCTAGGGAGCGCTCTGGGAGCACCCCTATATCACTGTGGTTTGGGACATCTATTACAGCATTTAATGGGGCGCCTGCCTCACACTGGGTTCTAAGGGGTTAATAGAGCCCTAGGGAGGCTGCGTAAGAGGCAGCCAAATAGAGAAGGGCTGAGAGGAGTAGTCAGTCAGGGCCTGGCAGGCCCATATAAGAGCTGCAGGGGAGAGCACCCTCATTAGCTGCCTGGAGTTTGAGAAGGAAATATCAGGCCCCTAGCAGGCAGCAGGAGTGCCAGCACTCTGGACAGAGCAGTGCTGCTAGCAGTGACCGAGGGAGCAGGGAGCTAAAGGCTGCTCCTGGTTGGCTGCAGGGACTTGCAGGCTGAGGCCGAGGCAAGAACAAAAAGGGTGCTGGGGGGCCATTGAGAGGTGGCCCAGAGAAATGATCTGAGAAGTTGGAGTGGATGTAGCAAGTGGCGGTCATCTACAGGGTCCCTGTGCCAGGACTTGGAGTAGTGGGAGGGTCCAGGTCCCCCTATCTCACCCTGCCAGGGAGGAAGTGGCCAGACAATTGGCTGCTGTTGCCACTGAGGGAAATGGCTGGGCAGCAGACTGCAGTTCCCCTGGAATGGGGGAGAACAGAGCATGACAGGGCCAGAGGGCTGTGTCACAAAGAGGATGCCATGGTCCTTGGAGCGACATGGGTGCTGCAGCAGAGGAGATGGCAGTGAGACACCACCACGAGAAGGCACACTGGCTGGCAGAGCTAATTCCCTGGACAGCCAGCAGGAGGCACTAGTGTGGTGAGTCTCACCCCATCACACAGCCCTTTTCAGGGTGAAGCTCAAGGTGAACAAGGCCAGAATCAAGCCCTGCCTGAGGAACATGTAGCTAAGGGCCATATGTTTAAAGGTGTTTAGGTGTCTAAAGTGGAAATAGGCACCTGGTGGGATATTCAAAAGTGCCTAAAGCACTCGAAGGAGACCACTAAGTGTCTGCCTCTTTAGGTGCCAAAAATGCCTTTAAAAATCTGGCCCTTATTAGCATGATAAGTGTCACACTTAACTCCACATCACCTCAGACCTGTGAGCTCCTCCCACACAACCTACTCTTGATAGTGTACATGCAGGGTGTTGGGAGCCTCAGGCCATGTCTACTCTACAGTGGTGTAGTTACGGCACTGCAGCTGTGCTGTTGTAGCAGCGTAGCGTAGATGCTTCCTGCATCGATGGAAGGGGTTTTTCTATTGATGTAGTCAATACATCTCTCCAAGAGGCAGTAGTTAAGTCAACAGAAGAAACCTTCCATTGACCTTGTTGTGTATACATTGGGGTGTTAGGCCAACCTAACTACGGTGCTCAGGGCACAAAATTTTTCACGGCTCTGAGCAAAGTAGTTGGGTCAATCTAATTTTTAAGTGTAGACCAGGCCTCAACTCTTTTCTTCACTGTTACCCTGAGGTAAAAAACACACCTTGGTTAACTAATGCATGTGAGCCATCCTGAGGGAAAAAGCCCAGTAAAGACCATGCCCTTTAGTTGTACCATGAGGTAAAATAGGCAAGATCAACCCCAGACAAAAGTATAGGTATAGGGCTCAGTGAGTTATCTCATGCTAAAACTGAAAGGCTTGGTTTTCACTGTGTTTTCCCTTAGGCTAGCTCCCACCATTAGTTACCCGGAGGTAAAAAAAATACTAGAGCTGGTTGGGAATCTTCCAACAAAAACTGATTAATGCTGATTAATCAAAACAAAACTTTTGGCAGGAAAAGGTCAGTTTCAACAAATTTTTCTGCTCTCAAAAGGGTTTGGGTTGTTTTTTTTGGGAGGCGGGGGAAGGTTTTGGAATTGTTAAACAGTTTGTGACATGTTCAAAATGGAAAATTCCAGTTTTCCTGTTCAAAATGCATGTTTGTTTCAAAATTTAAGGTAATTATAGTAAAAAAAATAGTTTTTAATTTAAAAATGTCAAAAATCGAAATGAAACATTTCTAAATTATTAAACCAAAATATTTTGACTGAGCCAAACCAACTTTTAACAGATTTTCAATTCACAACATTTTTCAAGACTTCTATTTTTTATACTGATTTGGGATGGAAAATTATTCTGATATCTTGACATTTTTGCAGGGCAGAAAAACCCTGTCTGGGGTTGAACTTGCCTGGTTTACTCCACAGTAAAACTACTATGCCTGGTCTTCACTGTGTTTTTTTTACCATAGGACAGCTCAAACACCTTAGTTACCCTGAGGTAAAATAAACCTTTTGGAGCAGTGAAGACTAGGCCTCAGAGCCGCTCAGTGCAGAGGACTATGGATTGTTCAAGACCACAATCTGCCTCTACCAGTGGTGGTGGTGCTGGACCATCATGGAAAGACTTGCAGAATTAAGGCCTATATATTAAACATGGGAAATTTGGACAGTTTTATAAACATTAAAGGGCAGTTAACGTTGTGCCTCTGCTCGGATTCCTTTTCTCAGCAAAGCCAGACAGACTGTCAGAGTCTCAGGCTCCTGAGAAGATTTGTGAGGCATTCCTGTTTCCAACTCAAGAGATGCTATAGCGTTGAAGAATTGGGAAGTCCACGCTTCTCATGACATACCATTTATTTCCAGACTCGGTGGTTCTTGAAATCTTACAAAAAGTGGAAACACAGACCAATTGCTAAGGAGGAGTACAAAGGAATAGCACAAGCATGGAGAGAAAATCAGAAAGACTTAGGCACAAAGTGAGTTACACCTCCAAGGGACATGAAAGGCAATGGGGAGAGGTTCATTAAATACATTAGGAGCAAGACAAAGATGAAGGAAAAATGTAAGTTCTCTACTTAGCGGGAAAGGAGAGCTAATAACT
The DNA here is from genome assembly GCF_003597395.2 of Chelonoidis abingdonii. Classification (NCBI taxonomy): domain Eukaryota; kingdom Metazoa; phylum Chordata; order Testudines; family Testudinidae; genus Chelonoidis; species Chelonoidis abingdonii. The sequence continues at coordinate 57,783,345 of NC_133776.1, forward strand.
GATGACTTCAAGAAAGTAGAGGTGTTTAATGCCTATTCTGCTTCAGTCTTCCCAAAAAGATTAATGGCAACCAAATTCTCAGCATAATTAATATTAATGACAAGGGGGAAGGAATGTAAGCCCAAATAGGGAGAGAACAGGTTACAGAATATTTAGATTAATTAGATGTATTAAAGCCAGCAGGATCTGATGAAATTCATCCTAGGGTACTGAAGGAGCTAACTGAAACCATTTTGGAACCATTAGCAATTATCTTTGAAAACTCATGGAGGACGGGTGAGGTCACAGAGGACTGAAGAAGGGCCAACATAGTACCTATAATTTCAATACATGGAAAGATACTAGAACAAATTATTAAACAATCCATTTGGAAGCACCCAGAGGATAATAGTTATAAGGAATAGCCAGAATGGATTTGTCAAAAACAAATCATGCCAAACCAACCTCATTTCCTTCTTTGACAGTATTACTGACCAGATGGATGGATGGAAGGAGGAAACATAATATATCTTGATTTTAATAAGGCTTTTGACACAGTCCTACATGACATTCTCATAAGTAAACAAGGGAAATGTGGTCTAGATTAAATTACTATAAAGTGGGTGCACAACTGGCTGAAAGACTGTACTCAAAGAGCAGTTATCAATGGTTTGCTGTTAAATTGGGAGGACATATTCAGTGGGATCCCACAGGGGTCAGTTCTTGATCCAGTACAATTCAACATTTTCATCAATGACTTGGATAATGGAGTAGACAGTAACCTTATAAAATCTGCAGAGGATACCAAGATGGGAGGGGGTTGCAAGCACTTTGGAGGACAGAATTAGAATTCAAAACAACCTTGACAAATTGGAGAAATGGTCTGAATTTCGACAAAATGAAATAAAATAAAGATAAGTGGCAAACTACTACACTTAGTAAGGAAAAATCTAATGCACAATTACAACATGGTAAACTAATCGGCCAGGTGGTTAGTACTGCCGAGAAAGCTCTGTGTTGGTTATTGTGGATCACAAATAAAAAATGACTTAATGTGATGCAGTCACAAAAAAGGCTAATATTCTGGGGTGTGTTAACAGGAGTGTTGCATGGGAGGTAATTGTCACATTCTACTTGGCACTGGTGAGATTGCAGATGGAGTACTATGTCCAGTTGTGGGCCTCACACCTTAGCAAAGATGAGGACAAACTAGAGAGAGTCCAGAGGAGAGCATCAAAATTATAAAAGCTTCAGAAAACCTGACCTATAAGGAAAGGTTAAATCACAGATCAGCAACCTTTGGCATGCCGCTTGCCAGGGTAAGCACCCTGGTGGGCCGAGCCCATTTGTTTACCTACCGTGTCCACAGGTTTGGCCGATTGCGGCTCCCACAGGCCGCAGTTCGCTGTCCCAGGCCAATGGGGGCGGTGGGAAGCGGTGCAGGCTGAGGGATGTGCTGGCCGCTGCTTCCCGCCGCCCCCATTGGCCTGGAGTGGCAAACTGTGGCCAGTGGGAGCTGCAATCGGCTGAATCTGCGGACACGGTAGGTAAAAAAGAAACCAGCCCAGCCCACCAGGGTGCTAACTCTGGCAAGTCACATGGCAAACGTTGCCGATCCCTGGGTTAAATAAACAGGCCATGTTTAGTCTTGAGAAAAGAAGACTATGGGGGGAACTGATAACAATCTTCAAGCATATGAAGGGCTGTTACAAAGAGGATTGTGATCAACTGTTCTCTATACCCAATTAAGGCAGGACCAGAAGTAATGGGCTTAATCTGCTGCAAGTGAGATTTAGGTTAGATACCAGGAAAAACTTTCTAACTATTCAAGTGGTTATGCTCTGGAACATGCTTCCAAGGGAGGTTGTGGAATTCTCATCACTGGAGGTTTTTAAGAAATCCTGGGCTACACTAGCGGGGGGTTGGAACTAAGATATGCAACTTTAGCTACGCTAGTCACGTAGCTGAAGTCGAAATATCTTAGTTCGACTTACCTGGCTGTCCTCACAGCGGCAAGTCAACCGCTGCGGCTCCTCCATCGACTTTGCTTACTCCTCCTGCTGAGGTGGAGTATGGGCATCGATTTGGGGATTGATTTATTGTGTCTAGATGAGATGCAATAAATCAGTCCCCGATACACCGAACACTATCTGCTGATCCGGCAGGTTGTATAGACGTACCCTTGGTCTGCGTTTACGCGATCCTGCCTCAGCACAGTGGGCTGGATTTGATGACTTCTCAGGGTCCTTTCCAGCCCTACATTTCTATGATTCTATTACAGAGTGGAACATACAATGATCACTGGTCCATGGAGCAGCAGAACTATTCTGACTCAGGCCTAGGACTTAGCATAGTGAGTCACAGACCTCAGGCCAGTATAATATTTTTGCCTTATAATTCATACCATGAGAGCAGGTAGGGGAGTGGGAAGGTGATAAGAAGACAGATGAGTGAGAAGATTCCTTGGGCTGATGTCAGCAGAGCACTCTGCTTAGAGCAATGGGTGTGATTATAAAGGACAATCAATTATAGCAGAGTCACCAAAGATATTTCCCAAACTAGCTGTGTTTGATTCAATACATATTTCAGACAGAAAGCTCAGTTATTCTGGACACTTTCTGCTGATTTTCAGTGCTCCGCATGCAGAAGGAGGGCCAAATACACTGCAGGTAGACAGAGACAAGTACCACAAAGTTTGCTCCTTACAAAATACCTCTTCAAAAGTTGTAAATCTCTTCCTTCCATCACACAGGCAAGAATTGTATGTTTGTAATGGTAAACTGACAGTAACAATTCCCTGGTTTGTGCTGAGCTCAACAAACAGGTCGGCCAAGGCCACATTCTACTCTGTAACGCTGGTGTAAAACCAGAGTGACTCTGCTGGAGTCAGCTCAGGATTTACACTCGTTTCCAACAGCAGAATCTTGTGCTTTTAAGATACCTCCCTTCTGTCTTCCAATGCCTTAAAAACTGTACCAGCAGATGTGACCACAGAGGGAATTTTATAGTTACAGGGTATTATAAAACAATCAGTACTGCTCCAGTGACACTCCTGGGCCTGCACACAGCCCTGGGAGAAGTGAAGGCCTCGTATTAATGCACAAGGCTGAGCTAAAAATGGCTGTCACAACCAGAAGACTTTCAGGGCTGATGTGGCAGCAAAAGGAGGCCTCCAATGAGGCCCCCATCAAGCCCCAGAATTGCTAAGTAGACCTCTGTACTGCTAAAGGCTACTAACCCAGCAGCAATGGACAGGGGCATGCTCCTGTGTAGATGAACTATGAGATTGCCCATGCTGCCCATTAGAGTTGCCAGTTTTGGTAGGATGTATTCCTGGAGGTTCTGTCACATGACAATCTTTAATTAAAGATTAATCTTTAATTCCTGGAGACTCCAGGACAATCATGAAGCATTGGCAACCCTAGCTGCCATGCTCCTGGATGCCACCCCATAGGATCCCCCTTTCTGCACCTTCACGACAGCACAGTCATAGAATCATAGAATATCAGGGTTGGAAGAGACCTCAGGAGGCCATCTAGTCCAACCCCCTGCTCAAAGCAGGACCAACACCAACTAAATCATCCCAGCCAGGGCTTTGTCAAGCTGTGCCTTAAAAACCTCTAAGGATGGAGACTACACCACCTCCCTATGTAACCCATTCCAGTGCTTCACCACCCTCTAGTGAAACAGTGTTTCCTAACATCCAATCTAGACCTCCCCCACTGCAACTTGAGACCATTGCTCCTTGTTCTGTCATCTGCCACCACTGAGAACAGCCGAGCTCCATCCTCTTTGGAACCCCCCATTCAGGTAGTTGACAGCTGCTATCAAATCCCCCCTCACTTTTCTGCAGACTAAATAATCCCAGTTCCTTCAGCCTCTCCTTGTAAGTCAGTCCCATGGCTCTGTGGAATAAAGTTTGCCCAATGGCATTTGCTGGTATGGCCATATCTCTCATTCATACTGAGTTTAGGCCACCAGATTTATCTCACTTATACTGGTTGAAGTGAGCCCTGATCCAAAGCGATCCCTATTTCTGTCTGTGACCCAGCCCTCAGATCAGTCCTCCTGCCCCATTCAACAGCAACCTGTGACTCGAGAAGTGCTCGAGAATTGCTACAGAATGAAAGAAAACCTCCCCAAGGCGGAAATGCCAGCTAGTTCTAGATTCCAAAGCCAGGAAGGACCATTGTGATAATCTAGTCTGACCTCTTATATAACACAGACCAGAGACCTGCCCTACAATAATTCCTAGAGCAGATCTTTTAGAAAAACATCCAGTCTTGAATTAAAACTTGCCAGTGATGGAGAATCCACTATGACCCTTGGTAAGTTGTTCAATGGTGAATTACTGTCACTGTTAAAAATGTACAACTTATTTCCAGTCTGAAATTGTCTAGCTTCAGCTTCCAGTCACTGGATCTCATTATACCTTTGTTTGCTAGACTGAAGATCACATTATTAAATATTTGTTCCCGCTGTAGATACTTATAGGCTATAATCACCCCTTAATAGTCTCTTTGTTAAGCCAAATAGATAGACCTCAGGAGCTCAATCACTACAAGGCAGGTTTTCTAATCCCTTAATCATTCTTGTGGCTCTTCTCTGACCCCTCTCCAATTTATCATCGTCCTTCTTGACTTGTGGACACCAGAGCTGGACACAGTGTACCAGCAGCAGTCACTCCAGTGTCAAATATAGAGGTAAAATAACCACTCTGCTCTGGCTTGCAATTCTCCTGTTTATGCAGCCCAGGATCCTATTAGCCCATTTGGCCACAACTTTGCACTGAGACTCATGGTCAGCTGACTATCCACCCCCCACAAATATAAATCTCGGCTAAAGCAGGGTATGAAACTAGCAATTGCACCCTCTAGAGGCTGAAATGGAAGCAGGCCAAAGGCACCCAGAATAGTTCAAGATCTTCATTCATGTCTCATCACCAGCAGCTGCTTGTTCTAATAGTTAGGGACCCACACAACATGTGGGGAACCAGACAGACTAAGGCCTCAGTTCTGGAAACACTTATGCACAGGCCTAACCTTTTACTCATGAAAATAGCCCCTAGGAGTCATGGAGGCTGCTCAGATGAGTCAAGCTCTGCCCATGCTTCAGTGTTTGCAGGATCAGGGCCTGGCTGGCTGTTCGAGGGAAACAGTTAAACTGACTCTGCAATTTCTCTGACAAAGGCATGGAGCAACCAAAGTGTGATAAAGAGAGATAAATACGGGGTTCCCCCTCCAATCTCCTACAGTTCTGGGGCACCGAGGCATCATCTGTAACAACAGCAGGTAAAAAAAGTGCAGAGAGCAATGTGATTTTTAGGCTCATGGTGTCCTTTTAACAACAATCCCATCCCTCCTCATCTCACTCCTAGCTATTCTGGGGTTTCCCCTTTAACACACACATGCCACATCATAAAGAGGAAACTGCAAGACACACAAAAACTTGAGTCATTTATAACTTTCAGGCCACCTCTAAGATCCAGAACTGATGCAAACACTTTGGCACCAGCTGGTAATGGGTTCCAGCTGGAGCTTCAAGTCTGCTGCGGTACAGTGAACGGGGAGACCCAAGGAGACAGGGACTCCCATTGGTGCCAGGGATACCAACAGAGCTGGGGCAGCTGGAGAAGCAGCAGCCCTGGGTGCAGTATCCGAATGGTGCTGTTTCTGCTGACGCTGCCTTTTCCCTCTGCTAGGGTGAATCACAGAAGGAGAGAGAAGGACAAAAACTAGCAGCTTGAGAATCATAGACTCATAGAATCATAGAATATTAGGGTTGGAAGAGATCTCAGGAAGTCATCTAGTCCAATCCCCTGCTCAAAGCAGGATCTATTCCCAACTAAATCATCCCAGCCAGGGCTTTGTTAAGCCAGGCCTTAAAATCCTCTAAGGATGGAGACTACACTACCTCCCTAGGTAATCCATACCAGTGCTTCACCAGTGAAATAGTGTTTCCTAATATCCAACCCAGACCTCCCCCACTGCAACTTGAGACCATTGTTCTTTTTTCTGTCATCTGCCACCACTGAGAACAGTCAAGCTCTATCCTCTATGCAGCCCCCTGTTCAGGTAGTTGAAGGCTGCTACCAAATCCCTCCCCACTCTTCTCTTCTGCAGACTAAATAACCTCAGTTCCCTCAGCCTCTCCTTGCAAGTCATGTTCCCCAGTCCCCTAATCAATTTCATTGCCCTCCACTATACTCTCTCCAATATGTCCACATCCCTTTTGCAGTGAGGGGACCAAAACTGGATGTAATACTCCAAGTGTGGCCTCACCTGTGCAGAAAAGAGGGGAATAATCACTTTCCTCAATCAGCTGGCAATGCTCCTACTAATACAGCCCAATGTGCCTTTGGCCTTCTCGGCAACAAGGGCACTGTTGACTCATATCCAGCTTCTCATCCACTGTAATCCCCAGGTCCTTTTCTGCAGAACTGCTGCTTAGCCAGTCCATCCCCAGCCTGTAGCGGCACATGTGATTCTTCCTTCCTAAGGGCTTGGCTACACTTGCAAGTTGCAGCGCTGGTGAGGGGGTTACAGCGCTGCAACTTACTCGGTGTCCACACTTACAAAGCTCAGCCAGCGCTGCAACTCCCTGGCTGCAGCGCTGGCTGTACTCCTGGTCTGCTACGGGTGTAGCGAATCCAGCTCTGGTGATGCAGCGCTGCTCATCAGGTGTGGACACTCACCAGTGCTGTTATTGGCCTCCAGGGTATTAAGAGGTATCCCAGAATTCCTGTCTACAACAAACTGGAAGGTACTCCGCGAGCTACCAAACACAGCTGCTCTTTGCTCCAGCGAGCGAGCCGAGCCGAGGCTTTGGAATGTTCAAGCTGTTTGCTTGAGGAGACAAACAGCACGGGCGGGGGGGAGGGGAAGGGAGTCCGTCGGAGAGCTGCTTATCTGGTCTGAAGCTTTTTACATTTAAGAGTGATTGAGGATGGGTGGGGGAAATGGCCAGATTTGCAAGGCAGGGAGCTCACAGTGTCTGCTCCAAAAATCCGCTCTCTCTGTCTCCCCGACGCTCCCTGTCACACTCCACCCCACCCCCTCTTTGAACTTGCAAGGAGGGAGCTGTCACAGTGCCTGCTCCAAAAATCCGCTCTCTCTGTCTCCCTGACGCTTCCTGTCACACTCCACCACCAACCCCTCTTTTGAAAAGCACGTTGCAGGCCACTTGAACGCTGGGATAGCTGCCCACAATGCACCTCCCAACAGCGCTGCAAATGCTGCAAATGGGGCCATACTGCAGCGCTGGTAAAGTGTCAGTGTGGCCACACTGCAGCGCTGTTCCTACACACCTGTACGACCACAGCTGTAACTCCCAGCGCTGCACATTTCCAAGTCCTACACTTAGGGTACCCATACCCTAAGTGTAGGACTCTGTACTTGTCCTTGTTGAACCTCATCAGATTTCTTTTAGCCCAATCTTCCAATTTGCCTAGGTCACTCTGGACCCTATCCCTACCCTCCAGTGTATCTACCTCTCCCCACAGCTTAGTGTCATCTGCGAACTTGCTGAGGGCGCAATTCATCCTGTCATCCAGATAATTAATAAAGATGTTGAACAAAACCAGAACCAAGACCGACCCCTGCGACACTCCACTTGATACTGGCTGCCAACTAGACATAGAGCCATTGATCACTACCCATTGAGCCCGACAATCTAGCCAGCTTCCTATCCACCTTATAGTCCATTCATCCAATCCAGGGATTGGCAATCTTCGGCACGTGGCTTGCCACGGTAAGCACCTGACAGCCAGGCCCTTTGTTTACCTGCCGTGTTCGCAGGTTCAGCTGATTGCACCTCACGCTGGCTGCAGTTCGCCGCTACAAGCCAATGGGAGTGGCAGGAAGCGATGGCCAGCACATCCTGCAGCCCGCACCACTTCCCGCAGCACCCATTGGCCTGAGATGGCAAACCGCAGCCAGTGGAAGCCGCACTCGGCCAAACCTGTGGATGTGGCAGGTAAACAAATCGACCCACCTGCCAGGGTGCTTACCCTAGTGAGCTGCATGCCAAAGGTTGCCGATCCCTGATCCAATCCATACTTTTTAAACTTGCTGGCAAGAATACTGTGGGAGACCGTATCAAAAGCTTTGCTAAAGTCAAGATATATCAAGTCCACTGCTTTCCTCATATCCACAGAGCCAGTTATCTCATCATAGAAGGCAATCGGATTGGTCAGGCATTATTTGCCTTTGGTGAATCCATGCTGACTGTTCCTGATCACCTTCTTCTCCTCCAAGTGCTTCAAAATGGATTCCTTGATTCCATCTTCTTCGCACAGCCAGGAAACGAGGCCCTGATGGTGGACATGTCCTGTGCTGAGCTGATGCTGCACTTCTTTCAGCCAACAGGGCCAAGGGCAAGTGAGGTCATTTTTAAACCATCATTGCCTTTGCGCTTAAAGCAGGCTGGAATATAGGGACCCTCACTTACATGAAGGGGGTTTGCTGTGGTAGAGAAAGATGTTAGTGTCCTAAACCAGCAGTGCAGAGTAGCAAATGCTCAGCCCGATCCTGCCAGGAGCTGAGCACCTTCTGGGAGACTGATCTCACTGCTAGTTGAGGTTGCTTAGCACTTAGCAGCTTACAGGACTGGACCCTCTGCATCACAAAGCCCCAGTTATACCTACTTCCTCTCCTAGGTGGTTGTAAAGAGTTAAGTATGACCACAAACTGCCTCAGCCTGCAGGGATGATGCCTCCTCCTCTCAGTTATCCATGACCTCTTTACCTCTAGCTTGGCTACAGCAATGGGCTTAGCCTGGCTTTACCCACCAAAGCCCCCCAGAAAGTCAGCTTGGGCACAATGCAACCCTTCTCCTTTTGAATGAGGCAGGCAGCTTGACTGATTCCACTCTTTTGGCCTGGCTGCCAAGGAGACTCCCAAATGAAAGTCTAAGGGCTGGCCACCAGTTTCAAGGTCCTAAATGGCTGTGGCCCCTAAAAGACTGACTCTCCATCTCCTAGGTGCTGTCCAACCTTTGTTCATCCAGGATGCAGGATCTAAGCATCCAGGGGTCAAGGTGATGGGTTTCAGAAGCAGGGACTTCTCAGTAGTGAGCCCAAGAATTTACTCCCAGCAGGAATTTGTCTTAACTTGAACTTTGGCCACTTTTTGATAGAGTTTCGTCTCTTTATCCTGGCTTTCAAATTCAAGCCTCAGCTGACTGGCCAAGTCACTCCCTTTTCTACAGGCCAGATTCACTCCAGGGGGTGAACTGACATCCCAGAATTTACAGCCCCAGAGTCCAAAGACACCTAAATTTCCCCCACTGTTAAAAAGACCCGGCTGCTTAGAACACAAGGATCATCAGGAGTTTCAGGAACAGGGGGATGTTTTATTTAAAAAGATAATATAAAGATCAGGATTTAAGGGGAATGTTGGCTGTGGTTTAGTCTCTTGCAGTACTCTTGCATGTTGCTTTGATGATCCTAGTGAGTTTCAGTGCTCTAAAGAGGTCTGACCAGCAGCAGTGTGAATGGGGCATTGCTGTGCTATTGACAACGGGTGATAGAATCATACCACTGATAACCATGTGAAAACGACAGAGGGACAGAGCCGACACTGAGTGGGGGACAGAGCAATCTACTGAAGCGAGATGAAACTGCCTAACTTCCTACTGTATTTTCCACTGCATGCATCTGATGAAGTGGGCTGTAGCCCACGAAAGCTTATGCTGAAATAAATGTGTTAGTCTCTAAGGTGCCACAGGTACTCCTGTTCTTTTTGCGGATACAGACTAACACGCCTGCTACTTTGAAACCTGCCTAAGGACAGTGACATCTTGTACCGAGAGAGTGTTACATTCTTAGGGGTCAGCACAACCATAGTCCTGCAAATCCATCTGCTAATATCAACCCCTTGCTAGCATGGGTTCCTACTGACTTCAGTAGGACTCTAGGCAGGCATAACAGCCTGAGCCAGCACACATATTAGCAGTCAGGGCCACAGCCAGCAATACAAGAACAAGATTCTTCTGCATCTCTCAGTGCAGGTAGTGGGGCTTCTATTTCAAAGCCTCTGAGATTGGTTCCAGGATTTCAAAATCATTGCAGCTTGTCTATTAAAATGCAGAGCTCAGGCTGGCAGTGCTGATGGTCATAAGAGCCTCATACAATTGTTTCATTTTTAACCACATTTATTCAGTTTTAAATCAGTTTCTGGGAACAACCTGGCCCTTGACTGATCCGCAAAATTTTGTGATGCATCCCAGTGATCAGCTCTCCCTGGCAGGGGCAGATTAGCAGCATCCAGCCAAGGTGTGAGCCCCAAGACAAGCAGAGAAATTAGCCCAATATTCCCTTCAGTTCTGTGGCAGAATTTTAGCCCCTCCAGCACATCACTGCCCTGCTCACCCTTAGAGCCTAAAACTCAGCGGGTGCTCCCAATTCCTCCTGAATCCTGTTGCCTCCTGAGCGTCTTTTCCTTTCCTCCTCCTGAGATCTTGCTGCCCTCTAGTGGTCTTTGGATGTGATGACAGCTCTAAAACTACCCACCTCCCCAATTCTGCAGCTTTCAGTTATTTCAACGTAAGTCTCAGTGTCCATTATACTGATATTTTATTTCTTAGGCTTTGTCTATACTGGAACCTGAACAAAAACACCTCTCTAAACGTCAAAAGTTTTGTTGATGAAAAATGCTGGTATGAACTCCGCTTTGTCAACAGGAACTCTCTCCTGCCGACAAAGCTATCGCTGCTCATTGGGGGGTAGAAGTTTTTTTGTCAGTGGGAGAGCTCTCTCCTGCCGACAAACAGTGGCTACACTGCACGCCTTTTAGTGGCACAGCTTTAGTGGCACAGCTGTGTCACTAAAAGGTGTGTAGTGTAGACAGCCTCACTCTGCATGCTATAATCCAAACATTTATGCAGAAAGCATTCAAAGGATTTGCAAGGGCATGTAAGCAAAGTCTCAGTGCAGCACCAGAAACATGCACGAATTATCAGATAAGCATCTGCATTTATTTAGTTTACACCACATCCTTTTTGGCACCTGGGATGCTAGGCACCACCATCCCAGCATCTGCTCTCAAGCCAAACACACTTGCTGTAACACCAGGCCCCGTATTTGCAGCCAAAACCATCTAACATGACCCACAACCCACCTGAGCAAGTCAGCGTAGGTTGGTACTAGTAACAGCAGCTTGAATATGTGCAAGTCAGCATAGGTGGTACTAGTAACAGCAGCATCTATGCAACAGACAGCACTAAACATGACAAGGGGTTCGTCATGTAGGTCTACTGGCCACAGGCAATGGGCGGCAGGGGAAGACAGTCCTGAGCTCTTAGCTGTCTGAGGAGCTGCTGCAGCTCAGACTCTTCTCCCTACCTGTGCTCATGCAGGAGAATTTTGCCAAGTGTCTGTTGGAAGTGCCAATCCGCCAACCTACAGCAAGTGGGAGGAGGGATATTGGAAGTGCCAATCTGCCAACCTACAGCAAGACTCACCAAAACACACAGGAAATTCTCCTTTAATGGGCTCAAAATGAGCACAAAGTGAGGTTCTCCCTCTAGGTAAGTGAGAGTTGGTGAGTTTCCATCTCCTCATCTGGGGAAAGTCAAACCTTTTTTTTGGCTCCTTTTCCTGTTTAGGGCCCCAGGGCCCCACACAAGGCATTATGTGGCCCCTTAAACCGAAGTTAGGTGGAAGAGATGCCCAAACCATGCAGCAGAGCCACAGCATTATGTTGTTCCACCTCTCTCCCCCACAGCCCTCTCAGTATCAATACTTCCCACTCCAGTCCAGTGTTATTGACATTAAATTCATTTTATTTTCTGCTGTCCTGAATTGGTAAATGTTTGCTGTGTTACTCCCAGAGTGTCCTCACAGCCTGTCTCTTTTGGCAAAGGAGTGCTATGCTCTCAATAACAGCTCAGCTGAGCGCAACAGCTGGGATTGGGGGTGGGGGGAAGAGATTGTTTTAACTTTTCAGCCCATCTCCTGATCTTTGCAGTACTTTGGGATATGAGGTTGATTTAACTCTCCTCCCCAGCCCAGTCTTTGCAGTTGGGGAGAGGGGGCAGGGAATAGAAAGATTTAACTCTTTCCCCCCCTGCCTAGCTCTGATCTTTGTAGGGGGGAGGGGCGGGGGATTGTCTTGCTTTAGCCCTTTCTTCCTCCCCACGCTGGTCTCTGCAATGGGGAGAAGGGTGAGAGTAGAGGTCGGGGAGCCACACACTGACCTGGATCGCAGCCTCCAGCCTCAGTCCTGGCTTCTTGTCAGCCCACTCACTCATCGCTCAAAGTCGCAGTCTAACCCAAACGCATGCTGGGCTTTCTAACCTCTGTACAGCAGCTCCTAATGCAACACAGAGGGCATGGCTCGGAGTGGCGGATGGGAGCGGGGGGGGGGGGGATCTCAGGCCTGTGGAAATGGGGAGAAGGACGGTCCCGAGGAGATGATGGATCTCAGACCTGGGGGAGGTGGTAGAGAGGTCTCAGGCCCAGAGGACGGGGGTTCTGGGTGGATGGAGGATGTCACAGATCTGGGGTCCTGGGGGCCACGGACCTGAGAACAGGGGTCCCGGGGGATGGAGGGTGTCCCAGGCCCGGAGGATGGAGCTCCAGGTGGGGGCGGGGAAGGGAGGCTCAAGCCAGGCGCCCCCGATGGTCGCTACTCGGGATCGGCGGCTGTATCTCGCTGGAGCGGAGTGGAAGCGGCAGGCCCCGGCCGTGGTTGCTGTGGAAACCGGGACGCCGAGGGCCCGGAGTTGCCATGGAAAAAGAACGCGGGCCCGGGGTTGCCGTAGGGACCAAAGGACGCGGCGCGGCGCGGCGCGGGCTGTCTCCTGGAGACTCGGGACCGGGCCGAGCGGGGGCGGGGGAGAAGAAGTATATCAGGGGATCTCAGCGTTTGGCACGCGGCTGGCCAGGGTAAGCACCCTGGCAGGCGGGGCAGGTTTGTTTACCTGCCACTTCCGCAGGTTCGGCCAATCGCAGCTCCCACTGGCGGCCAGCACTGCCCGCAGCCCCCATTGGCCTGGAGCAGCGAACCGCGGCCAGTGGGAGCAGCGATCGGCCAAACCTGCGGACGCAGCACAAATGGGCCGGCCCGCCAAGGTGCTTAGCTTGGCGAGCCACGTGCCAAAGGTTGCCAATCCCTGCCCTACACAGCAATTAAACGGCCCCTTAACCTAAGCCCCTCAAGGCCAAACTGGCCCCGCCCAGCCTTGGGTGTCTAATTACCGCGTAGAAATACCCTAAAATAGGCCAGAGCTGCTCCTTTATCACATTCACTCTCCACATATTTGTCAGAAATCCAAGAGGATCCCTATAAACTTGAGTAGGTGGGATCCTAACTTCTGTCCCTGTGCGAGTGAGAGAGTAACTGGCTTGGTTCAGACATAGGCCCTGCTTGGTAACCTTGCCTCTCAGCAGCACACAAGTGCCAACTGCTACAGGTGCCTCCTCTTCAGTCCGCTCTTCTGCCCAGTCAGCACATTTCCAGCTCATCTGCCCACTCCGCCTTTATTGTACCTGCTGTATCTGTACCTCTTCAGTCAGTCTGGGTGCATAATAAATGTGAGATAATCATGGTATCTGGGATGTCTCTGCTGTGGAGGATTTCACTCCTCCTAGCCCACAGATATTCAGGGGCTGGCTCTGTTGCTATGGTCCCTCCTTCCACATGAGCAATGTCCACTGGAGTTTCCAAAGAGGTGAATAATTTTTTTCCCCATACACAAGTCTCACCCATTCCTGTCCATTTTGTGTTAAATAATCTGCAAATGGATATAAAATTCTTATACAAAATATACATAGTAAAGTCTGTTACTATAATTTGTCTTTAAAGATACTGCACCCTGTATCCACACGCACATTAGACTAGACAAATTAGACTAGACAAACCTAAAATTGAGCTAATGCAAAGCTATGTCTTCTCATGAGAAGAAAGTAGCTATCTTCAGCAGCTCTGCAGGAGCCATAACTACATTCCTACACCCACACTGATCAGACTTGCATAGGAACACACCTTTTCCTTTAGATCAGACTACATCCCACTGCAATGAAACCCAATGGAGTTGTTTATCTGCCAAGGACCAGCCTTGTCTATGTGGTTTTAGGGGCTGGAGACAGGTCTCAACAATACTACAATTTCTGACTAAGGTAGAATTAGTATTTACAAGATGATATCAGGCTTGTAATGAAAATAAAAGGGATTCTTTACTGAGATAGATAGTTTTCTCTGGATCTCCAGCACCCTATCTAAAGAGGATCTCCTGGATCCTAGCCTGAAATGAGAACCCATAAGGGAATGATCAGTATGCAGGATATTATTCACTCTTAGAAAAAGAATTTTTAAAAGTTGTCCTTTAAACAACACACTTGAAAGTCAGGCCATTTACTATTACATTTCCAACCCCATCCTTAAGGCTGCCACATCCTTCCTCTCCTGCCACTTACAAACCTCCCTATTCACAACACAGAACTTCAATCTGTGTTGAAGCAGAGGAGTTGGCCATGCTACAAGTACTCCAGGAAGGCTTAGTGGCCTCACTTTGGATTCAAATAGATTTAAGACAAACTGTCAGAGCAGTACTGTGGACAGTATTTGGCCAGACCAGTACTTCAAGCTGAATTCTGTGTAACCCAATGGGCAGTGTATGTTACACATTCCCCCACTGTGCTGGATTCACAAAGGATGTGATTCTGTGACAGTCCCCAACTACAGGGTACACCTGCACTACAACTGGGGGACATGGCTGCCTTTTGAAGACAGAGCAACAGCAGTGAAGCTGTGGCAGCATGGGGTAGCCCCACCCCCCTAGGATTCTGGGTACATACTTGAGTGGCTTCCACTGGTGTAATGTAACCTGAGTTAGCTTTGATCTGCCTACACATACTCCAGTCACATTTCCTGACTGCAGTAGAGCCTGAGCTACAGGGGCTCGCTCTTTAACTCAAGCCGTAGGGACTCTTTCTTTCAGTTTTGGGCATCTCCAGTTCAGTCCCTAAGATGATGGCCTTCTCAATACACTTTCATCTGTAACAGGGTTGCACTGTCTGTGAAGAAAAAGTAGGCACCTGCTGATATTTCTTTGTTCTCCTCTTTCACTTTTCTTGTTCTCTTCCTTTATCTGGTTCTGTTGCTCTCTTGGGGCCTGATCCAGTTCCCACTGAAGCCAATGAAAATTTTGCCATTAAATTCAATGGAAGCCAGAGGCCGATAACCTCAGTTATGCTATGGCTGGGAGTTGGGACCTGATCCCAGCCTTAAAAGCATGTCCAGAATCAGCGACACTGCTAAATCAAGCATGTTCTTTTGAACTCTAAAAAGCTTCCCAACCCTTTCCCCAGATTGAATATTTGCTTATTGGTGGTGCATGGGGTTGTGGGGGGAGGGATATCTGCCATTCCTTGGTGAGTTAATGGATTGCTAACTAATGGAAGAGCTGACTCAGATGGATTATTTGCTCTGGAGGGGCAGGGGAGCAGGATGTGAGGAAAGCTGGAGTGTTATTCCAGAGTAGTTAGTGGACAAAGGTGCTTCTATTTCCTGGAACAGTAACTCTGAAGCAATAGCTGGAGTCTGCATCTGGGATGGAAGGAATGCTGTGAGGCTGCATGCCTGGCTCTGCTTATCTATGCCCCAAGGTGAAAGTGGGGGACCATGACACAAAACAGAGGAAGCCTTTATTGACTTGCACTCTGTGTTTAATGTCCCCTATTTACTCTGCTAAAAGAGAATGTGGGGGGGGAAGAAGGGGCAAGAACCCTGGAGCCACATAGAATATGGAATTCAGACATACAGTACATAGCAAAGAGTGGCTGGGGCCCCATTCAGATCCCAATAAAAGCAATGGGATTTTTGCCAATGGTTTCAGCGGTAATGGGACTGGGCCCTGTGGACATAGTTTGCTGTTGCTCTGCTCCTTGTACTGTCTTTCCCACCAGAGCTGAGTGAGTGTAAAATGCTCAGATCTGGCACCATTCCACATCCACATTGCACTGATGGAAATGATTGCACAAAGGAATCAGGGCCTTCATTCTCATTTGGTGCCTTTGAATTGGTAACCCTTGGGAGGGGGGTCTCTTCCAGGGCTTGTCCACACAGAGTTACACCTGTTTAACTAAAGATGTGACTTTACATAGTTGAATGAAGAGAAGAATGAGGGAAGATTTGATGGCTGCTTTCAAATATCTGAAAGGGGGTTCCAAAGAGAATGGATCTAGATTCTTCTCAGTGGCACCAGATGACAGAAGAAGGAGTAATGGTCTCAAGTTGCAGTGGGGGAGGTTTAGGTCGGATATTAGGAAAAACTTTTTCACTAGGAGGATGGTGAAGTACTGGAATGGGTTACCTAGGGAGGTGGTGGAATCTCCTTCCTTAGATGTTTTTAAGGTCAGGCTTGACAAAGGCCTGGCTGGGATGATTTAGTTGGGGATTGGTCCTGCTTTGAGCAGGGGGTTGGACTAGATGCTGAGGTCCCTTCCCAACCTCTTGTTAATCATGAATTCTATGTAATGTGGTGCAAAGCTTGGTGTAATGCCTCTTTTTGAGTTTAAATTAGGCTTAATTTCATGTTTACTGATGTTGATATAGAGTCAGGAATTGGCAACCTTTGGCACGTGGCTCGCCAAGTGCGGGCTTCCCACTGCCCCCATTGGTCTGGAGGACCCACTGGCCTAGGTGGGAGCCATCGACGGCTGAACTTGTGGATGCAGCAGGGTAAACAAACGGGCCCAGCTCGCCAGGGTGCTTACCCTGGTGAGCCACGTGCCAAAGGTTGCCGATCCCTGCAGTAGAAGTTTCTGTGCAGACAAGGCCTGAATCTTCCTCTCATCAGCTTGTGTGACTGCAAAGAGCAGTGTGGAGTAATAACAGACAGGACTTGTGTAACCAACACACCTCCTGGGTGTGGTGTTCTGTCCCATCTAGAGGCACCGAGACCACTTAGAGAGAGAGATAAAATGAGTCTGCCCTACAGCTTTAGCTAACAGCCAGCTGGCTTGTAGCTTATGCAGTAGAGGCTCATGAACTAAACTCCAGAAATCCCGTGTTCGATCCTGCTGGGGTCTGTCAGCATTACACTTGCAGTACTATTATGTTGCTCATTGTGCTGGTTGGGATGATGAAAAGTTGCAAATCTGCTTGCACTCGAACCCTTATCTACACTTGGTCCAAACTTCTGCAAAGTTTGCCCTTTGCAAGGAAACCTTCCGTAACTGATTTGCTCCCAAAGGCAAATGTTTTGGAAAGAGTGAGTTCACTCCACTGCCATTTTTATATTACACAATAGGGGGAGGGATACTTTGTAAAGAACTGCAAAGTGGCTAGTATTCCTTCCCTTCTAACCCAGTCCCATGGTTCTTTTCCCATGAGAGGGAGAGGCATGATTTGGGCCTATAGCTTTTAGCAGGAACATAGATTTTCATCTGGAAATATACTTAAAGGAATGGATTTGCAGAAGAGCTCAGACCCAAGAGTTCCCATTTATACTCTTAAATCAGTGATCAGATTTTCAAAAGAGCTCATCATCTAAATGTAGTGGTCAACAGGAGAGAATAAAGAGAACTGTGGGGCACTGATAACTACAGTCAATTAGGCCACTACATTAGTTGGCTAAAGGGGAGCACTGTTCTTTTGAAAATCTGGCTTTAAAAGTATGTGCTGGTATCTAAAGATATTTTCTGTCATGGGTCATTGTAGTCATGATAATTAAACCATAAGGCTGGGACTTTCAAAGGAGTCTGTGGGATTTAGGCACTCAGACCCAATTGAACCTTTCAGTGGGTGTGGGTGCCTAACTCCTTCAGGGTCCTTCGGAAAGACTGCAAGTTGTTTGGGGCAGGGAGCAGCTGTTTGTGCAGTACCTAATGCAATGTTCTCCTGGACATGATGGGGGCTGCCAGGCACTGCTGGAATAATATTAATACATACTTCTGTGCTGACTGTATTAGGTCATTTGGTTTTCATATGAAAGATGGACATCCATTTTTTACAGCCTGGTTCTCATTTACACTAAGGCCTCTCTCTGGCAGTGAACTGGAAACTTAGAATGAGCGCAGCATCAGACCCTGCTAATATGCATTTGCACTCCCCTTCCCCCGTCTTTCCTTTTTCTGGTAATTTTCATCCTCTTTTCACTGCTGGAAAGGTGAACAGAAAGGGGCCTTAGTGTAAATGAGAACCAGCCTTTCAATCCGCATTGCCTTTTCTTATATGATTAGTATCTTTTTAGGGCATGTATGTAGAACATATTGGAAAACACTGCACAGCATTTTTCTAGATGGAGTGCTAGTGGGTTAATCTCTGCCTTGCTTCCAGCCTCTGCACTGACCAAGATGCAAGAACTAGAAATTGGCAGAGAGAGAGGCAGATACAATATAATAGGAACAATACCTAGCTTTGACACAGTGCTTTGCATTAGTGGATCTCAAAGTACTTTACATTTACTTGTCAGTACAAGGCCAAGTCTCAGCAGGAATTGTACTCAGGTGATAGTTCAGTGCATTTTTGGTCTAGCATATGAGGCATGGATGATTTGTGCAACAAAGATTAATTTCACTGAAAGAATGTATCAGAGTGAGCTGACAGACGACCTGAAGAGAAGAAACTCTCCCTGTTCTGAAGGGACCACCTGACTTTTTTCAAGTTTGAGGATTTCAAATGGCATCCAATGCTAATTTTTGACATGCTTGGTCTTTTAATCATCTCATTGTTATGCAATGGGTTGGCCAGAGTCCTCAATGAACATTCACCTCAAAGGCATTTCTTGCCTTGATGGGATACCAGCTGTGGGGCTGGTTGGCAGAGAGCCAGCCTGAAGTGGTTTTAAAGCAGCAAGCATCAATGGCAACTTGCCAATGGCAAATGGAAGAGTGAAGTCTGGCATGTCACACTGAGCGATGTCTGTTTCAAGGCTGCTCACTAATACAGGCCCCAGGTCTTGGATTCTGACTGTATTTCCTCCTCTCAACCACAGAGCACTCCAAGAGAGCAGACCCCAGCTCAGTGCTCACTGGGGACTTGATCCAGCGTTCACTGAAGTCAACAGGATTCTCTCCATTATTTTCAATGGACATTGGATCAGGCTCTGAACTTTACTCCAATGCAGTTCTGGACAGGAGCAAAAGCTTTTCTTTTTCATTTGCTCACAGATTTAGACTAGCAAATAGAAAATAACGCTGACTGTACTAGTGGGCAGTGTGAATAACTGCAGGGTAGCTCATACCCCCTGCCATACAGTCTGTGGCAGGAGGAAACTGAGCATGGACACTTCCCAGAGTGAAAAGTACAGGTTCCTACCCATGTGGCCCACAGTGGAGTGATGACACAGCCTCCAAACCCCTGTCAGAGGGTGGACTGGGTCCTTTCTGAGGGAATTGGTCCAGCTCACCAGTTTCTCATGATGTGGGGGAACTGCAGAGTGAGGCTGCAGGAATAGAGAATCTCCTGCTGTGGTCCCTGAGGAAGGGAGCTGTGGCAGGGTAGAAAGAAACTCCTGGCTAGAAGTTTAGTTTTACTTTGGGAAGAAGGCAAAGAAGACAAGCCAGGCCTTGTGTCTTCTCCAGCTGCTCAGAAGAGCAGGAAGAGGTAGCTCTCAGGGAACAGGGGCTGGAGTGAAAGACCTTTTTGTATTTATTTTTGACCTTTATGTTAATCAGCCAGACCCCAAGAAGGGTTGTTGCTATTGCACTCACGAAAGTCCTTTGTGTGTGGAGTTTATTGAGGAGCCTGAAGAGGGGAAACTGAGGCAGTGCACTGCAGAGCCACTCCAAGTCATAAGGGCATTCAGGAGGCAGCTGATCCTGTTATACTTCCTAAATCATAGGGAGCTATCTGCAGGCTTTTCAGTCTGGATTAAGGCATAGTCTCGGTAGGCCCATGCCTGGGGCCCCAGCTCCTGTAATTACAGGATGAGATCGGAATTCTGCTTGCATTAAAAAACACCTATGCTTTGAGCCCTCGTGGATGCAATGAAAACTTGAAAATATGTTCTGAGAATAACTGATGACTGCAGACATCCTGGAACAGGAGGTCCCAGAAGTGTGAACTGGCCCATTCATCTTAACTCTGACACCTGCTGCCATCCCAGGGAGGGGCAAAGCCATAACAAGGGGCAGGGAGGAAATAGGGGGGTCTCACATGGATTGTGGGTAGGACCTCAGATTGCCATCATCTGACACCAAGACTTCCTAAATGGTGCATGAGGAAATGGATGGGCACTGAGTCCAAGTGATCAGTGGGCCGGCTGCCTGTGGGCCATGAGGAGACACGTGACTTAGTCAAATGGACAGAAAACATCCCAAGCAAACCTCTTTGTGTACTGAACCCCTGCTCCTTCTCCCCAGTGACAGAGGGCTGTTCTGCAACTGAGCTCACAGGGAAATTCTTCATTGCCTCTTTTGTGTTTCATATAAATACTGCTAACAACGCACTGCAATGGACACTGAGTCAGCTCCCCACCTGATGTAAATCAGCATCTCTCCATTGAAGCCAGACCCCCAGCAGGGTATAAATCAGTATCTTTCCACTGAAATCAATGGAGTGATGTCTCTTTACACCAGCTGAGGATCTGGCCCGGCCATTTCCTGTTTGCTGAGCAGGATAGCTACCTGCTATGCCTCAGACTTATCACCCTGGCTTGGTCTCTTGCCAGATACATCTGATTGTTAAGTAGCCACTGTCAGGGTTCCCTCCCCACTCTGAACTCTAGGGTACAGATGTGGGGACCCGCATGAAAGACCCCCTAAGCTTATGTCTACCAGTTTAGGTTAAAAACTTCCCCAAGACACAAATTCTTCCTTGTCCTTGGAATGTTATTGCTGCCACCACCAAGTGAGTTAGACAAAGATTCAGGAAAAGGGCCACCTGTTTCCCCAAAATATCCCCCCCAAGCCCCTTCACCCCCTTTCCTGGGGAGGCTTGAGAATAATATACCAACCAAATAGGTTCGCAAGGTGGGCACGGTTCAGCCCTTGGGTTTTTAGGACACTAAAAACCAATCAGGTTCTTAAAATCAGAACTTTATTATCAAGAAAAAGTAAAAGAAGCACCTCTGTAGAATCAGGATGGAACGTAATTTTCAGGGTAATCAGATTCAAAACACAGAGGATTCCACTCTAGGCAAAACTTTAAAGTTACAAAAAAAAACCCACCCCAAAAAAACATGAATAAATCACCCCTCTTAGCCTAGGGAAAATTCACAAGCTAAAACAAAAGATAATCTAATACATTTCCTTACTATTACTTATAATTTGTAATCTTAGATGCTTAGTTCAGGTATGGCTTTAGGAGATGTATTTTCCCTGCCCTGGTTCCTCGCTGACCCAGAGAAAACACACAAATAGATCTCAAAACAAAAACCTTCCCACACAGATTTGAAAGTACCTTCTCCCCTTATTTGTCCTTTTGGTTAGCTACCAACCAGATTATTTGAGCTTCTGAACCCTTTACAGGTAAAGAAAAGATTTTATGCTACCCTTAGCTGTATGTTTATGACAGCCACCTTGGCAATCAATAGTTCAGAAGTATTTGGCACTCTTTCAGCTATGTAGGAGAAAAACACTGGGTTTATTAATGTCTTAAAATGTCTCTCCACTGTCTGCTTGTCCCACAGGGCACCTGCTCCCAGCCCTCTCTTCCTTTCCCCTCCCACCTGCATGCTTACCTGGCTGTACTGGGGAGGGTGTGGCTTGCACACCAAAGGAGCTCTGCAGACAGGAGGGTGTCTTTGCCCTGGCTTTGTAGCCATGGCTGTGAAGGTTTCTCATTGGCACAGCTATCAATGAGTGATACTGTCCCGTGAAGGTCAGAGAATGGAGCATTTCCAGAAGGCAGAGAACATCCTGCTGACTGTGCTAGAGAAAATCACTGCCATGGACCCTAGATTTATAACTGATTGTTCAAGAAACCTGGAAGCTTTTGAATTTGCCCTCTACACCTCAGAGGATGCAGTAACTGTGGGGGTTCCCTTGTGGATTGTGGCTGATACCCTCCTGCTGCAGGAGTGCTCCAGTAAACAGGGCCAGTCAGAGACAGTTACCAATGGGCACCATCAGATGTCAGGCTGCTGCCACCTAAGAGTGCCCAAAGAAGGAACTGGCTGGGAGAATTGGACCAGAGAGGATGGGTTCAGTGTGGTGGTCAGCGCTGAGTACAGGGTGCACATAGTGCCAGGCAAGATACTCAGGCTCCTGAAAGAGCTAATTGTCACTGGCATTGTCCACTGCAGGCACTAGTTCCTCATCAAGCCAGGTCTGTATGCCAACTGCATCCACGGGTGTGTGGGCCGGGGTGGCAGAGGGATCGCAGGGGGTTCTGTGATTTGACTAGAGGCCTGCTACCTCTCTGCTCCTGTCCCAGAAGGGGGAAGGGGACAGAGATGCAAATGGCAAGAGACAAAAAGGAAAATGAGGAGAGGCACAGAGAGAGGCTGAGAGGTGGGGGAAATGGGAAGAGGAGAAGGGGAGAGGAAGAAGATGGAACAAGTTGGAAAAGACACATCAGGTTATTCAGACTATATTATATGGTGATATGACAAGAAGGGTCTTTGATAGGTTTCAGATAGATAACGGGTCAATAAACTATATAGAAGTGATTGTTGTCACCCCAAAATGAACATAAACTGAAAGGCTGTATTCCAAACTTCCACCTATGCCAGGAAAGGGAGAAGCTATTCAGTCAGAACTGTAATCTATCAGTGAAGCACAAGCCAGAGCAATAACAGAGAAACTCAGTTCCCCTCTCATCCCAAGATGCACTGATTGGTCCACTGAGGATAGAGTGGCCCATTGATGGAGACATAAACAAGAGGTTGCCAACTTTGGATCCCAATGTCTGTCCAAACTTTGAATTAGTTAGTTACATACTCTGCAGAGTGGGGAAAAGAAGCAAACCAACAAAACCCCTAGGTTTCACCTAAAGAGGTAAATTTCTTCAATTTGTGCAATGCTCCTGACACAGGATATCTTCAGTGTTTCACTCTAGAGGTGATTGCATTTCAGTGATAGGTGAGAAAGCCCCATGGCATGGGTATAGTCTAGAGGGCTTTGGGATTCTTCAGGCGGAAAGAGCTAGATATGCCATTTGATTACAATTCACTACCACTTTGAAATAAAGTTGCTGGGTGAAATCTTGACACCAGTAAAGTCAATGAGAGTTTTGCCGCTGACTTGAAAGGGGCCAGGGTTTCCCCAGTGTAAGTAAGGATGTCCTAATAAAAGACTTCTCAATGATCAGATGACTGTTAAACTGTGGACACTGTCCTGGTCTCAGGTCTTGCTTTCTGAATTAAAAATATCACTGCTAGTGTTATGATAAAGTGACTGTGCTGAAGTTCGTCATAGGCTAGTGAGGTATTGCTGACTTCTCTGTTCTGTGAAATAGAACTACGAGTGGGACCAGTTCAAAGTGGGCTTACTATAAGCTCAGCTAAGCAGGACACTTGTTCCAGGCTACCCCCATCCCGGGCAGGGCTTGGCTGAAAACAGGGTGATTACATAAGTTTGTCAGATCAATATCAATTCCAGTCTTTCCTTAAACGGAGAATGACTCTCAGGGTACAGTTCACCTCTCTGTCTGATCCAGTGCTAACTTGAGCAACAAGTCCATCTTCTTGGGTATGACACATGCAATGTGAATGGCTGGTGGGAGCTAGCACCTGAGAGGTGGGAGTCAGTCTTGGCAGCATGTCAGCACATTGCTTTTTGAAATGCAAGCAGTAGAGAGGGAGAAGAAAGTGTTTACAGTGGGGTTCACCAGTGATATAAGCTTCCCGCAGTGCATTTAGTGTGCAATGGTGACATGGGCCTGGTTGGGCTGTAACAACAGCAAAGTCACCAGGACGCAAATCCCTCTTTGGTGACCTCCACTGCCTCTTCCTTATAAGGATTTATTTTTCAAAGAAAACAACTCAGTATCATATTCTCATTATATCCATCACAGGCATCATTAGTCATCCTCCGCCGACTCCAGGGCTATAGCCTCTTCAGCATGTGGTCATACCAGGGGGCTTGGTTTGAACCTCACCACATGTGCCTGGTGCTAAGCATTAACCAAGTGCATTTCCTCAGCAGCCTCTCCTTGGCAGTTGAACCTGCTCTTCCCTGGGTTGCCCATCTGCATCATTTTCTTTGATCTTATCTTTGTCATGCAAGGAAAGAACTCAGGATAGTGGTTCCAGATGCTGAATCAGACTCTCAAGATTCCTGTTACCAGGTTTTAGGTTTCAGAGTAGCAGCCGTGTTAGTCTGTATCTGCAAAAAGAACAGGAGCACTTGTGGCACCTTAGAGACTAACAAATTTATTTCAGCATAAGCTTTTGTGGGCTGCAGATCACTTCTTCGGGATGAATAGAATGGAACACACAGACAGAAGATATTTATACATACAGAGAACATGAAAAGGTGGAAGTATGCATACCAACTGGAAGAGGCCAATCAATTGAGACGAGCTGTCATCAGCAGGAGAAAAAAACCTTTGAAGTGATAATCAAGATGACCCATAGAAGGTGTGAGGAGGGAAACATAGGGAAATAGATTCAGTTAGTGAATTGGGTCATTACACTAATTTAATCTATTCCCCTATGTTCTCCTCACACCTTCTATGGGTCATCTCAATTATCACTTCAAAGGTTTTTTTTCTCCTGCTGATGATAGCTCATCTCAGTTGATTGGCCTCTTCCAGCTAGTATGGGTACTTCCACCTTTTCATGTTCTCTGTATGTATAAATAAAAATATCTCCTGTCTGTGTGTTCCGTTCTATGCATCTGAAGAAGTGAGCTGTAGCCCACGAAAGCTTATGCTGAAATAAATTTGTTAGTCTCTAAGGTGCCACAAGTGCTCCAGTTCTTTTTACCAGGTTTTAGGTAATCTTGGATGACCTGTGAAATAGTAATGCAGTTGTGTCTGTGTGCAGGGAGTTTTTAATGTCATTCTGGTGTAGAGTGATGGGATTCTTATTGCTGGAGGTGATGTTGTGCAGTAACACAGGGGAGGTAATGCAATCCTATCTCAGGGCTGGAGGTTCCTACATAGCTGTGCTGCAAGAAAACAGTTGTTCCACTGTAGTTTTGCATCTGGTTTAAATAAAGAATCCCACTTCCTCCTCATGTTGTTGAAGGAAAAACAAAATCTCTTGGGTCCTGCTAGGCCTTCGGAAAGGGAGGAGCACACAGCAGCCGGGGAGAACTAGAGGCAGGAAGCCTGGGGGCAGAATGGGCCTTGGGAGCACCTCCTGGGAAAGGCCAGGAGATTCACTTGGAAGCCACAGAGATGGAGCAAGCTCCTGTGGTGAACCTGGACAAAAGGGTAAGACCTCCTGGAGTCAGTCTGAGCAGGTCAGCTTGTGAGGAAGGAGCCAGGAACACACAGAGAATCTAAGGAGAGCTGGGCCTGCAGGGAGAAGGTACTGGGGGATCACTTGATACAAGAGCCAGAAGGAACTATGCAGGGTCTGGGAAAAGGCAAAGAGTCTGCAGAGGGTGAGCCCAGGCAGGGGCTGGAGAAAGGGCCTAGCAGCAGGCTGAGGCAGAAAGTGGTCCAGGAAAACATAGCTGCTTACCACCAGCACCCAGGAATGTACCGTAGAGAAGAGGGAGGGCCCAGGTTCCCCTATCAGCCACTAAGGAAGGGGCTATGAAAACCTACCTGATACAAGGGGTAAGGACTGTTGGAAGCCCTGGGGAAAAGAAGTGTAAGGAGAACTGGGCTCAGAGTTGGGGCCAGGGTTGCCACCTGTCCAGGTTTTCCCAGGATTGCCCCTTTGTTGAGGTAGCAGATATGGATGAAATGGTTCAGATGTCCCAGTTGATTGTACCTCAGAGGTGACAAGCCTGGCTGGGTCGGAGGACCTGGCATAATGTCACTGGACAGTTATTCATGGAACTCTGTTACCCTCGAAGGGGTGGGATTGAATGTTACCCAGTCAGAGGGCCAAGTCATATGATGAGGCAGACTGCTGCAAGGCTGAAGCTGCTGTTGGCAGGGGTGTTAGAGGAGGAGGGACTGCTATCTTGTGCCCAGCCGCAAGGGGTTGCCAGCCAGTGAGTCACTCTTCTACACACACCCAAACAACCATTTGTCTGTCCAACTTTCTGACTCACCAAACACCCACCTATCTGTCTAGCTAAGCATCCTTCTCCGTGTTTCCATCAACACACATTTCTGTCAGGTGCCAGCTCATGCCAAGATCCCCTTCACTCACTCGAACACTGACAAATACCGAGCTGGAATCAGTCTGGCTCACCTGGGAGTTAGTATGGTTAAAAAACAGGGGCTACAATGCTAAGAATGTGTTTAGTTTTTAGACTTTATGGAAAGCTGGTGAGCTGCTGTGTACATTAATCTTACTTATCACATCTGTATCCCATAGTGTGAGGTTATATTTGATCAGTTGTATCGTGAGCTTCTGTAACTGTGTAAATCACCAGACAGGAGAGCAACATTAATTAGTGTGAAGGGTTGATCCCAACAGAAGGTGTTACACCCTTCCCAAAAGGAAGGTCTATCAATACCAAATAGACCATTGTGGGATGTTGCAACTGGAATTTCCGTATGTACCGCCAACAAGAGGACAAAAGACTTTCCTTGTTATTGTGCATCCTTCCCATGAAGATGACTCTTCCCATCAGCTGAGCTTTGCAATGGAAAGTATGTGGGAAGAAGAGAATAAAACCCCTAACCAGAAGGGACTGATTATTTCTATGTTGCTTGGACTGTGAGGGGCAAGATATTTTTAGGGATAAGCAAGAGATCCCCAGCTGCTTATCCTGGGTTAGCCCTAAAGGACATATAGACCTTGCTGGTTAAAGAAGCTTCTATTACCTTTTGAAATTTAAGATTGTAACTCATTTGTGTGTCTTTTGTTTACCCGCTTTAACCTTGTAAATAATTTTCTTGTTTCCTTTTCATATTACTAAATCTTTATGTAGTTTATTATAGGCTAGGCTATAAGTATTGTCTTTGGTGTGAGATATAAGGTTCAACTGACCTGGGGTAAGTGACTGGTCCTTTAGGACTGGGAGTACTCTAAATATTGCTGTGATTCTTGGTATAAGAGACCAGGTATCACAAATGTATGCTCACTTGGGTGGCTAAACAGATCAGCATACCCAGGGGAACTGTCTGTTGCTCCATGTTAAGTATTGTAGTACCTGGGAAGCTCACAATTGATAATTGGTTGGTGAAATCTAAGCATAGAACTCACCACCAATTTGGGGTTTGTGCCCTGGTTCCTAACAGTTTGCGCAGAGGTTGGTACTCTTGCTCTTGAGTCATGCAGGCACCATGACAGCTACGTCCATCTCCCGACTGTATTCTTTATCACTCTGATTGCTCCTGCCTCTCTGACCCCATCACCAACATTACATCCTTGTTCTTATGCCCGGTCAAAGCCTGTCAAGGTTTTTTCCCCCACTTTGAACTTTAGGGTACAAATGTGGGGACCTGCATGGACACTTCTAAGCCTAATTACTAGCTTAGATCTGGTAACACTGCCACCACCCAAAATTCCGATGTCTGGGGCACTCTCTGTTCCCCCAAAACTTTCCCCTCTCTGGGCAGCCTTGACTGTCCCACATTTGGGAGACCAAGAGGCCGGGTTTGAATGCTCCCCTTTCTGAACAATGGACTGTGTTAAAAACAGATAGTTAAGGGTTAATGTCTTTTTTAGCTGTAAAGGGTTAAAAACCGCAGTAAACCTGGCTGACACCTGACCAGAGGACCAATAGAGGGACAAGATACTTTCAAATCTTGGTGGATAATTACTTACAAGTTTGAAACATGAAATACTGATTCAGAAAGATTTGGAGAGCCTGGATTGATGTCCTGTCCCTCTCAGTTCTGAGAGCAAACAACAACAACACAAAGAGCACAAACAAAAGACTTCCCTCCACCAAGATTTGAAAGTATCTTGTCCCTCTATTGGTCCTCTGGTCAGGTGTCAGCCAGGTTTACTGCGGTTTTTAACCCTTTACAGCTAAAAAAGACATTAACCCTTAACTATCTGTTTTTAACACAGTCCATTGTTCAGAAAGGGGAGCATTCAAACCCGGCCTCTTGGTCTCCCAAATGTGGGGACAGATACAGAAAGGGAGTGTCTGGAGCAAAACCACCTCAGTGCTACAAGCCCTGTCCCCTATCTCCTGCTCTGCACCAGTGATAAGTATCTAGGAAATGTTGACTTGCTTATTAGTTTTGGGTCCTTTTAACTAACAAACCAAGCAGCCGCTGTATGACGTCTGGAGGGGGAAGAATGAACTCACAGGTATCCAAGCAGAGATGCCAGGTTCTTCATTTCAAAACTTTTTTTAATTTTCATCCATTGATCTCATTCCAGCAGCAGCCATTGCCATGGTATGTTGCCCTTGCACATAGATGCTGAAACAAGGGGAATTCTCATTCTCTCCCAGATGGTCTTCCCTGGTATGCAGTGAAGACTGGATGATTGGATGTTAGGCATCCATCCAGGAAAGGGGTTTTATTTTAAAGAACAGGGTAAGAGCTACAAGTCTGAGAGTCCTGCTCAGCTGAACTGGAACTTGTCTTCAAGACAGGCAAGGCTTAAAGACAGGGGGAGAGAGATGAGGATGGGGAGATCTCTTACTATTGTTTTCTAAAAGCAACTTCTGCTCCTTGCCCAGGTGACCTCAGCGCTGACAGCCTAAAGGAAGAAGGTCTGCAATTGTCCTGCTAGTGTCCAGTGGCTGGAAAATGATCAGGTTCAACATTATCCCTGTGGTGCAGAGAAAACAGGGTGCTCTGAAACTCCACAGCAGACGCAGAGAAGGAGGTTTTCCAGAAGGCAGGCTGCAAAAAGTAACACAGTGGGCTGACTTCATCCCCAGCAGCTACGATCACTGGAGGTAAACACCAAGCTATGCTCCTGCCGTCCGCACCCATTCCTGAAACCTTACTGAGAGAGAGAGACAGAGGGTTTGTCTGCCATATAGATTCTTAGGGGGGATGCAGTCTTAAGCAATGGAGTATAGTTCTGTAGAATTTAAAAGAGCTAGTGAAAAATGGAGAAACAACAAGGAGTACTTGTGGCACCTTAGAAACTAACAAATTTATTTGGGCATAAGCTTCCGTGGGCTAAAACCCACTTCATCGGATGCATGGAGTGGAAAATACAGTAGGAAGATATATCTACACAGTACATGAAAAGATGGGAGTTGCGTTATCAAGCGCGGGAGGGAAGGGGTCAGTTCTAATGAGACAATTCAATTAAAGTGGGCTATTATCAACATGAGGAAAAATCACTTTTGTAGTGGTAATCAGGGTGGCCCATTTCAAACAGTTGACAAGAAGGTGCAAGTAACAGTAGACGGAAATTAGCATGGGGAAATTAGTTTTTACTTTTTGTAGTGATCCATCCACTCCCAGTCTTTATTCAGGCCTAATTTGATGGTGTCCGGTTTGCAAATTAATTGTGGTTCTGCAGTTTCTCTTTGGAGTCTGTTTTTGAAGTTTTTTTGTTGAAGAATTGCCACCTTTAGGTCTGTTATTGAGTGTCCAGGGAGGCTGAAGTGTTCTTCCACTGGTTTTTGAATGTTATAATTCTTGACATCTGATTTGTGTCTATTTATTCTTTTGGGTAGAGACTGTCCAGTTTGGCTAATGTACATAGTAAGGGGCATTGTTGGCACATGATGGCATATATCGAATTAGTAAAAGTGCAAGAGAATGAATCCCTTATGGTGTGGCTAATGTGGTTAGGTCCTATGATGGTGTTCCTTGAATAGATATGTGAACAGAGTTGGCAACGGGGTTTGTTGCAGGGATAGGTTCCTGGGTTAGTGTTTTTGTTGTGTGGTTTGTAGTTGTTGGTGAGTATTTGCTTCAGGCTGGGGGTCTGTCTGTCAACCTCCTTCCTACTGTATATTCCACTCCATGCATCTGATGAAGTGGGTTTTAGCCCACGAAAGCTTATCGCCAAATACATTTTTTAGTCTCCAAGGTACCACAGGTACTAGCTGTTTAAGCTGATACAGACTAACACAGCTACCACTCTGAAAAATGGAGGGAATGTCTTGATTCTGTAAATTTTGATGAATTTGTTTGCTGTTTTTCATCCAAATTTGAAGTTTCAGTGAAAATTTTCATCAAAATTTGAAAATGTTATGTTCAATATTTGATAAATTTCAATCAGCTCTAAATAAATTTCAGCCTTTCACTAGGAAGAAAAGTCATAATAAAATGAGGACTCTGCAATGGAGTTCAGTACCAGTGTAATACATTGTGAACCACAAGATCTATTGCTGAGTTCAGCTGCCATGCCATGCTGGCCACTCCTGGGTTCTTCTATGAAGTTGTCATGATCACTGCTAACTTCACCCTGGAGCACAGGGCAGATTCTGTTGCCTTAATGGGCTGGATCCACCAGCTTTTTCTGCCTGGGAAAGTTCTGTCTGGTAAGAATTCTGGAAGAGCATTGGCTGCACAGATGGTGCTCATTTAAAAACAGAACCGAGCACTATTTTTGAATCTGTGTTGCTATGTTCCTAATCTAGGGACGTACGAGGTGCGACTGTCCTGTGTGAAAGAGGAATCGAACCAGTTCTGTTCTTGGAGAGGCAGGGCTAAATCTGGTGTGTCTGTTACAGATCTATTACTAATTCCTCACTGGATAAAGGCAAGGGCCCAAGTCTCTAGCCCTGCTGAACAAAGGTGCTTTATTCCCCTAGGACCTCTTCTCACACCAGCCCGGAAGGACCTATAAGTGGTGCAGAAGAGGAGGAGGATGAAAGGTCTTCAGGCTTGCTCCATTGCCAGGGACCATAAACTGCTCTCTGCACCTCCTGGCACCCTTCACCTCCTGCATGCCATAGAGCTTGGGCAGATGTTTTGGGAGACACAACAGCCAGAAGGAGTTTGTACATTAAAAACAATAAATACATTGAATGTCTCCGGGGGGATCCTCTCCTGGTGGCCATTGTCAGCTCCCCAGCTGGGAGCACTGTTACTGAGCTGTTAGTGGGGGTCTCTGTTTGGGCTACTCATCCTGCTCTGTCTCCCCTGTTGCCAACCACAGGAACCCACTTCTCAGACAGGGATATTGGAGATCCACCACCAGCCAGTCTTAGTCCAGTGCCCTTTTGGGACATGAGGTCTCAGATGCCACAGAGGGGTAGGCAAGAAGTTTGGTGCCACAACGCCACCAGACTGCCTCCCCTCTGAGAGGGTGGATTTGACGTTGCACTCCATATGCTTTCTGTAAATATGCTTATAAATGTGAATATGTTGTAACTGGAATATGCTTTATGAAAAAGGTCTCTTGTAAGGTATCATTACAAAGCTTACAATGTACTGAGTGCATTCATTCTATTTGTTTGCATTTATTATTTCTGTGTCTGGAGTTAGGAGAATAAGATACACACTTGTATTACTAATGTAAACATATTAAGTGGAAGCTATTAAGGGTGCTTCAGAATCAGTGAACTATAAATGGCTCTGTTTACTTGCAAACCTTCCTGTGTATGTGTGGACCAGCCCAGGAAGAACGGAGGCCGGGGTTTCAGAGGACATGTGACCATGTCACATGATGCTGGAATCCATCTTAAATCTGGTATTTTTCCATTTAGAAGAAGGGGTTGGGGCCCAGAGAGACAAAAGATTCCCACCTTGTGCCAAAGCTGTAAAAGGAGGTGGAGCAGGACAAAGGGGTGGCCAGTCATAAGAAAACCCCTAGTTAACACCTAAGATGTCTGCTGGAACTAGCAAGGACAGTATCAGGGGAAAGGATTGGGCCCAGACTAGGAAGGAGTCTAGTCTGTGATAGAAGCTTATTGGACCATCCCTGAGGGTGAGATATTACCTCTAATCAGTTTCTTAATGTATTAGGCTTAGACTTGCTTGTTTTGTTTTATTTTGCTTTGTGACTTACTTTGTTCTGTCTGTTATTCCTTGAAAACACTTAAATTCCACTTTTCATACTTAATAAAATCACTTTTGTTTATTACTAAACCAGAGTAAGTGATTAGTAACTGCAGGAGCAAACAGTTGTGTTTATAGAGGGTCGACAATTTATGAATTTACCCTGCATAAGCTTTATACAGAGTAAAACGGATTTATTTGGGGTTTGGATACCATTGAGAGCAGGGTGTCTGGGTGCTGGAGGCAGGAAATCTACGAACTGTTTTCAGTTAAGTCGGCAGTTTTGGGGGCATGGACCAGACTGGATCTGTGTTGCAGCAGGCTAGCATGTCTGGCTCAACAAGGCAGGGTTCTGGAGTCCCAAGCTGGCAGGGAAAATGGGCTCAGAGGTCACTTCACCACATCAGATGACAGTCCCAAAGGGATCTCTGTGACCAAATCTGTCACAGTGGGATCATCCTCTGGCTAGAGTTTTGTCATGGCCAGAATTTAATTTGAGCTAGTTCTTGCCAGGGCTCTGCCCCGGCACCTCTTTTCATGCCAAGGTACAGCCTTGGCACCTCTTCTGTCAGTGGCCTTTAGTAAAGCATGAAATTCTATACTTGCATGCAAGGCATGACCTTGCACGTACAGTGTGTGAGAGGTCATGCTTCGCAGGAGTTGCCTTTTTATTTTGCTTGAGCTCCAGCACCTCTTTACAAATGAAGCACTGGGCAAGGCTGGGCCTCCCAGTTCTGAATGGTTCTGCAGTGTGAGAAGAAACACAAAGAACCGTGCTTTAAGCAGCAACTGGAGACCTCCCTGAACCAGTTAGAACTCATATTTATTAAGCTTCCTGTTGCAACCCATCCTGGTCCTCTTTGGTAAGTGTGGAGGACCAGGAACGCTGTAGCCCCTCCACATTTCCCTTTATGATAAAAGATTAAAACTTAACTTATAAACCAATGTGTGTACTCACACCACAACCCAAAATAAACTTAAATTCCTTAATGCTATTTACACATGTATGTCCCCTTATCCATTCCGTTTAAATAGCCCTGAACATTATTCTATAGATCACATCGTGGGGGGATTCTCATCAGCCTTCCAAACCTTGTTCTCACTTTGGCTGAGTTCCCGTGTGGCATTCCCTGTGGAAAGCGCAAGTTTTAGAGCCTCTCTTGTTATGCTGGGGAATACTGAGAGTGAACCCAATTGTTCTGGAGAAGTCCTTTTGGAGTCTCCACTTGGGAGGATCTGGGAGTTCCTGCTGAGTTTTGAACAGTTCCAAAAGCGAGGAGCTGTTATCTACACTTTGTTCCCTGGGCTCAGTTCAGGCAGTGCTTTCCTTCTGTGCTGAACATTGAAGTTTTATTTCTGCTGAATTTTTGTTTTGGCATTCAGTTTTCAAATTCCTTCAGGTCAGGCCACTTTGGTTTAAGTCTACATTGAACTTGTTCCGGCAGCAATTCCAGCATCAGCCAGCTCACTTCAGCAAATTAGAGATGAACAACTGAAGGATGAAATTTGCCAGAAATTGACTCATCTCTGCCAAAGAGGGTGGGGTCAAAGAAGACAACTTCCAATTGGCCTACTACCCTGTGGAAGTAGAGCAAGAACTGACAGGAATTTGAAGGGGATTTCAATTTTCTCCAAAACCCTTTTAGCAGGACCAAAGTGACGTTCACAGGGCTGATGGCCTGCTTCTGAAAGGACGGCACTTTTTTATGCACTTTTTTTATTTCAGAAAGATGCCCTCCAAAATCCATTTTAGGGACACCAAAGTATAAACAAGTGCATGGTTGAGCACAACAATTCACATAGTGACCTGATCTGAGGAGGAACCTTAACAGAGGGTGCCATGGTGCTGTAGACTTCCTTGGTCTCCATAGCTCCCTGGCATCTTCCCCTTGCTTGGAAGGGTCCAGGAGAAAGGGCAACCTGCTCATATTAATGTCGATTCAATCCATACCAGCTCTAGAAAAGCCTTGAAAAGGCAATGAGCGGTTCAGCTGCAGCCTATACATTTCTCTTGCCAGCTACTCCACCAATCGCCCTGTCATGAAGCTACTTCATACTGTGGGCATGCTGAAGGGCCACCACTTGGACAGCCTTCACCTACTGGACCAGGTCAACAGTGAGGACTAGAAAGAAGCGGGCAGGAAAGGAGGGATCACATTTAATCACTTGAAGGTATGTTTTCCTGAGAGACCAACTAGGGACACTGTACTTGTGATTGTGAATAGCTCATATTCTAGTATATGTTACCGTATTCCGACCTGAGTCACTTTGACTCTATGAGAACTGTGCACCTTACACATCTTTACTGAAAGAAACATTCTATTAACCTTGGCATATGAACCTAACAGGATGGGAATAACATAGTAAGATGTGTATTTGTACCATTGTCTTATGCTGAACAGAATGCCAGGGCTGGTTAGGTGTATCAGAATACATCACTCTCTTGTGCTCATGAGCCAGGTACATAAGCCTTAATACTACTAAAGCTAATAGTGATTCTTGTTCCACTCATGTGACAGGGTCCTGTGTTTCTAGCCCTGAAGATCTTGTGTTCTATTCCCTGTGTTCCATCTGTGATGGCTAGGGCTGCACATTTGTCATGGCTGGGAAACTGTCACAGAGAGTGTGATTTTCCTGTTCATCTGTGACTTTTCTCCATGTCTATGACACACCCCATAACAGCTGTTCCTGCAGCCGCTCCTGGTGTTGCAACATGGTGCATCTGGTTGCAGTGCTGCTCAGCTTTGGCCTACCTGACCCTCCATAATGATTGGGAGGGGGCCCAAACCTGAGCAGCACTGTGACCAGCCACATGGAACACAGGAATCGCAGGAGCTGCCACTGCTGGGGGAGTGTAAGGTGGGTTCAGTGCTGGAGGAGTGCAGGACAGGCTCACTCTCCAGCCTCCATCCCCCCAAGGACTCTCCTCTATAGTGGGCCAAGATTAGAGTTGCAGTACCAGGCCAGAGGGTGCTGCAGTGGTGGTCAGGGCCCTGTTGGTGGGGCAGTAAGGAGAGTTTGCTCTTTAAAAAAGTCAAGGAGCAGGCACTGGAAGTATAGCAACCCATGCCTTTTACTACAGTTACTGTAACTGCTCTGGGATTTTTGATAAAAAATACTGTGACAAATGTTCAGCCCTAGTGATGCTTGATACAATGAGGAATGGAACCAGGGACCTCCAGAACAAAGAGCACGAGATGAGCTAAACAGCCAAGGCTCTATAGATGGGGGTTACACATGTTGGGCTCAGACAGCAACTGCAGTGTCAATTCTTTGTGGCTACTGATTTGGTACAAGAGAATCCTACTACAGCTTGAGATGTTGCTTTTTCTATCAAGTCCCAACATGCCATTAGGAGGGTCATGCATCATGCTTTGGACAAACTTCATCTTTCAACACCTTAGGAAAGGGAAGATTGAGCTGCTGAATTTGTTTTTCACAGCCTGAGCATGCAGCAGCTGCTAACATTGCAGCCTGATGCTGAGGATGTTGTGCTAGTGACAGTACCATCTTTAATCATTTGGACATGCTCCATCTCACAGGACCGTAGCTAAGGTATTACAAGGCACCATGCTCTTGGATGTGCTTCCTTTCATGGTTGGGATACGTTCTGTCCTCCAGAACTGCGGACGGTGTTGAGGAATTTGTCCTTCAGATTTGAAGCCAGTTAATACACCACTCCACAGCAGTTTGGGGTGCCCACTTTGGGCAGTGCTAACCTTTATGACTTGTGTATGCTTCATGTTATAGCATGGTATTGGAAGGTACTAGCCATTGTGACCAGTGCTCCATTTCTCAGTATTCCAGCATGGTGATAGGGCTATGCTATGCTAATTATAGAGGCAAGAGTGTTAGTAGAGGAGTATAAACCTGCCAGTGATGGCTGGTATGGAATTGTGCCCTGGCCTTGCTGATAGTTTCAATGTGATGATGCCTCCATGTAAATTGCCACAGTAGTGCTGATTATTTTCAAGTTGCTGAATAATTTGAATCAAGCTTTCATTAGACAAAAATTAAGATACTTATTAATCTG
Organism: Chelonoidis abingdonii; assembly: GCF_003597395.2. Taxonomy (NCBI): domain Eukaryota; kingdom Metazoa; phylum Chordata; order Testudines; family Testudinidae; genus Chelonoidis; species Chelonoidis abingdonii. Next base: position 57,819,189 of record NC_133776.1, read on the forward strand.
AAGAAAGTCTTCAGAATATGAACCGAGTGTTCCTGATGTGCTGATGTCTGCTGGAGTCTGCAGCTCTGAGAGACACAACTGCACCTGTCAAGTCAATGGGATGAAAACTAAAGTCTGTCCACGTTTAAATGTCCTCATTAAGCATTTAGCTATCACAGTTACAAACATAAATAATGGGTGGAAGTTTCAACATTGCCGAGGGATTTGGATGCCCAATTCCCATTAACATTAGTGGTGCCTAAATCCCTTTGGCAGCTTTGAACATCCCAGCCATAGCTGTATAACCCCTGATAATTTGCATATTCTGTATTCTCCCTCTCTGAATAAATCCTTTCGATTTCCTCTAGATGGTGCTGCTGTGGGCCACTGAGCTGTTCCCTTCCCCTGAGGATTGGGAGGACCTGGAAGGATCAGTCTATCAGCTCTTGGTGATCCTGCTTTGTTGTTTAGCAACCAAAAATCTCCCCCACTTCCTGTATCCAGAAGAAAATCTTTTCCAAGGTGTGGCATTATGAATGTAATATAATATCTCACTGAAAGGTGAAAGGGCCAGAAAGAGTTAATTAACTCACAGACTGACCTGACACATGGCCAAACTTCAGTTACTGATTAGGAAGATATGTATATGAATAGAGTTTTGAAAAGGAGGCCTGTATTGTCAGAGGTAGAAGGGTAAATGTTTGCTCAGGTCTTGTGATATAAGCAAGCCAGTCTTGTCTATTGCTATGGCTCTGATTCAAAGATCAAAAAAGGAGTACTAATATTTAGGAAGATACTTGAGCGAAATAGTATTATTGTCTATATGTCTCTTTGAAGGTTGTGGTAATCTGTATCTGAACTGTTTAAAGGATAAATTACCCCATGCTAATTGCCATGATGTTTAGGAGAAGGAAAGTTAAGCTATTGTTTTCTCAGGCCGAAAGGCTGCAGGAAATGTATAAAAACCCTGGGACACGGTCCTTCTTCATCTCAGATCTGCTTTGGGTTTCAAGAGGGGGAAACCTTAAGCCATAAGGATTGAGATCCCCAGTCACCCTGGGGCGTCCCCTGAATATGGACATTGGATTATAACCTATGGACTATATCTAAAAGGACTTTTGGCAACTACAAGCTCATCTCTGCTGTGTATCTGAACCTCAAGAATTGAATTCAAGTCTGTATGTATATTGATCTTTCAACCAACACTCTCTCCCTTTTCTTTTTTAATAAATTTTAGCTTAGTTAATAAGAATTGGCTATTAGCATGTATTTTGGGTAAGATCTAAGTTATCATTTGACTTGGGTCTGGGGCTTGGTCCTTTGGGATCAGGAGAACCTTTTCTTTTATATGATAAGATTTTCAGTAATCATCATCATATCTGACGTGTGTCTGGATGGAGGCCTGAGGCTGGGTACTTTAAGGGAACTGCATTGTTTGGACTGCTGCGTAATCAGTGAGATAATATAGAAGCTGTTTTGTGCTGGCTTGGTAAATGTAAGTATTGGAATATCCACCAGCTTTTGGGGTTTGTCTGTCCCATTCTGTTTGCAATTCACCCTAACTGAGTGACCTCAGCTGGCACCCATGGGCAGCATCATCACACAAGGAGAGGATCTAGACCCGAGTGCTTTGTACCACAGAGTAGAGGGGTTTGCCAGCTCACCAGAGCATTTCCTCAAGTGCCATTTCACCCAAGCAGGGCAGAACAATCACCAGTGGGTAGACAATGGCATCAAGACCTGGCTGCAGCTCCCAGCTCAGGCTGGAGCCTACTGGGACACAGCCTACTTTGATGACCTGCTTAGCAAGGTAAGTCAGAATCACGCTCAACGATTCCATCAGAGTGCCGAAACAGCTGGAGGCGTGGATTCTCAGCTGTCTGTAGTATAAGCTGGACTCAGTGGGCGGGGGAAAGCTGCCAAGGAGAGAAGAAAGCTGGTTACAGCTCCCTGATTCTCTGCCAGCGAACAGAGCTGCTAACAGGGGAGTTTCAGAGGGAGTTCTGTTGGAGGAGCAGGTTTTTGTAGTTTGTGGATTGTATTGTGTAGTTAGTGAGTGTGCGTGTGTGTGGAGGCCGCTAGGGGCCGTGTGCTGGGAGAGCAGCTGAGCCCTGAGTAGGAGGAGGGGCTTCCCTGATTAGGGATCCTATATAAGTAGCCAGCCAGTCAGAGAGCGGCACAGACAGCTTCAGCGGCACAGCAGCCAGCGAACAGAGCTGCTAACAGGGGAGTTTCAGAGGGAGTTCTGTTGGAGGAGGTTGCAGGGGAGACTAAGGCAAAGGAACCAACAAGCCAGAGAAGAGTGTGGACAGTGGGGTCCCAGGACCTCGGTGCCTGCAGGGGGTCCGTGTTGTGTTGTGTGTCCTGGACCACCAGGCACGAGGCAGGGAGGACATGACTGATACAGAGGTAGCAGCAAAAGACACAATGAGGATGACTGGATGTGGAAGCTGCGGCATGTACATGATCCTGGAAGGGTTACCTGAAAAGGGTTACATCTGCATGAAGTGCCGCCTTATAGAGCTGATGGAAGAAAAGATCCAAGGCTTGGAGATGCAGGTGGAAACCTTGGTGGAGTTTAGAAGGGGGTTCGAGGAAATGATGGAACACAGACATGAAGGGGCGGAAGGGATAAGCTCAGATGTGCAGATGGAAGCAGGACCAAAGAATTCTGAGGAGGAGCTGCTAGGTGAGGAAAGCGGACGGTGGAAGCATGTGACTAAGAGAACCAGGCAGAGGAAAAGAAGAGCCAGTGAAGGAGAAATAGAACTCAGGAACACATGTGCAAAGTTGGAAAATGAAGAAGGGGCACAGCAGATGGTCGCTGAAGGAGATAGGGCAAGGAAAAAGAGAAGACCAGCTAGTCCTGCAGAAGGAAGGGAGGAGTCAATGGAGGCAACACCACATATGAGCCCCAGGAGGATTGCAAGGGTCAATAGGAATCGAGGGGACTTGCAGCCAGTGGGAGCAGGCGATGGATCAGAGAATCACAGTGTCACCAGAAAAAGGCAGGTCTACGTGATTGGAGACTCCTTACTGAGAAGAATAGACAGGCCTGTAACTAGAGCTGATC